>NW_008237607.1:89823-91209 GCF_000691975.1 Corvus brachyrhynchos
GGGTGACCCCAAACCGGGGGGGGGGACACAAAGGGGACCCCCCAAACACCCCAGAGGGCACACAGGGGATCCCTCGACACTTCTGGAGGTTCCTGGAATTCTCCCGGAGGAGAATTCCAGGGAAAACCGGGAAAACCCGGGGTTTTTAATCCAGGGAAAATCGGTAAAAATGGGGGTTTTATGAGGCAAAAAACCAGTAAAAAGTGGGGCTTTTGTCCAGGGAAAACCGAGGAAAAACGGGGGATTTATCCAGGAAAACCAGTCCGGAATGGGGGTTTTATGCAGGGAAAAACCAGTCAGGAATGGGGGGATTATCCAGGGAAAACCAGTCAGGAATGGGGGTTTATCCAGGGAAAACAGGTAAAAAGCGGGGGGCTTATCCAGGGAAAACCCGGTAAAAACTGGGCTTTTATCCAGGGGAAAATCCAGTCAGGAATGGGGGGTTTATCCAGGAAAAACAGGTTAAAAGTTGGGGGTTTATGCAGGGAAAACCGGTCAGGAATGGGGGGTTTATCCAGGGAAATCCAGTAAAACGTGGGAGTTTTATCCAGGAAAATCCGGTCCCAATGGACTTGAGGACAAAACCCCCTGGGCACTCCCCAGAGCCCCCCAGTTTCCCCCAGACCCCTCCGCTGCAGATCCCAAAACTCCTCCAGAACCCTCCAGGGACCCCCAAGATTCCTGGGTGGGAATTTGAGCCTGGAAAAGGAGAGAGAGAATGGGAATCTTTGGGTTTAGAGGGGGGTTTTTTTGGGTCATTTATTTGCTATTTCTGCAAATTTAAAAATACCCCAAATTTAATCTGGTTCGTTCCTGACACCGACTGGGAACTTGGGGGGTCCGGGGGTCCCGGAGGAGTTTCGGGAACTCCACAGGAGTTTCTCCCTCAGGTTCTTCCCGGTTTTTCCAGCTGAAGGAGACGGGATCGAGCCCCCTTCAACCTCCTCAGAGATGCCAGGAAAAAAAAGGCCAAATTAACCCCCATTTTGGGCAAAATTCCCTCTTTTATCTCCTTTTCCTGCCGCAAATTCTCCCACCCGAAGTTTCAAAGTTCTCAAAACTGCGATATTTTTTTTTCGCCTTTAAAACAACTTTAATTCATTTCTTGATACAAAAAAAATCCCGGAGAATTTGACCATCCCAAAGCCCGGGATGGGATTGAGCCCAACAAAAGCGGGGAACACGGAGCACGGGGAATGTGCCCGGGAGAACGAGGAGGGGAAAGCTCCAAACACACTTAAATTCACACATTTGTAACAATCGCGGTTTGGAATGGGAACAGGAACTCCTCCAAAGGATTTCTGAACCTCATCCCAGCTTTCTTTCAATCAATTATTTCTTTTAAAAAATGTTTAGAATTTTCTCTTTTTATTCTCCTCTCCTCTC
>NW_008237607.1:91367-91780 GCF_000691975.1 Corvus brachyrhynchos
AGCATACAAAAACTTCAAGTCTACCTCTTTTTTTTTTATGCTGAACTTACCCAGCCCCCCTCTCCTCCCCTCTCCTCCCCTCTCCTCTCCTCTCCTCTCCTCTCCTCTCCTCTTTTTTCCATCCTTCTCTCCCTCCCTCCTTTCCATCTCTTTTCCCATCCACGGTCTCAACTTTCCCCAGATTCAATTTTCCATCCCTGACATCCAGCATTTGCCTCTTCCCTCCTTCCCACGGAGCCCTTCCCTCATCCCCTCCGGATTTAAAGCGGCACCGGCATCGGCACCGAGCGGATCCGGAGCGTCCCCTCTTCCCCTTGGGACACAAACGGGAAGAACTTTCCCGAGGGATCCTCCCCGGCCCCCAGCCACATCCCCGCCACCAGATCCTTCTGCTCCACGTCATAAAATTCCAG
>NW_008237607.1:91816-93081 GCF_000691975.1 Corvus brachyrhynchos
CTCGCTCCACTCTCAGACGTCGCCGCCGCCCCTGCCGCTGGAGAAAAGCTGTCCCTGGGATGCGCGCAGAGCCCAGCAATGCCGGGAATGCCGGGAATGCCGGGAATGCGGCCCGGCAAGGCTCGGTCCGTCCCGCAGCACTCCCAGCGCCCAGTCCCGCTCCCGGCCCAGCTCCACTTCCCAGTAGCACTTCCCGGTTCCCAGCGCGTCCCTCGCCACCAGCACCGGCACCTGGAGCGGATCCTGCGCATCCCCGAGATCCAGGGACCGCGCCTCGGGATCCAGCGCCACGGGAACTGCGGGGAACGGGAAGGATCCCATGAGCGGAGCGGCCCCGGGAGCTCCCGGCGGCTTCCGCGAGGGATTGGGACATTCCCGGGGAGTGCAGGGGATGCGGCCACTGAGGAACCGAGGGGCCACGGAATCCCTGAATCCCCAAATCCCAGAAACCCCAAATCCCAGAATCCCAAAATCCACAAATCCCTGAAACCCTGAATCCCAGAGTCAGTGAGGTCCTGGGATGGCTCAACAAGGAATTCAAACGCTCCCTGAACAGGGGATGTGGCCATTGAGGAATTGAGGGGCCACGGAATCCCTGTGTCCTGGAATCTCCAAATCCCAGGGTCCCTGAATCCCAGAATCCCCAAATTCCTGAATTCCAGAATCCCGAAATCCCATTCTCTCAGAATCCCGGAGTGGGTGAGCTCCTGGGCTGACTGAACAAGGAATTTTAACATTCCCCTGCCGTCACTGAGGAAACGAGGGGCTGGCCTCGGAAACCCTGAATCCCTGAGTCCCTGAGTCCCAGAAGCCTGGAATCCCCAAATGCCTGAAACCTTGGGTCCCACAATCCCTGAATCCCCAAATCCCAGAATTCCTGAACTCCAGAATCCCAGAGTCCCACACTGGGTGAGGTCGTGGTGTTGGTCAAAACGGAATTTTAACATTTCCCAGAACAAGGAAGCGGCCACTGAGGAACTGAGGGAACAGAATCCCTCAATCCCTGAATTCCTGAGTCCCCAAATCCCAGAATCCCTGAAGCCTAGAATCCCTAAATCCCAGAGTGGGTGAGGACCTGGGGTGGTTCAACAAGGAATTTAAACATTCCCTGGAACGGGGGATGTGGCCAATGAGGAACTGAGGGGCCACGGGATCCCTGAATCGCTGAATTCCCAAATCCCTGGATCCCCAAATCCCACAGTGGGTGAGGTTCTGCATTCATGGAATGGTTTGGGTTGGAAGGAGCCGAAATCCCATCCAATCCA
>NW_008237607.1:95724-96913 GCF_000691975.1 Corvus brachyrhynchos
GGACGGATCCGGGGAGGGCAGGGCCCCGGGAACGCCCCGGCGGCTTCCGCGAGGGATTGGGACATTCCCGGGGAGTGCAGGGGATGCGGCCACTGAGGAACCGAGGGGCCACGGAATCCCTGAATCCCCAAATCCCAGAAACCCCAAATCCCAGAATCCCAAAATCCACAAATCCCTGAAACCCTGAATCCCAGAGTCAGTGAGGTCCTGGGATGGCTCAACAAGGAATTCAAACGCTCCCTGAACAGGGGATGTGGCCATTGAGGAATTGAGGGGCCACGGAATCCCTGTGTCCTGGAATCTCCAAATCCCAGGGTCCCTGAATCCCAGAATCCCCAAATTCCTGAATTCCAGAATCCCGAAATCCCATTCTCTCAGAATCCCGGAGTGGGTGAGCTCCTGGGCTGACTGAACAAGGAATTTTAACATTCCCCTGCCGTCACTGAGGAAACGAGGGGCTGGCCTCGGAAACCCTGAATCCCTGAGTCCCTGAGTCCCAGAAGCCTGGAATCCCCAAATGCCTGAAACCTTGGGTCCCACAATCCCTGAATCCCCAAATCCCAGAATTCCTGAACTCCAGAATCCCAGAGTCCCACACTGGGTGAGGTCGTGGTGTTGGTCAAAACGGAATTTTAACATTTCCCAGAACAAGGAAGCGGCCACTGAGGAACTGAGGGAACAGAATCCCTCAATCCCTGAATTCCTGAGTCCCCAAATCCCAGAATCCCTGAAGCCTAGAATCCCTAAATCCCAGAGTGGGTGAGGACCTGGGGTGGTTCAACAAGGAATTTAAACATTCCCTGGAACGGGGGATGTGGCCAATGAGGAACTGAGGGGCCACGGGATCCCTGAATCGCTGAATTCCCAAATCCCTGGATCCCCAAATCCCACAGTGGGTGAGGTTCTGCATTCATGGAATGGTTTGGGTTGGAAGGAGCCGAAATCCCATCCAATCCCATCCAATTCCATGGGCAGGGACACCTTCCACTGTTCCGGGCTGCTCCAATCCCCTCCCAACGCGGCCTTGGGCGCTTCCAGGGATGGGGAATCCACAGCTTCCCTGGCAATTCCATTCCAATCCATCCCCGCCCTCACAGGCAGGGATCTCTTCCCCAGATCCCCCCCAAATCTCCCGTTTCCCCGCGGGAAGCCGCTCCCCGCGTCCCCCCATTTCCCGCCCACCCCCCTG
>NW_008237607.1:97122-101845 GCF_000691975.1 Corvus brachyrhynchos
ATTTGTGGTGTTCTGTATAATTATATCTCATATAATAGATGGGATCTAATAATATATAGCCAAATATAATAATAAAAAATAGAGTATTATATAATAACATTCTAATACATAGAATATGTAACTATATCATTTATATGCAGCACATTAAATATAATGTATGGGGTATATAACACCTCACTACTATGATATATAATATACATCTATTTTACATATTATGTGTAAGGTAGTATATATATTATTGTATATGGCATATAATATAAGAATATATAAAATTATAATACATTATATAATAATATATATTATAGCACATAAATTTAATGAAATACAATATAATATAATGCAGTATAATAGAATAATATAATTATCGCGTTATATTATATTGTTATATAGTATAATTATATTATATACTATATAATATATTATTATCTATATATATATATAATATAAATATATTTTATTTATTATAATTTATTTTCAGATTATATGACATTTTTAATATAAGCACTTTAAGAATTATGTGCAATATGCATAATATATGATTGCCATATAATAGAAATACAAAAATTCTATTTTTAGAATTTATATTATGTGATATATTAATATATTATGTCTCTAAAATATATATACTATAATACATATAATACCTACAATATTATTATAATACGTACAATAAGATGTAATATATAGAAATATACAGTTATATATAATGTATTACTATTTATTGAATATATTACCCTATACTATATAGTAGTAATAAATAATATATAAAATATATAAATACAATATAATATATATTATATATTAAAAAATAACATATATTTAAAATATATAAATATACTTTTATATATATATAGTATGTAATACATAATATAGTATATAGTATATAGTATATAATATAATATATAAAATATATATAATATATAATATAACACATATAACACATAATATATAACATATAACATATAATCCACCATATATAATAAGATAATAACACTCTCTCCTATGTTGTATTTCCGAGATAATAATGTATAATATGTAACACACATCACGTATAATATGAAATGTTTAATATTCGATTAATAAATATTCACTATATCACACACGACATCAAATCCGCACCACGAGGCGATGATATCGAATACATCACATCAAACCAGTCTCGCACACGACACCGACACAAAACAATCTCTTACCGAGTCTCTGATAGTTTTCCAGCTTTCCTGTGGAAAAACAACAACTTCCCTGAGCTCCGCGGGCCCTCGAGGGGCCGGCGCAGAGCTGAGATCCCCGGGCAGGAATTCCAGCCCTGAGCAATCCCGGCAGCGCTTCGCCCTTTGGAATTGTTCCCGTGAGGAACGGGGGGGGTTCAATTCCCCAAAGCCAATGCCGGGATCAAATGCTGGGATTGGGTTGGGTGGGAGAACCCCGGAGTTTAATTTCTGCCCTTTCAGCGGCTCTCGGAGCTGCTTGATAATTAATATGAGGGCATTAATATTAATTGCATTTGATTTGAATATAATTTACATAAATCGGAGAAATGGATTTACCTGCTTCAGCTGTGCTCCTCTGGGACTCTGAGTCCATCAACAAATGCCGGGGAAAAGGGAGAAAAATCCGTAAATTCCCGAGGGGGTCAATTCAGGAGTAAAATTTTAAAATTTTAAAAAATTTAGTTCAGGACGAAAATTCAGGAGCGAAATTAAATAATTAAATAAATAATTAAATAAATACTTGAACAAACTTAATTTAGGACCAAAGCTTAGAAGTTCAAAATAATTAAATCTAATTCCATAGTACAAAATAATTAAATCTAATTCCGTAAAACGTAGGAGTAAAACTAATTATATTTCATTTAAGAGCAAAATTAATTTAATTTAATTTAATTTAGGTGAAAAAATGATGGGGATTTAAAGTATTTCTTTGTCCTCAATTATTAAAGCTCTGACAAGGAGTTTTACTGGAAAATAGGAAATGAATCAATTGGAAAATCAAACGATTAGAAAAGAAATCCATTGGAAAGAAATCTATTTGATTTTATCCTCATATAACGATCCGCATCTCTTTTTGGGATAAAACAGCACCCGGGAAGAATGAAAGGAGCAGGAGAATTGTTCTTACCCAGCTGTGCCTTCAAACGGTCTTTTTCTGAAATAATTGAGACATTAATTGATAAATTTCTGTTAAAAACTTCAATTATGACGTGGTTTTGACCACTTTTTAGTCCCTCTTTTTTCAATAAACTTCAATAATATTTTAAAAAATAAATAAAAATCAGTAAATCAAAATGAAATGAAAATTCATGCATAAGGATTAATTAAAGTTCCTCCACCTCCCAAATCCACTTTCCAAAAATCCCTTTCTCACCAGCTGGATTTTGGAATATCCCTCAGGCCCCTCAGGAAGAGCCCCAGACTTGTGTCATTTAAAGACTTCCATAAATTAGCGTGGAAATAAATTTCAAATAATTCATTAAGGAGGAAATAAACGAATGAATTAAAAAGAGAATAAATTCCAGTTGAAATCATTGAGCTCCCAGCAGTGCCTCGGTGCTGCTCCCACAATTCCATGGGGAATTGAGGCTGAAGAGCCAAAAATTTGGGGTGAAATTTAGCAGGAAATGGGTCAGGGAATCATGGGAAGGTTGAAACATAATAAAATATTAATAATTAACATATTGTTGTTCAATATTTTACTTACGCAATATTTAATCATTTTGTAAGGTAATTGTTATATAGCATATTATAGAATACAGTTATGTACATTTATATTTTATAAAATTGCAGCTCATTTTATATTAATTAATACGTAATTATATATTATAATACACTAAATTATAGTCTACTCTATGGCATTCTATTCTAGATTAATTATATGAAGTAATTAATATATAATAAATACACGATCGATTAATTATATATTAACATTCATATTAATGCATCATCGATAGCATTCGTTATATATTATATATTGAACATCATCTAGAAATATGTTAATATGTTATTTTAACTACGATGTGTTGCAATCATAACGCCGTTGGTAATTCTATTAATTTATCATTTTTACTATTCCGCCATCCCGTCCCTTGGAGCGTCCCAACACTTTTAATATTTCATTCAATTATTTGATGTCCATTATCTTTAGGGTGGCTGCAATGAATGGCCCTGCGAGATCTGCCCGAATTCGGGCGCCGTTGAGGGCTCAGCAAATCAAAGCTGCGACCAACGGCGCCCAAATCCCGCTGGGATTCCCATCCCAGCAGCCAGAACCCCTGGGATGAATCGTCTCTGATTCCCGGGAATCTTCACCTGTCCCCGCCTCCTTCCTCGAGCGCTCTGCAATCAGAGAGATCCAGGAGTAAATTATTGATCACGGCAAACATTTCTGTATTCCTACTGATTTCACATTTTTGAATCTTTTATTTATTTTCATCTTTGACGTGGGTTTCTATTTTATATAATTTATATTCATATCTCAGGCAATAGATATTTATATATTAGATTTGTGTGTTGGAAGTTCTATTATGGTCTATTTCATATTGTGTATTATACATTTATTAGTGAAATATGAATAAAATATTTCTATACAGTTTATCTCGATGTATTCTGTAAATTATATTTTATACACACTCCATTTTTATACATTATTTTTATATATTTTATATACGATACATTATCTATTTCTATTTCCTTTCATAAATTTCCATTTCATATAAAATAGATTTCTACAATAAATATATATAAATCCAGACATGCTTTTAATAATATTATTTGCTCTATATTTGCACATTGTATAAAATAATTGTATTAGTTTTGAAACAAATTTATATATAATAGATACTATAATTATAATAATATAATATAATATATAGTATATTATATATACTATATAGAAACATTATATATTATATATTATTATAATTATATATAAAATAATATCTATAATATATATAATTGTTATAATATAATATAATATATATAGTTTTTATAATATAATAATATAATAATAACCATAATAACAGCATATTATAATGGTATTATTTAATATAATAGATTATAATAATATCTTAGAATTGTATTATGAAATATTAATATCTACATTTATACATCATAAATCGATATAAGAATAGAAATATATTGCAATATACTATACGTATAATACAGTTCTTCTCTCTCACACATATTTATTGTCTCATATTAAATATCTCATTTCCGTTTCTATTTAGGGGTTTTATGGCGTTTTTCCCTCCTCACCTGCTTTCCCGGTTTCCATTAAACTGCCTGGAAAAACAAACAATCCCCATTATTTTTTAACAAAAACCGTCTTTCAAATATGATTCCAAATTCTCTCATTTTGTAATGAAAAATGTATTCAAAATCCACAATCCCAGGAACTTCATTAATATTCTGTAAATATCCCATCATCCCGGTGTCCTGAATCCTGAATTTAATTCTCCACCCATTAAGTTTTTCTGTCTCCCTCTCAATCCCACATTTCTGAATCTGATGTGGAAATGTTTCTTTTAAGGTCATAAATAATAATAATACTTTTTACAATAATAAATAATAATAAAACTAATATAGATAATAAAAACATAACTACTGTTAAAATTAATAATTAGAAGTGAAATAAAATATTTAAAATAGGAAAAAATTAAATTAAATAATTAAAAATCAAATCAAATTTGAAACATTAAAATAAAAAAATATATAAATATAAATAAATA
>NW_008237607.1:104631-109397 GCF_000691975.1 Corvus brachyrhynchos
GTCCGAGGGACGGACGTTCTTCAGGAGAAGGGAGAGATTTCCCCAGTGGAATTCCGATGGGAAAAACTCCGTCCTGCTCCGATAGCCCTCGAACTCCAGAAATGGATTCTGAGGGGTTTTCCCATCAAAAGTGGCCACTGCACTTTCTGTGGAGCTCCCAGAGAAGATCCACTGGATGGAAAGTTTCTCCGGGATTATTCTGCCTTGTAACTGGCAGGGCAGGACGGCTCCATCCCCGACGACTCCAAGGACGGGGCTGTCAGGAGGAATTATGCTGTACTGGCCTGCGAGGAGAGAGAGGTGGGAAAATTGCCCATGCTGGGATCATCCAGCCCTGGAATGGTTTGGGTTGGAAGGGACCTTGAACGGCCTTGGGAGTTGGTGCTTATCAAAGTTCCCATCAGCGCTTCCTGTGGGCAACTGGGATGTGGGAATGCCAGGAAAACGAGCTGGGAGAACAAACAGATTTAGGCTGGGAATGAATTCCCTTCCTAAATAAAATTGGGATTGGGACAGAACCAGGGATTACCTGTGACCCCGGGAATGATCTGCAGGAAAACAAGGATGGGAAGAGTCACTGCTGGCTGGAATCTGGATCCCATCGTTCTGCAGCTCGGGAAGACATCAATAACCCAAATATCCAGGGAAAATCTCACCAGGCTCCTGCCAAGCACAGACACACAACGGGAAGAGGGAATCGAACCAGAGCCGTTGGTTTCTCTGCATTTATGGGGAAATCCTCCGAGGTGTTTCAGCCCCTTTGAGGGAAATCAGGAAAAGGGCAGGAGCAGCTGTTTGTAATGAAATTCCGGCAGTTGAGTTGTGATTCCCAGACTAAATCCAAGCCCAGGCAGATGTGGATAACCTCGGGCAGGGGAGAAACGGAGCCAGAATTCCTTAAAAAGCTCCTTCACTTCCCAATCCTGCTCCCAAGCATCCACTGTGCCCTGAAACTCCGCACGTGGATTCCCTGACTCCTGTTGGCCTCATGGAAAGTTCTGGTGCCAGGTGGAGGAAGAAGCCGGAACCTCCGGAACGGATCCTCAGAATTCCCTGAAGGCGAAGAATCCCCAGCTCTGCTCCCAGCTCTGGATAGGCTCGAGCCCCTCCGGGTCCATGCTGGACCTGGAGATCCCAGAATGGAGCCCAGAATTCCAGGTGGGGCACAGCGGGACAATCCCTGTCCTGCTCCTGCTGCCATTCCCAATCCCAGCCGGGTCCCACCTGGACACACCTGGGCTCATCCAGGGCCTTTCCCAGCTTCCCAGGCCCTCTTCCCACCTCCTGTCCCAGTCCCTTCCCTGGGCAGGACAGAGCTCCTTGGACATCCCGCTTTGATTCCCTGAGTTCCTCCCGGCATGGGATTGGCAAATGCAACCCGGGCGATAAAATCATGGAATACCCCGAGTTGGAAGGGACCTTTCCCAGATTTCCAGCCCCTCTCCCCCACGCTGGAGCCTTGGTTGTCCTGCAGGAGCTTTTCCCACTCCCGCTCCCATCCCTGTGGGGGCCCATCCATGTCCAGCCCCGCATTCCTGAGGAAAGCAGAGCATGGAATCTTCTAAAGGCCAAGCATGGGGCAGCAGAGAGCTGAAAATGAAAGTAGGGATTGGGACTGTGGGATGGCAGACCTCCCGCACTGATGTTTGTGTTGAATGATTAACCCCAGTGCAAATTCCCTTTTCCGAGAATTCGGATGAACAAAGGAAGAATAGAAAGGATCCAAAGCTCCAGAGCCATTTCTCTCTGGTTTTTGATTCATTTCTGTTTTATGCTCCTTCAAATAAAACCTCTCAAAAACAAACAAACAAACAAACAAACAAGATACAAAACAAAACAAAAAATGGCTAAAAATTAATTTTAAAAAGGGAAAATCAAAATAAATTCCATGGAAATCACAACCAACATTTCCAGGGCTCATTCTGTTAAAAAAGGTCCCAAATCCCAGTATAGGTTTGTTTTAGGCATGAGCAGATTGTTTGATTCATTCAATTAAGGCAGCAAAGAAATTAAAATGAAATGATCTTTAACAACTTCCCTTAAAACCACCCACGAATAACAGGAATTCCCATCGAGGCAAAAAGAAATTCCAACCTGGAATCGTTCCCGGGGGGATATCAAGAACAAACCACCAGCTCAGTTGTTCTCCAAAAAACCCCTCAGCGTGGACATTTCTATTCCAGCCAGGCTTTCCTGAACAGCCAGATCCCGAATATCCATGTTAAATTCCACGTGGATCATGGAATTGGGGAATTTCTGTATTCCCTGGACACGGATCTTTTCCACATCTGTGGGGGGACAGACTCCACAAGTTCCCGCATTCGATCCTGTGAGTTTTGAAAAGGGACTTTGACCACAAAAGACTTTTTTGTCCTCGGGTGCAGCATTCCAGCCAATCCCGACGGCCGGAGCCGGACATTCCAAAGGCTCTGTTTGCCGACAACATCTCCATCCAAAGGGCAGCAGGAAAACGCTCCAAATCCGTCCCCAAAGCTGCAGGAAAACCAGAACCTCCCCAGCAGCATCTTTGCAGTGTTTGAGATTCGGGCGTTGCTTTATCCTGCCAGGACGTGCCGCGGAAATCGTTCCCTCACACCCGGATCTCGCCCAGACTTTTCCCAGATTTATCCATTAAAAACACTCAAAGAAATTCTCCTTCGCTGGTTCTGAATGGCACAATTCTCGGTATTCCATCTCCTATTGGTTATTGATCCCTTCGCCTTCAAGGCTGATTTCCTTCTCTGGTTTCTTATCGGTCTTTTCCCAGCCCCGGGGATCTCCAGTGGCACCGGGGGCTGACGTCCGTTCATGTCCATTCATCTCCTCTGGATCTCCTGGCCGCTCCCGACCTGTCCACGCGGAACTCTTGGAGTCTGGGAATCTTCTCTTTGCTGGCTGGAGCCCATCAGGCCTCACCCAGCGAACCCCAAACCCTCGGTGAACGGAGTCTTTGAAGGAGGAACCTCGGTTTCCACCCGTCCTTGGCAAAGGGGAGCAAACCCAGCACTGGGGTGATTTCAACTTCTTAAAAGTTGCCTCATTTCCAACACGGCAGCTCCTTTTCCAACCTGGTTTTCCAACATCTGGAAAACAGCAGGCAAGCTGGAGAATCCCAACTTGGGGGTGGAGGGTCCCAGCGGGAGGACTCGCAGCTAAAATCGGGAATACACAACACAGAGCCCAGGGGGGAATCCACAGATATGGAAAAATCTGTGGAATTTAGAGCTTTAAAGTTCCAAGATTTTCCAGGTTTGGTTATTCCTGCACCAGTTTTATTTCTGGATTAGGGAGAGGGGAGGAGTCAGAACTGGCAGGGAGATGGAAAATGATTGGATTTACGAGACTCTCACCCTTCAGGACTGATTAACGTCCAAATGGGGCTCGATTCCTGTTCAATTCAATTTCTGTGTCCAAAACTGTCGGAGGCCATACCTGGATGTAAAATTTGGGAATTTATTGTGATCCCAGGTGGGATCAAACACTGCCAGGACCCAAAGCCCAAAGCTCCAGACCTGTTTCCATCCCGCTTTTGATTAATTTCTCTTTTGTGCTCCTTCAAATAAAGATAAAACCTCTCCAAAAAAGGCTAAAAATTAATCTAAAAAATGAAAGACAAAATCAACTCCGTGGAAATAACAATCAATGTTTCCATCACTGATTCCATTAACAAACGTCCCAAATCCCAATTATAGGTCACATTTAGCCAGAACAAGATTGTTTCATTCATTACCTTAAGGCAGCAATTAAACTAAAATCCCGATGCAATTCCCGACTGGAATTTGGCCATTTTGCCACAGACAGCTCCAAATATTTTTCCCAACAAATCCTTCAGAGACTGAAAGGCCAAAATTGATCCAAGGCAGGGGTGAAAAAAGGGAATAAAATGGGAAGAAAGAGCAGCTTTGGGATCATTTTACAGCCGATTTATTACAAATATTCCGTGTAACGTTTCCATGCTTTTCCTCCATTTTCCATGGCCTATTTTTTCCCCCGGAAAAAACCTGAATTCCCTCATTGTGGAGGGGGGGTCTAAAGCAGCTGTGGCTGGTGAGGGAAACAGCAGGAGCCCGAAGTGAAGCACTTCCCAGGCCTTTTAGGACCAGTTTGGAGTCTTCTCTAGGGAGGAAAAAGGGATCGAATTCCAGGTTGGGAGCAATCCAACAGAACCCTCGGGATTAGCCTGCGCTTGGAAAGGGATATTGCAGTTCCAGGGGCTCGGAGAACAGAGCACACCCATAAAACGGGGCTGGAATGTCCAGAGAAACGCGGCAATCCGGGAGCTGAGAGGAGGGGCCGGAATTCCTGCTTGAACTGCGCCGGGAATGATGGATCATCTCTCCTTGGAGTGGCAATTACTGGACATGGGGGTGTTGTCTGCATCCCGGCGTCACGGACACTCAGCATTGCACGGAATCCCAGAACCACTCAAGTTGGGAAACTGGGATCACCGGGCCCAGCCTTGGACTCAGCGCCACCTTCTCCCAGATGGTCCCGCTTTCTTCTCCCCTTTATTTCACAATTCCTGGCATTCCAAGCCATTCCAGCCTCTGCTCCTCTCAGCTCCCAACCCTCACCACAGAACTTTGGCTCCACCACCTTTTCCCTTTCATTCCACAACCCGTTCCCTTCCCCATTTCCTTTCCACTCTTGTTTTCCTTTCTCCCCATTTCCCACTTGCTTTTCCCTTTCCCAGCTTTTTTCCTTCCCCCCTTTCCCACCTTTCTTTACCTTTTCCCCGTTTTCTCCACATTTCCCCATCAGCCTTT
>NW_008237608.1:0-293 GCF_000691975.1 Corvus brachyrhynchos
TTTTAGCCATTCTTCAGAAAGACTCTCAACAGTATGTGACTTCACATGCATGGTAAAATAGGGATGCGCTCTGTGGGAAACGAGATAAATTAGCTTTGAGACCAAATCATAAATTTTTTTGTTTGAGATTTCGTTTAGAAGAGCATGCTCAGCTCTAACAGTTACTCCAGCTACATATGCTGAGTCTGTGACCAAATTAAAGGGTTCTTTGTATTACCGCAGGCCTGGGCCCTAGGGTATATCACCGTGTCCCGCAGCCATAGGGAGGAGGAGGAGGAGAGAAGATCCAGCAG
>NW_008237608.1:471-1082 GCF_000691975.1 Corvus brachyrhynchos
GCAGGTGGCTTGGTTGTTTACATACTCTGCTACCTCTTCTGTGAGAGAGAAAAGTCTAATGGACTTAGAAAATAGCAAGAAAATCCTTGCTAGCAGCATTTTTGTATCTACATCTTTGAACCTCTCAAATGCTCTAACAGCTGCTAGTTTAGCTACTTGTGGTGATCCCTGGATTGCTTTGATGTTAGATTCCCACTTTTGCGTCTTTGGATTTTTTCATGTGATCACTGATTTTTTACTTTTTCCTGAAGCATCGGTAAAAATGGTAGTTGCATCGAGGGGTTTTCTACTTTGAATCTCTCGAGGGATGAAAGAGAATGCCAGATTAAACGTCATGTTTTGGGTAACGACTGGAGATTTGGCCTGAGTAACTATCTAATGCGAATTGTAAATTTATATTATTTTGAAGTAGGTGATCTAATGCGTCAGTTGTTACAGGTAAATAGATGCATGCAAAGTCACATCCTGCCAGGGTGCGGAGCCTTGCTCTACCCTTCATGATAATTTTTGCCATTAGTTCTTGTGGCTGTGTGATGGTTTTAGGAGGTTGGAGTGGAAGGAATACCCATTCAATTATGATGAGGGGTTCCTTCTGCTCTTTGTCCCACTGA
>NW_008237608.1:2548-4511 GCF_000691975.1 Corvus brachyrhynchos
AGTACCTCAATGAAGCCTAAGGACCAGAAAGACATGAGTACATCAAGCCAGAGAGACATTATGAACGCAACCAGTATGGTGACTACTTTACCCCAACACAGAATAAGTAAATTCAAACCAAAATGTAATTAGCACCAGTTTTTTCACTTTCCTTCGAGCCCCACCTTGGGTGCCACTAAATTTGTTCCAGTTTGGCCAAATTTAGAAATATATCCTCTGAGAGAAGGCACAACCACCCCTCCCCCCACCAGGTTCGGGAAAAAAATAAATTTTCCTCGAAGGAAAGTGAAGAAGATAAAACTATTTATTTAACAAACACACGGGAAAGGAAAATAATGTTAAATGGTAAAATCTTTCGCTGTAGAGGAAAAACCTGGGAAAGTGTTCGAGTCCTCCCTTTGGTCTCCACGGAGCTGGGCCTTGGCGCAGGGCCAGGCCCTCTGTCCCGGGTGGAAAGTCCTCCCGATGTGCTCTGATGTTACAGAAATCAAGCAGTCCAGTAGAAAAGGGAGAAAAATCCAAAATTCCAGAGAAGGAAAAGTTCAACTCTCAGCCTCTCTCCGGAGAACAAGAAACTGGAAAAACTGGCCAAAAGCTGACTGGAAAAGCCGCAAGCCAGGTGCTTCCTCGCTCCCCTGCCCCAGCTGGGAAAAAAAAATTTGCTATCTTTATGTGATTTTGAACAAGTTTCAAACTGCTTTGAGAAAGTTTTGCTCAGTTTTTTCCTTCCCCCTCTCAGGCTCAGTTCAGAGGCATAGAAAGGCCAATAATTAATTTCTGGGCATAGGCAGCGATATGGGATACACATCATAAGGCCACCCCAAGACAGGTGGATATATACATTGTACAATTAGGTTAGAACACCTGTTCTGTTCCACTTTCATGAGTGTGGGTGTAACCTCTATCCCAGCAGGTGTTTCCCGAGTGTCCCCAATAACAAAAAGGTATTTAAAGTCTGGCATGTGGTCCACAGTCTGGAATGCAATGGGTATCACAATCTGTTTGTTGTTGTTGAAATGGTGTGTTTCATCACAGGTTACCTTAAACCTGGAGTCCAGAAGTCCAAGTTGCTTTGTCTGTAGCTCTATTTGTCTGAATGCAGAACGGTGACCTGTTGAGTCGCTAGTTTCCCTGCTGTTGACCTGGGGAAACAGTCTTTGGAGAGATTTTATCAGCAATTATAATTGTTCTGCAGTTGCCAGCAACATGTCCCTTTTTCTGACAATGATAGCATATAAGGTGTTGCCTCTCGGAGGCGTAGCAACCTGGTTCAGGAACGGCACGACGACCACCGTCATTCGGGCCATCAGCTCACAGTCACCAATGTGGTGGACGGCAAATGGCGTTTATTCATGGGTTGCATAGGGTTAAATAACTTGGGTTTTCCGCGTCACTTCCTTCTGCTTACGTATTATCTGTTGAGGGGAGGGGTTCTATCTGCCTGTACAACGCAAAATCTTCTGAACGCCTATCCCTAATCACCTACATTTCCCCCCTCCCCCCCATGATTAATAAAAAACATACAAAGTATAAACGGTATAAAATTTCAAGAACTAGTAAAACCTACATAACAAGTTGTAAAAAGTGATATAACATGTATAAAATAAACACGCTTTAGAGCAATTGTTGGCGGTCAACAAATAAAATGTTAACCTTTTCTAAACAGCTTTTAACAAGCAACACCAATTTGTTTAATATGCAAGGCCCGAGAATCAACGTTAGGAGTATCATAGTGAGGGGGCCTATTAGAGTGGAGGCAAGGGTGGTCAGCCATGGAGACTGGTTAAACCATGACTCGAACCATCCTTGTTGGGCTTCTCTTTCTGTTTTTCTCTGGGCTAGCCTTTCTCTTAGTTCGGTCATTGAGTCCCGTACGACTCCGGTGTGGTCTGCATAAAAGCAGCATTCTTCTTTCAAGGCTGCACACAGGCCTCCTTGTTGCATGAGCAAGAGGTCCAGTCCT
>NW_008237608.1:6484-6927 GCF_000691975.1 Corvus brachyrhynchos
CTGGACCACAGCGGTGATTTTTGACAGTGGGGGCATGTGGTTACGACGTGTTTCACATCAGTGGTTGAAATCCCGCACCTTTTTGCTAGTGCTCTAGCTCCGATGTGGAGAGACTTGTGTAGCTGACGGGCATCTCTCAGTGTCCATAGTCCTTTTGCGGCGGCGTCTGCCTTGTCATTACCGATTTGAGAGAATCCTTTAACCGGATTGTGGCTGTTATGTGTAGCTGACGGGCATCTCTCAGTGTCCATAGTCCTTTTGCGGCGGCGTCTGCCTTGTCATTACCGATTTGAGAGAATCCTTTAACCGGATTGTGGCTGTTAACGTGGATGACAGATATGGTGCCCTTCCGCAGAAAGAGTGCTTCTTCAAGCATCACAGCCACCGTGGACGCTGACACACTGGGCCCTGACATAGCTAGGCAAAGCTTAGCCACAAACATC
>NW_008237608.1:8053-9502 GCF_000691975.1 Corvus brachyrhynchos
CGCTCTTTGTCTTCATCATGCAGAGGTATGGAAAAGAAACAGTCTTTAATGTCAAGCACCATGCAGGGCTGCCCTTTTGGTATAATCGAGTTCATGGGCAGCAAAGTTTGGACTGGACCTATTGGTTGGATTTTCTTGTTCACCTCCCGCAGGTTGTGCAGGAGGCGAAAGCCCTCGCCAGATCGTTTGGGTATTACGAAAACCGGGGTGTTCCATGGGCTTGTGGAGGGCTCTATGTGGTTCTGCTGTAGCTCGCGGCTAACTAGCTCGAGGAGGGCGGTCATTTGAGGCTTTGACAAGGGCCACTGCTCGATCCACACTGGGTCAACCGATTTCCATATTAGTTTGATGGGCAACGGCGAGTACGTGGCAGTGGCCCTTAGAATAAATTTGTCACCCTGACTTTCAGTAGGGCAAGGGCATCCCTCCCCAACAAGGGTGGACATTTCAACATAACGTATGGGAAAAGTTGATAGTTTTCTCTAGTCCTCTTTCGGTGCGGAGCGTTATCGCTTTTTTGGGCCCGAGATAGTCCCCCAACTCCGCCCACCATGGGGGCCTCCTCCAGTTCCCAATGTATAGGCCAGTACGTTTCTGGGACAACGGTAACATCTGATCCCGTATCAATCAAAAAGGGGAGACGAATAGCAGAGTCAAACAGCAAACGCCCCACACTATCGGCGGGTGGCTGCCCACCTTCATGGCCAAAGCCACCCAGGGATCTCGCTCCCAGGGGGTTGTTCCTGCTGTGCCTGGAGCCATCGGTTGAGCCACGAAATTGGTCATTTCCCGGGGGGGCAGTGAGTGCGGGAGCTCCACGCCCCATCGAGGATTGGAATAGTTGGGCCGCTTCACGTCCCGAGTGGGAGGGAGCTGTGTGTGGCCCGGATGCCCCCTCCCCCTCCCGTTTCCCTGCAGCTTGGATTTGCATTCTCTGGCAAAATGTCCCTTTTTTCCACATGCCCAGCATGGCCCTCTAGGTCACGTCTGGCGTGGGGGAACTGCTGTTGATGGATGCTCTAACTGGGGGCAATTTATTACAACGTGGCCTGCCTGGCCACACTTAAAGCATGCCATTACACTGGTTATCGCAGTGCGGACGGCTACCTGGATTGGGGCTAGATGTTCTTCTGTCGCAACATGCTTAATCATATCCGCAATACTGGACCCGGATGGTAATGACTGTAAAATGTCCTTAGTGGCTGAATTGCATTGTTGACTCAAGCATTCTGCCACCACAGGGCCCTTTGCTTCTGAGGGCAAAGCAGAGGAATCGACTGCTGCCTGGAGGCGGACCACAAACTGTGTGAAACTTTTGCTCTCGCTCTGCTTTATTGTGGACCATGGCGATGGTCTGGCAATAACTCTGGAAGCAGAGCGGATAGCTTCTCTAGCGGCGCGGGTAGTTGCCATGACTTCGTGGGGCCGTAGGGCCCCCGCCTGTGGCTG
>NW_008237608.1:10402-10915 GCF_000691975.1 Corvus brachyrhynchos
GATTTAATGCCGGCGCTCCTGGCCTCCTCCACCAGCCCATCCCAGAATGACTGCGCCCGCTCCTTTCCCTCTGTAGGTAGGGTTGGGCTAGGGGGCTGTGGAGAGGGTCCTTGCTCCTGCGAATCTGTGCGCTCGGCAGGACTGCTCTCATCTGTAGTCTGCATGGTCGCCCCAACTCCCAACCGGGGTGTGGCCAGCAAACAGTTTTGTGCGGCTTTCCAGGTCTCTTGCTCTTGCAGAGCCTTATGCAAAGCCTGTACAACTTTTCCCCATGATTTAAGGTTTTTCCCCGAACCCGAGGACATTGTTTCCTCGGCCAGAGCCTTAGTACATTTGTCCCATATTTCTGGGTAGAGTATATCCACCGGTCGGTCAATGACCCCAATTTGCAAAAGCCTCGCAACAGCGAGAGTAAAATCTTTCGGTTTGCAATCAATGCCCCATTGCTTATGAATCTGAGATATGACCTTCGTGAGAGCTTCCATCCTCCTCGCTGGTCCGGGAGCGTCCTAC
>NW_008237608.1:11297-11839 GCF_000691975.1 Corvus brachyrhynchos
GATTGAGTTTCCCCTGTACCCATAGCATTCTCCACAACCTCCCCCACCATCCCCACTTTTTTCAAAAAGGGAACAGCTGTGTTCAGCTGCACCTTCTTTGTACAGACTTCGAGGATGGATTCAACAGTCGGAGTTTGGTGCAAAGGAAGTCAGGATGACTTGTTTGCAAGCATCATTCGTATTCACTTGGAGAAGTTCAAGTACGAGCGCTTGTTAGAGGTCAGGATTAGGGATCTGGGAAAAGATAGCTTCGCACAAACGGTTATAAAAGTGAATAATATTTTCATTTGGCAATTGTCTGATGTTTGTATAATGAGATGTAGGAGTTTGAGATGGTATTAATGTTAAGGCCTTTTCAGCAGCACGTGTGATTTCAGTAAGAACTGGACTAGGGATAAGCATTGCTTGTTTTTGGGGATTTGACATATTATTGTCACCAGATAAAAGGTCTAATGTGATATAATTATTCTCAAAGTCCAGGTAATTATCTGGACTTGTCCACAAAATTTTCAATAAATCAGATAAAATTATTTTCCATTGCT
>NW_008237608.1:12897-17421 GCF_000691975.1 Corvus brachyrhynchos
GTAGTATATTTCTCTATGGTGTGCAGAAACCTCAGATCCCATGATGAATGCAGCACCACAAACCTCAGCCCCAAATTGCAAAAAAGAGGAAAAAAAAGAGAAAATTTGCACTGGCACCAGCTTAAGACAGAAGCCCCTAAACCAGCAGGGAAATACTCACCAGAATTCTGGATTTATCACAGGAAGGCAGGTCTGGAGAAAAAAATAAGAGAAATGGGTCTTCCACTTTCCAGCCATTCCCTCGCCACGTGGTGTGGGGGAGGGTAAAGGCTGAGGCTCTGGGCTCGCTGTTACGCAAAAAGTAACAGCTCGCTACAAAGAGCTGGCACGGCAGGAGGTGCAGAGCTAATTCCAACAGACACGCAGCTGCTGGGACACCCTAAAAGTCTCTCAGAACTGAGGTTCAGAGATAGCATGCTGGGCACCAAATGTGGAAATACTCACAGTTTTTTACCAGCTAGGTTTGTAGTTCAATGCCTTAGAAAGCCTCGGGCAGCCTAGAGAGGTAGCACGGGCAATCTAGCATTTCAGTAGCTCTGAAAGTGGCAAATGGTAGCTGCAAAGCTGATACCACCAGTAGAAGCAAAGAGGGAGAAGTATAGCCTTTGGTTTGCCTAATTCCTGCAATTAGAAGCTTTCAAACAGAGACAGAGACACAGGTGTTCGCAGAAGGATTGCAAAGCCAAAGAGGGCGGGTCCCCTCTCGGGTCCTTCTTTTATTCGGAGAAGGGGAAAGGGGAGAACTGGAGGCAGACACAGGGTGACTGGCCAATCAGACACTGCTAAAGAGTTTGAGTTACATTTGGTTTTGCCCGTGCTTGGAACAAAGGAGTTCAAAGCACATAGCAGAGGCAAGTCCTGGCTTGTCTTGGGGAGGGGGAAGGGAAGCTCGGAACAGGCAGCAACAATTCCCTATTTTTTTCTTTAATTAACTCTAGCTGGGCCCGAATTCCTTCCTATTCTAACTAATTTCAACACAGCTAGCCTGTAACTAAAATCTTTGTTTCTTTTAAATCTATGTTTCAAAAGCTACCATACAGGTGGCTAGTGTTTCTTCCCCAATTTGATTAGATTTTCCTTTTTTCACTTCGTATGGTCTCCCATAAAGCATCTCAAAAGGACTTAAATTTTCCTTAGTTCTGGGTTTGGTCCTTATTCGTAACCATGGAAGTGGGAGAGATTGGGTCCAAGATAAATTGGCTTCTTGTCCTAACCTCACAATTTGTTGTTTAAGTGGTTCATTTTTTCTACTTGGCCACTTGATTGAGGGTGATACAGAGTATGGAGTTTCCAATCTATGCCCAAATGATGGCTAATTTGCTGTACCACCTTTAAAATAAAGTGTGGTCCTCTGTCTGAGGAAATTGTGGCTGGGACTCCGAAAAATGGTATTATTTTTTGTAACAATGCTTTAGTTACCTCCTGAGCTTTAGCGGTTCTGGTGGGGAAGGCTTCTGGCCATCCTGAAAAGGTATCTGTTAATACCAACAAATATCGGTACCCCCCTTTTCTCGGGAGTTCCGTGAAATCAATCTGCCACTGTTGCCCAGCCCCATGCCCCTTCCCAATTTGACCCATTTTTGGTTTAGGGGTATTTTTGGGCTTAGTCTGGAGGCAAATATCACCTTGTTGGGTTACCCGTATAACAGTAGTTTGTATGTTTCTTGCGATAATTCTTTCAATTAAATAGTTATACAGGGCATCTGTTCCCCAATGGGTTTTCTGGTGTTCTTCTTTTACTAATGACCAAAACAAATAAGAGGGAATGACTAATTTTCCTTCTGCAGTAATAGCCCATCCGTCTTTATTATATGTTCTCTTCTCAATTTTAATTAGCTTTCTGTCCTTTTTGTTATACATCGGCTTACCTTTTAGAGAAATTTGTCCATCTGGGATCAGGGCTCCCTCAGTTATTATCTCACCTTTTGCAGCTTCTTTTGCCTCTCAATCTGCCAACTGATTTCCTTCTTTCAATTCTGAGCTCACCCTTTGGTGTGCCTTAATGTGCATGATTGCTACTTTCTTAGATAACTGGACAGCTTCTAACAGCAGCATTATTTCTTGTGCATGTTTGATGGTTTTTTCCTTGTGAGTTCAATAGTCTTTTCTTTTTTCAAATGGCTCCATGTGCATGCACAACCTCAAATGCATATCTTGAGTCTGTATAAATGTTTATTTTCTTTCCCTTTGCTATTTCTAAGGCACGGGTTAAGGCAATTATCTCAGCTTTTGTGCAGAAGTGTCTGTTGGCAGAGGTCCAGATTCTATTACCTCTTTACAGGTGGTAACTGCATACCCAGCATGTTGTTTTCTACTGATGACATAGCTGCTTCCATCGGTAAATCAGGTTTCTGCATCATCAAAATGGGTATCCTTCAGATCTGGACGGCTGGAGTAGGTGGCTTCGATAGTCTCCAGGCAATCATGGCATACCGGTTCCCCTTGGTTTCCACTGAAAAAAGAAGTTGGGTTGACAATGTTAGCTACCACTATTTTTACATTATCTTGTTCCACCATGATGGCTTGATATTTCAGGAACTTTTATGGGGAGACCCAGTGCCCGCCTTTCACTTCCAGCACCGTGGACACCGTGTGGGACACCAGCACAGTAATTTTCTGACCCAAGGTGAATTTGCGTGCTTCTTGGATGTTTAGCACGACTGCTGCAACGGCTCTGAGGCACCCAGGCCATCCTTTGGCCACTGCATCTAGCTGCTTAGAGAAATAAGCTACTGCCCATTGGTATGGGGCCAGGTCCTGTGCTAGTATTCCCAAGGCAATCCCTTGTTTCTCATGGGAAAATAGAAAGAATGGTTTACTCAGGTCTGGAAGTCCTAGAGCTGGAGCTGACATGAGGGCATTCTTTAGCTGATTGAAGGCCCGCGTGGCCTCCTTTGTCCACTGGAGATCTCTGCTTTCCTTCGTAATGAGCTCATATAAAGGTTTCATGAGCAGCCCGTAATTGTAGATCCATAATCTGCACCATCCTGTCATCCCCAGAAAAGTCCATAACTCTTTCACTGTCTGGGGTTTTGGGGTTTGGCATATCGCTTCTTTGCGATCTTGCCCCAAAGTTCATTGTCCGGCACTGACTTCATAGCCCAGATAGATCACTTTCTGCTTCACCATCTGAGCCTTTTTCTTAGATCCCCTGTCCCCTTGGAGCCCCAGAAAGTTTAAGAGGCTTACCATCCAAGCTACGCAAGCTTCCTCTGTCTGGGTAGCTATGAGGAGGTCATCCACATACTGCAATAGCTTCCCTTCTCCTGGTGGGGCTTCCCAGGACTCTAGGTCTTTTGCAAGTTATTCTCCAAACAGGGTGGGACTGTTCTTAAATCTTTGAGGCAACACCGTCCATGTGAGCTGAGTTTTGCGCCCACTCTTAGGGCTTTCCCATTCAAATGCAAAGATTTTCTGGCTGGGTTCGTGGAGAGGGAGGCAAAAGAAGGCATCTTTCAAATCTAAAACAGTAAATCAGTTTAATTCTGCTGTTAAACATGTTAGCAAAGTGTATGGGTTGGCCACCACAAGATAGAGATCCTCAGTTATTTTGTTAACGGCTCTTAGGTCCTGTACCACTCGGTATGACCCATCGGGCTTTCTAAAAGGTAAAATGGGAGTGTTAAAATCTGATTGGCACTCCTTTAGCAATCCCAATTGTAAAAGGTTTTCAATCACTGGGGTAATCCCCTCTCTATCGTCCTTTCTCAGAGGGTATTGTTTAATCCTGACTGCCTGTTTCCCTTCTTTAAGTTTAATTTGCATGGGAAGTGCATTCTTTGCTCTTCTTGGTATGTTAGTTGCCCATACTCTGGGGTACACCCGGCTTAATATTTCCTCACTAATTTCTTCTTTGGTTTCAGTAGTCATCAATATTAAACTCAGTATTTCTACATACTGCTGAGTTTTTACCTCCAGAGTAATTTTCCCATTTTTAAATGTAATAACTGCCTGTAATTGTTCCAATAAATCTAATGCCTTAAGTTTTAACTTTTATATTTTTCAAAGTCTGTACTTTTTGGTGTGTAACTGAAAGTTTCCTGTAGCCTGTTAATTTCTGCTCTCATGCTAGGTAGACATAACAAAGCCTCTCTGGGCCTGCTCTTCAAGGACACTTAGACGGTCCTAGGCCCAAAAGTATAAACCAAAGAGCCGCAAAAGGCGGGGGTAAGATGAGGGCAAAACTGAAGCTTTAATTGGAGAATTAACCCTGCTGTGCAAATGAACTGAACCTATAAAAGGGTGAAGAACTCGTGGCCGGTCGTCCATCTTGGGGTCCATCTTGGTAATAGCCTCTGGCTCCCTAGGGGGTACCTTTGAAGGCCTTTCAAATAAATATCTACTTTTATTCCCTTACTCCTGTCTATTTTCTGTTTCTAGGAGGCCTCTTAAGGCATCAGTTCTTGGACACCCCAGATGGGACAGTGAGGCTTCCAAAAATCCTCTGCAACTCAGAAAGATCCAGCTCTGCTTCCACCCCCTCTGCTGGCACCTGGGGGGGGGGGAGTTCACGGGGGGCCGGCG
>NW_008237608.1:19474-20413 GCF_000691975.1 Corvus brachyrhynchos
AAAACACTTGTAAAAGTATACAGTAAACACAGGAAAGGTAGCTCTTATGGTGTACCGGTGGTTTGAAGTTTGAAAAGGGCAAGTTAGTGATTTTTAACTGGGGAATTTTTAACTGGGAAGGGTGCAACTCTCTTAATAAACTACTTTGAACAATTGAAAACACTGATAATGGAACTGGATTTTTGTACCTGGGTTGATGGGTTAATTTTAAGATTTAATCTAAAAATATTTAACTCAAAATTAATTAATTAAAGCACTTAATATGCAAAGACCAAGCACAAATAGGGATTTCATGTATGACAAGTGGCTTCTGCCCAGAAGCTTCCCGGCTCTCCCTCTCCCCCCTCCCCTCTGGTCTCACCAGGGGAGGAGGGGCTGAGGGGAGGGGACAGCCAGCATGTGCAGCCTACGGCACCGCCCTTAGAGGTGGAGCCGGAGGGCAGGGCTTTCCACCAAGAGGACAGGGAGGGAACCTCCCACCGGGGGTGGTGTTCTTCCCTCTCCCAGGCATCGGAGTCTCCATGACAGCACCGCGCGCCGAGGCTTAGAGGATGACGTCATTGAACCATGCAGGCCCAGAGACACTGGCTGGCCCCTGCAGCGGAGTAGGTCCCTGTGATACCAGGTACCAGAACGGGCCAGGGCAGACCTGACACAGCCGACTCCACGGAATCAGACAACTCTCACTCAGGCAGTTCCTCTGAAGAGGAAGATGAGATAGCTGCTTTAAGCAGACGAAAGAGGGGAAAGATAGCAAGAAAAGTAATAAGGGAGAGGAGCCCAATTGCTAAACAGACCAGAGCAAAAAGGCAGCCAGTTTTGCAAGCCCCTCTGAGACAGGCTGTGGGTAATCAAGGGCCAATCTATGTGAAAGTTCTGTACTCCCTCATAGAGTTAGAACAGTGAAAGAGTACAGTGGGAAAATATAAAGAAAATCCA
>NW_008237609.1:0-104303 GCF_000691975.1 Corvus brachyrhynchos
AATGCAAAAGGCATGCCAAGGTGAGTGCGGTACCGCCCCAACACACCAGCCTCAGTGACATCCTCATTGGAACCCAACTCAGGCTTCATTAGGAGTCTTTTTATACAAGTGTGCCGTTGTCTGAAAAGGATCGTTCCTCTGCTACTTGTGGGAAAAATGTGGGATCATAGTAATGGAAGGAAGAAAAGAGATCAGAAAGAGATATTCTGGCCGCTTCCCATCAGCGGTGCTGTCTTGGGGTGACTTTATGATGTGTATCCCCTATCGCTGCCCCATGCCCAGTAAATAATTCTGTGCCTTCCTGTGCCTTTAAACTGATCCTGAGAGGGGGAGAGACAAAACCGAGGGAACTTTCTAAGCAGTTTGTTTTCATGTTTTCAAGGACACGGAGATAGAGACGGCTCTGTGTTCAGCTGCGGCAGCGGAGTGAGAGTGGGGAAAGCACCGTGCTTGCTTTTGGCCAGTTTTTCAGCTCCTTTTTCTTTCTCCGGAGGGAGATGGAGACCTGAACTTTTGTTTTCCTGGGACTTTGTTTTTTTCCTTTTTTTTTTCTCTGCTGGACTGTTTCAACATCAGAATACATTGGGAGGAATTTCCACCGAGGCCTTGGCCCTGGAGGTGGGCCCACCCCATCCCAGCTCCAAGGAGGGGGAGAGAGAGATCTACAGAAGGACTCTGAAATTTTCCCAGGTTTCTCTCAGCAGAGCGAGAGGTTTTATTATTTAGCATCATTATCCTTTCCCCGTGTGTTTGTTAAACAAATAGTTTTTATCTCTTTCACTTTCCTTCGAGGAAAATTTATTTTTTCCTGAACCTGTTGGGGGAGGGGTGGTTTGTGACCTGCCTTCTCTCAGAGGATATATTTATAAATTTGACCAAACTGGAACAGGTGTCCATAGCAATTTCCACCATTTAATTTGGAAAGATAAATGTTATTTTTAAACCATATATGGATTTTCATTGTCACATATTATTGACTGGACATGGCACTTACTGCTATGGTTTAGTTGACATGGCGGTCTTCAGTCAAAGATTGGACTCTATGATCTTGGAATTCTTTTTTAAGTTAAATGATTCTGTGTTTCTATATGCCATATGATTTTTTCTGTATGTACTCTGTTTTATTTTGGGGACATTTTTCAGGCTGTTCTCATGCATTAATTCCAACCCCTCCCAGGCTGAACTTTTCAATCCAGTCTAAAACCCTGTAAAGGTGCTTAAAAATGTAAGCATGTTGTCACAACAAAAATTCTTATTAGTATAAGAAAAATGTACTCCTTCCATAAATAAAATTGCTGTGGAAGGAACAAAATGTAGAGTATTAACAGAATAAAGGACATGATAAACGCCATTGTTAATTAGTTTGCTTAGTCATACTTGTATATATTTGGTAATAGTTAATCATATTACATTACTATAAAACCATAACCATAGTTGTAGCAGTCATTACAAATTTTTATTTCAGATGGGAGCTTCATGTCTTCCAACTGCCTAATGCAAAATAATTTCTAATTCATAATTCCTTTGGAATAATTATACCTAGCAATGTGAATGTGGGGAAATTAATGAATTAGGAAGAAAGCTTACATTTTGTGTTTGGCTCTGTATGTTAGAATGATTTACAGTTTTTCTGCTTACTCTGGTAATGGCTATAATTTAATTATGACAACTTCAAGAAATGTACCCTTTCCACCTCACTGATTCTACTTTTCCTGTAGCTGTCATTGCATTTACTCCCAGAGATTGAATTAAAAAGGATAGCTGCAAGAGGTTATGAAAGAAAGGCCGTTCATTGTTTCACCTTTTGCAATGGAGCCTAAACTAACTTCAGTGGTCTGGCCTCTGCAAGATAAACTGTGAGCTGCCACTAATGAAAGTTGCCTCTCTGACCCTTCACACTATTTTGGTCTGGTGACCTGTGCAGTCCAGTAATTCATTCATTGAACAACATTTCCCAAAAGGACAAACAGAGGAGCTCATCGTCATCACTTCCAGGTTCCAGCTCTCAGCACTGGGGTACAGAGGACAAGCTCTTTTGCAAATCCACTATCCTGGGATAACTTTGTCTCACTGTGCCATTATTTTCAATGCCCCCAGGTGCATCTTAAAAATTCCTTCACCGGCATAGAATAATATGACCCTGGACACTTTGCATCTTTCTTTTAACACATGCAAACATTTGTTTTGAATCTTACTGAAATTGCTATTGTAGGATGATGGTCATACCTATACAGCGACCTGGCTACAAACTGGGTGTGTCTTAATTCAGGTACATTTGTACATATAAAAAATTTAGTTAGTTCTGGAGATCTGTTTCAGGGAATGCACAGTCACTGCTCAAAACTAACACTCTCCAAACAAAAGCAGAAAGAAAAGTCAGGATGGGAATCCTGGGTAGATCAACTTATAATGCTTTGTTTACGTGAAAGGCAGACAGATTGATAGCTGCTACCATGCTGCTTTTGGAGCCAGTGCTTAAACACAGTAAAATTTCATATTGACTCAATGTATGTTCTGCTAAATACAGATTCTTTTTTTCTTTTGCAAATGTTCTCTGACTTTTTAACAATATGTGTGTATGTAATATCTTCTGCTTTGCAAAATCTCTGGTTTATAGTGAAGATGGAAAAACTAATGAAAATGGATGTTGGCACTGTAATATCTCCTGTCATCTGGAAAGACAAAATACTGAGTAAGATGTAAGATTTGGATGCCAATTTTCCTGTGCTAGGTCCTAGAGTTAGTTTGCAATTGCTGAAAGGCAGAAATAGTTAATGATGTCAGCTGGGTGATGTGACCTGCATTTGGCATACAAAAAGGCATCTGAACACATTATGGTCTCTAATGCCAGCTATGAAATACACTACACTACATAGCCCCAGCAAACTAGTAACTCCTTTAAATCCTTTTAAAGAACTGAATCACTCCTGTGTCACAATGACCCCTCTCCCATCGGCTGGTCCTTACTGACTTTTTTAGTCTTAGCCAAGATGCTGTCTGAGTGGTGCTCAGTGCAGGATGGCAGAAGATGTAGGACAGGGCAAGGTGAAGCCAAGAGCACTCAGTGTGATTATGTTTGTCATCTTGTTCCTGGGGGTGCAAACTGATTCAGCCCTTTAGGCTGCCTCAGAGTTGCTCTGTGTGGAACCTAGATGCCCATGTCTGCAAGGAATCTTTCAACACACTGCTAGTTGCCAGGGTCCCTGAATGTAAAGTGAGTTTATTAATCATTAGTGGGTTTTGTATAGGCTGCATGCTGTATATTGGAGAATGTGAATGCATTTTATTTTCTGACTGCTGAAATATCCTACGTTGGCATCGATGGATTTCAAAAAAATTCTCTTGTGTTCGTTTCACAGTTTTTAAAACTGCATTTCCTTTCAGCATGGCTATTATCATTTGTAAATATATTATTTCTGCTGAGACATCAGTTTTGATTAGAGTTGCCTTTCTAGCTGAAGGCTCTTGAAAAAGCTGTCTGGACTTCTATCAAGGCTGTGATCAGATGTTGTTCTGTCCTGCTAGCTACCTTACAGTGTGTCTCTTTGTATTCATCAGAAGCTTCTAACTCCCAAAGAACACAGTTTTCACATATATATCTCTTTCATAAATGCAGAGATAACATAAGCCTAAAGTGCATTCACTATGGTCATCCTATTATGTTTCCAAACCAGTATTAGAACAGAAAGCAGTAGTAATATTGAATTTACAGAGTATTATTCATTTGCCTTTTCTCCTCCATGACCCTTACCTATCTACCCTGACTCTGACACAAGATGGACAATTAAACCCTTTTTAATCCCTGGGGACTCCACATTCCCCCTCCTTTTTAAAATCAGAGTAATGTCTGCTACTTTCTTGTAAGTGTGGGAGGTTTTTGCTCCAGTCCTTACAGTAGGACTGGAGACTTTCACCTGAGAACAACAGGGAGGCAGCACTGGGTCTAACTGGTAGATCTGGGGAGGCAGAAGCTGCAAAGATATTATTATATCTCAATGGACACAGTATTTGATACCAGTTTTGACTGAATAAAGTAATTTTTTCTCAAGCAAGTGAAATCTCTCCAGATACTGCTTGGACTTCTTACCATTCTGTAGAGTTTAGGTGGGATACCCTGAAAGATAATGTTCGGGGGAAAAAAAGAAAAATTGATATACCAAGTATAATAATTGCAAGAATAGTTTCTCACTACAGTGGCTTAATTTCTATCATTTGTGTCAGAACCCTGAGTTTATAGGCAGAGTAGTAACAGAACATATTTAAATTCAAGTCCAGATTCTCACAAAGATTTGCAGAAAGACTTCTGTTTCAGGGAAGTGTCCAGATCTTGAAAACTACTTGAGATCCATTAGCATGTGTCAAGATGTACTGGAACATCTCAAAGCTGATTCCACTTCAACACTTACCTGCATGGGACCTTTAGAAAACATAGTTGCTATTTAAGGTAACAAACAGGGAAATGTGGTTGTTACACTTCTGAGAACCTGGCTTTTATGCTGTAACTTCTCCATCTCTCAAACTCCAAGTGTTTTGGTAGAGGTATAGTCTGAAAATGTAATGAAATGTCTAAGTGGACATTTATTCAGACTCTTACCAGTATAGCATACCTCAAATACATTATAATGCAGTGTGCCATATCCCATAATACTTCACAGTAATTCAATAGCTGCAAAATTAACTTCATGACTAAAGTACTGAAAGCTCCTCTGGTCTCATTCTAATGTACATGATTTTGAGAAGCTAAAATACTGTCACAAGTGAAGCTTACATTGTATTTTGAGGTCTTCTTATTGAAATCTGACTGTTATAAATAAATCTCTAACAGGATTTGTTTTTTCTTCCCCCAGAAGATTTGGTAATAGATCCAGGTATTTTTAGAAGCAAAGCATACTCAAATATATTTTAGTCTCCTGTTCCAAAGCACAAGTACTCCTCACATGATTATGCACCTTCTTCAATGTCAACTCTCCTTTACTTGGCAGCTTCAACATATTGCCATAAAATAGAAATTTATAAATAGCTGTTTGAAAAACTTTCCCCACCCCCTCTGATTTCTAGGGTTTTCTCTCTCATTTCTTCTTGAAAAAAACAGTTTAAACTCAGATTTCAAGAGACTCCTGGGACTAGATTTGTGCTGCCCAGACAGAATTTTAGGTATTTTGATAAGAAAGGGAACTTTATGAAATCACATAAATGACAATTTTAAAAGTAGCTGGTATCCAATGCTGTGCTTTTCTAATATCCTCAAGAGATGACATACAAATTTTAGAGAAGTAGAATGCATTTTAAACGGGTGCTTAACTAAGCACATAAGCTTACTGCAGTTGTATGCTATTAAAATAAAAAAACCCAAGACATTCCACAGTCCAGGCTGACAAGATGTCAGTATTTAGTTCTACCTGAACTCCTTAGGCAGAAAGGCTCCATTTTTTGCTGAGAAAGTGTACATAGAAGCTCAGGTTGGCTTTCCCACTGCTGTAGAAGCTTAGTGGTTTAGAATATGAGTCCAAGTTCAGAAAGTGTGGGGAGATGATGATGCCAACTTGGCCTGTTAAAATTATCTTTCAAAGGTTTTGGCATATTTTTAAAGTGGTAACAAGCCTAATGATCTAGTACAACAGCCTCCAATAAAAGTGCTAGAAGACTGTCTTAGGGATACAAGAAAATTTTACTTCGGCATTTGCAATATTTACTGTTCTTCTGTAACATGTATTTCCAATGAAGTGGTGAGTAATATCACTTAATCTAAGTCAATTAGCCAAATGGTCTGTACTCCATATTTTTAAAATTTATTTCCCATCAGGGATACAATTTGCTTATCATCATTATTTTTCATCCTGTACCTTTGATTTCTATGGAATTTAAATTTTCTATTACCCTAGGGAGTGAGCTGAAGTCTGCATTGGGGGAGACTTACACAGAAGCAATTTTGCTTTCAGCAAGACCTGAAAAATTAACCTTCCACTCAAAAAACATGGGGAAAATATGAATTCTGCATTTGCAGTCTTTATGAAAGAAAATTACTGAGCTGTTCCTCCAGTCAGAGCCTATAAATGGAGCTAAAGAGAGGAAAAGAATACGCTAAAGAACATAATGAGATCCCAAATTTTAATCCAGTTCAGGGACTGTAGCCAAATCTCTCATGCATCTGACTTCTGTGGGATTTAGACTTAAATTAAGAATATTCTTAATTGCTTATGTTAACATTTTCTTTAATCAAGACCTAAGGAACAGGGCAGAAAAGTAAGACAGTGTCAGGGTGAGCTGTCATCTGTGTGTTTGCCACACAAAGGGTGGATTATCAATCCAAAAGCTATTTGAGAGAGTGAAGGGCCAAAATGAATGAAGAAAGAGGGGCAGGCAACACTCTGAGAAGAAACTCCTTATGGGAAAGCAAGATAGATGACAACAAAGACTGATGGTGACAAGGGTACATTGTTTCTGTTTGCACACCAGCTGGTCCAGGTGTTTAAGAAAAGACTGATTGTTTATTAACCATTAGTGATTGTGGCACTTAGTGCCACAGTGTAGTTGAAAAGATGGTGTTAGGTCATGGGTTGGACTTGATGCTCTCAAAGGTCTTTTCCAATCCAATTTATTCTGGGATTCTGTCTTGCTGGAAGACCTCTTGTAAACTGCAGAGACCTATCATTTGCTTGGTGCTTTTTCAGTCAATTCAGTGCTAAGCTTGTACTGCACTGGGACTGGCTGCAGGCAGTCATTTTGTATTGGCACAGCCTGTTGCTTCAGCATGATAATTTGCCAGTCACTATCTGTGAAACTCACTCTGGTATTAGAAGGAAAGCAGGAATAAGAGGTGGAGCTGTGGAGCATTTACTCTTTGACACCTAATTTTAAAATGTCTCTTCAATTCAGCCGGTGTCTTACATTATTTAGAAAAGTCACATATTAATATAATTTCTTAAATAGCAAGTGTTTATTAGCAATTTACAGGCACAAGACATGTCCTTTTTTAAAATGTCAAAAAGCTTGTTTAAATAGCCACTTGACTGTGTATTTCCTGAACCTTGCCAAATGGACATGGTTTGAACAAGAAATAGAAGAAAAAAAACAACCCGTCTTTTTTCTCCAATATTTGCTCTTAATAGCACATTTTTTTACAGAAAATGTATGAAAATGCTCTCACCAGGTCTCAGCTATGGTGATACAGGATACAAATCCCCTTGACAGAAGAGGGCACTAAAACTGGGGTGGGATTTGGCTCAGTCTAGCTTGTGTGTCCCTGGTTGCAGGCAGTGTCCACCCAGCCTTTATAGTGAGTGTATATCAAGAGCTTGATGCAGCAGCTACTCCTTGGGGTCATTTGTGTATGACTTGAGTTTCTGTAGGTATTTCCTCTGCTTTCCAGGTGCCCCCTCATGAGCAAGACTGTCAATAGATCCTGTGTCATATCTGCTAGGCTCTAGGTGCCACCTTCATTATGGCATCTTAAATGGCAATAAGGTGCCTGTGTGTAGGAAACAAAACTGCAGCCCTACTCCACAGAGTCTAAAAGTGTCCCTAAGGTGCCTACTTTAAGATAGCATGGATAACTTTTCACTCTATTAACTGTGATGGGACCTTAGCAAATATTTAATATACATATCTGCAATATAACTAGCTAAAGCCAGAGGAGCTGAATCCCAGCCTGGGCATTAACTGTTTTTTTGGGGGGTCTCATCATCTCTGGCTACCACTTGAAGACAAGCCTGTATTACTCTATCACATGCTGAGGCTGATTGATGGTGTTCCCTGACTGTATTTCCAGAATTCAGCTGTCATGTGCAAAGGGAGAGAATAATGCTTTGCTTGCAGAACTTTATGAGTGGGTTATGGTTGTTTCTGCTCAGTTGTGACTGCAGTGCTTTTGGAATGTCCAGGAAAAAAATTTAAATTCTTGATGAGATTATTATCAAAAACTTGAGTATTTGCAAATTTTGTGTGTCACCAGACTAAAACCATAATTTTCTTGAACAATTCTTTGCACTGACTTGCCAAAACAATATTTACACTATGCTTCAGGTGAACATTGTCTCTTGTGAATCTGTAACTTATGTAGAGAATATTTAGTGTCACTGGTGCAGAATGGTAAGAGCACCTCACTGTTCAGGAGAGCAGAACAGGCTGCCCAGGAGGGACAGGCAGAGAAGGCAAGGTGGAAAAGTTGCACCATATATATCGGAGAAGTTTGGCTTTACAGCCCTCACAGGTAATGTTGATGTGGTTGAGAGCCTGTGGGTAAGAACTGGGGGACAGAAAACAAAGATGCCATTGTGGATGTCTGCTCTTAATTACCCAGCCAGAACAATAGTACTGATGAGTTATTCTATAGGCAATTAAGAGAAATCTCTGGACTGGTAGTCTTTGTCCTTATGGGAGGCTTCAATTTCCCACATGTCAGCTGGGAATACCATACTGCCACTGGGATGAGTAAGTGTAGCGATGCAGGTGGCGGCAGCTACTCTTTGTCCTGAGGAGAACACAACCAGCTGTGGTGGTTAGCAACCCAAGTTTAGCATGTAACTTTCAGTCATGGTGAGAACCCATGACTCCCTTGTTTTGTCTTTTGCATGTTTTCCCCTGATTGGTTACTATTTTGTCTTCTTGTTTAATGTATGAAGTTATGTATATTCATTTTCCTTCTTTAATATGTATTAGTTCTAGAAAGTTCTTTGTTCCTCGACGCCCCATTGGATCCTTCCCTGAGTCCCTCCTATGTGTTGTTTCCATTGGTTTCCTTCCTGTCAATCCCACCTCCTTGTCTCTATCCCTTTGGCTGAGATCCCTTTCCCCACCTATTTTGTACCCAGTATAAGATCCCTGGACCCTCCCACCAATCAGCTTCTTCGTCCCTGTCTTTTCACGGGAATTGACGTGCCTGGAACACCTACGGAGAGTCCCCTCTCTTTACTTCTCTTTGCCTTCACCTGTGTGCCTGCTAAACAGCGACAGAAGGATACAGCCCCTTTTGGGTGAGGAGCTCTACCCCTTTTTCATTGTGTGCTGGGCGCTGAGTGCCGCCTTCCAGAGGGGTTTCAGCGTTGACCTCTGGGCTTCTTTGTGTCGGCACGCGAGGGGTAAAACCCCCTTCTGCCAGCTCCCAGTGGCTGAAAATCCCTCCAAGTAAGGCCAGGAAATTTGTTAAGTTTCCTGAAGACGATTTCTTTACAAAAAAACTCAGTGAGCTAGGAAAGGTGCCTTCCTAGACTTGCTATTTGTGAATAAAGAAGGGTTCATGAGAAATATGATAGTAGAAGGCTGTCTTGGCTACAGTGATAACAAAGAGGTTGAGTTTGTTTGGTGCAATAAGAAGAAAGTCCCACCTCTGCCTGCAGGCTGGGGAAGAGTGGGCACTCAGGCTGTTTATCCTCTTTCTGCAGCTCCCAGGAGGAGAAGGAGCTCTGGATCAGCACACTTCTGCTCAGGCCCTTGGTGCCCCTCCTGCTAAACATGAGCAGAAACGTGGCCTCAGCAGGATGACCTCCACCAGCCTGGCCACTTGCATGGGACCAAACCTTCTGAGCCCACCTGAGGAGGACAGGATCCCTGTGGTGAAGGCAATGGGGAAGGTGGTATTTACCAGCCAACTACAGTCTTCTGAGCCCAGATGAGCTGTGTTGCTCAGAGGTGCCTGGCTCATTCTTACCCAATTTATTCTATATTGTAATAGGACTGCTGTGGGGTCTTCAGAAGATTTTGAGAACTCAGACCATCAGAGTAATTTTGATTGTAGTAGATAGACATTGTGCTGTCAGTTGGAGACTGAACAGAAGATGTGTTTCTCCAAGATGCTTTACTTTTCCTTTTAAACAATATGTAAATACACAGTCTGTAGGAAGCTTAGCTACTTTTCCCCAAAAACTTAGAATCAATTTAATGTTAACAAGTTACTGTACTGAGAAGTACTGGTTGAAATGACTTAAGATACATTGTGTAAATCTTTTCAAACAGAGTCATTATATATTCTGGCTATCTTTGAATACTCCTGTCTCATTTGACATGAAAAATACTTTAGAGCACATATCACTTTTGAGCTGCAGATCAAGGGGCTTGTGATCCAGCTGGAAGAAGCACTGCTGCTGTACTTATATTCACTATCATTGGCAAGAATTATGCCAACTGCATTATGTGACACTCTGCAAAAACACCTTTTCCCAAGCTGTCATCCAGCTGCAACTGCTTTATTCCAAACCCTGGTGTGCTGTCGCTACCAAGAGCATAACATTCTTTAAAAAGGCTCCTGTCACTGCATTTTTAGTATTGCCCAGTAACACAGTATTTATTTGCAAGAATTTCCTGTAAGAATGTAGGTAGTAAAATTGACTGCATTCACCTGAAGTGATTTTCTCCAGGTTGTAGAAAGCTGGTAGCAAACACTAAAATTATTTCCATACTGGATTAAACATAAGAGCATATGAATGGGGGCATACACCACTATTGAAATGCTGGTCTTTTGTGTCTCTCCCTCTGTATTAGAAAGAATGTGTCTATGTAGCTACATCACGCAGGCAAGCTGTGTGTTTTTCCCTGTTTGACTGGACAGATATTCTGGAATGATGATATGCCTATTATGTGTATTAACTATATTGTGCTATCACTCTGTATCCTGACAGTGCCCAACAGCAGTTTGCTTTGAGCCCTATAAAAACCAAAACCAATAACACAATAAAAATCATAAAAGCTGAAGTCCTGAAGAGCCTCCAAGGTAAACTTACACAGGTTTTAGTGGAAGATAAGAATAAGTGAAATGAAGGCAGTGAACGGTCTGTAATACAGTTTACACAAATGCGACAGTTACATAGAAAAACCTTGTATTACATTGGCAGGTTTTCTGTAAAAATATGTATGTAAGACAGAGACATATGCTTTATTATAGAATGAGTATATGTAATATGAAAGATTGTTTGTGTGAAAGAGTGAGATTCTTCATATTAAACTGTTGGTTTCTATTTTCAATGTGTCAGAATAACTGGAGGAAATTTGTGTCTTGCCTTTTAATAACCTGGAGCACAGCAATTCAGCCTTCTATGGGGAAAGTTATGGAAGATATAGGCAGGCCATCTGATATAAAATAAGGCAGCAGAGGATTACAAAGCATTGTTTTCCTATTAGAGGTGCTGTCAGGAGTTTGTTACAGACAACATTAAAGTTCTGAATGGAGACTCAGGTGTATCAGTGATACTCCATTGCTACCTGAGTTAACTTGATCAAGGGAAAGTAAGTCTTTCTTGTCTGTCTGTCTGTCTGTCTCTCTTTTGAAGTAATTATGTATGTACCAACAAAGGTAATACTCTATAAGGAAGGCTGAGCTTATAGCTGATAAGTGATGCAACTAATTTTCCACATGGTTCCCAATATGAGACAATCCAGTCCTGTTTCTTCCTGCATCATAGAATGGGGTTCATATCACCTGGCTTATGCTACCAAAATATTAATTCTTCACCTCTCAGCCTGTCATCCAGACTCCTTGTGATTAGTGGGGAGGGACAGTCACACCGAGGGCAGTCCAGCTGTCCTACACTGCTATTCTAGGATGAGATGTAACATCGTTTGAAGGCACTGGTCTGTCTTCAGTGTCTGAACAGAGAGAATATTTATGTCTCTGTATCCAAGACAGATTTAAAATCATTAAAGATAAGTGATACAAAACTATACTCTTAGTCATTCTATTACAGATCACCCAAGTGAATAATAATACCTCACAAGAGTGTTTATGTGAGCTATTTTTATTACAACATTTTAAGCAAATTCATCTGATATGAATTAAACAATCCCACTATTAGAACAATACAAATGCCTTTCATTTACTGTATAAAGTCTTCCTTTTTCTCCTAGGATTGAATCTGTTAAAAGTGAAGCATTTAGTTGTATTTTCAACTGGGATGGAGAAGAGCATAACCTAAAATGTCAGAAGAGTAGAAGTTAACATTTGGCAGGACATATATTCTGTATTACATTCTTGGTGTGTATTTCTCAAGACATCCAGCTGTGAAGTACAGCGAAGCAGTGATGCATGCTGTGGGGGATTTTGAGTACATTTATTCTTTTATGCCTTTATGACATATAAGAATTATATTAGTTCTTTCACTTTGTGGTTCTTTACTGCATTTTCAGCCCTTTAAGTCTAAGAAAGGTTCATATTGGTATAAAGAAAGTAAGTGGGCAGGCTACTACCTGGGCCTCCCAGCTGAGCTGGGCTCTCAGCCTGCCTTGTCCCTCTAACCTGCTGCTCTTAGGAGGTCTGGAGGACACAACTCATGGATGGGAGCCCCAGAGATCCCACATGAGTACTTGCTTCTTCAGACAGTTGGTTCCTGCTTTGACTTACCTTCTGGAGGAACAAAAGGCTTTAATTGACTACAGAGACAACTTGGTGGTTCTAAACTAAACTTACCTACTGCTATGAGATAAGTTTACGTGCTCTTGTGTGATGCAAGGAAAATGCTTAACCAGAGGAAGCTGTGTTAGAGCAGATGTGTGCCACAAGAAGAGACAAACTGAAGTAATTAAAGTTTAAATTCAGCATCTTATGGTCAGTGCTGTGGAGTAATTCCATTTCTGGCAGTCAAATGCTTTGATCTGTGTTGGTGTTTGTCTTCAGAATAATGTATACAGTATGGACTGGGAAGCATAAATGTCAAAACTATGAGTGACATAGGCCAATTTTAAATTACTAAGCATCTATTTTTATATTGAAGTGTCAAATGCACAAACAATCAGAGTGAAACCCAAAGGCATGCAGGGAAAAGGTAAGCATTTTTGTCTCAAACTGGGAATGTATTTGTTGATATAAGCATTTCTATTTTAAGCATTTCCTTCTACTGGTCAATGATGCAACCTGTTCAGAGATAGCCAATGAAAAGCAGAAGTATGTAAAGGGTAGAATGGCCTTTGCACTATTTGTCCCCAGCTATATGCACATCTGCAGAGTAACTCAAAGGAAGCCATTCACAGAGACTGTCATTTGGCCCTTTAGTATCCTGAGTACATTATCCCATGAGTCCTTCACTCCATGAAAGAGAAGTGGAGGAGAACAAGCAGGATCAGAGGAAGTGCTCACTGAGGTCTTGCTGGAGATCAGGATCAATAAATCTTTAGAACAAACCTCCAGAACCTTGTAGAAACTTCAAAGCGCAAAGGACCGTTGCTTTATTTATGTTCACAAACAGCCTTTTGCTAGTGTGATTCAGTCAATAAACCAATTACTAACATAAACCTGGCTGGCCTTCATCTAAAACCAGCTGTTCTTGTGTTGAATTGATACCTCATGCCCTTTCCAGATAGCAAGTCTTCCTCCACTCTTCCTGGAGCGGATCTGCCATTGGTTTGTTCCAAGGGGCTGCCCATGTGCTTCTGATAACATGACCATTTCTGAAAAGAGGCAGCAGAAATGCAAGATGGGTAGTGTTATGGATGAAAGCTGTCTTCAACTGGCATGCTTAGGCATTGTTTCACCAAAAGCAGCTGGTAGTTATTAGTTCTGCTCTCTACCTCATGTGCTGGTACAGTGGGAAGCTTATTTCCTTGATTTTTGAGCATTTCAGTATATTATGTCAGTGGAGGGTTCGGATTTCCTTGCAAAGGCTTATGCATTCTAATTAGCAAGTTGCAACTGATCACATTTCGGGATTCCTATTTCCCTTTTTTTTTTTTTCATTTATTTGTTTGTCAGAAAACCAGTGAAATGGGAAGTAAGTTCAGAGAAAGAGGAAACAGCAGAAATCATAATGCTCTCCTGCAATCTCAGATAGGCAGAGAGTAAAATCAAGCTACTGGAAGAGTCCAAGTCCTTTCATGACTCAAGCATAATTAAAAACCAAAAAACCACCAACAAATGCCTCCTTGCTCTTGCTTAACATTCCCAGCATTCAGATTCTGCTTCCCTTACTACCTTGTGCAGTGGAAGCACATGTTGGCAAGGATGCCATGCATTACTGTCAACTTCTGTCAGTAGATACAGGATACTCACGGTCTTCAAACTCTGAGTTTTTTAACCAGCCAGCAGCTGCAGGGAGGACTAGGATGGGGGAGTATCAGTACAATAACTGTAAAGTTCAGTAGTGCACAGCAGTGGAGGTGGTGTGGACAATGGGAAAACGAGTACAAACGAGTGCAGGAGGAGGATGCAAGGCACAGCTGCTGCTTCCTCATTTTGACTGGAACACCGGCTAAATTCTTGGCTCCAGGAGTTGGAGGAGTACATCCAAATCTCACTCTGGTTCATCAAAAAACCCCATTGTGGCCCCTGGGGAATGCTTTGAAAATGGGACACAAGTTTGTTCAGTATTAACCACAGTCCACGAAAATTGTAGTTATGATAGCTAAAATTACCTCTGTTCATTTTAATTCTGCTTAATGTTCGACTAAGGAAGCTCAGGATTGCCACCTCAGGCTGCAGTCTGGTCTGTAACTCCCACGTCATTAAAGCTTCACTGAAGTTGTAGTGTTTAACAGATGCTGCTCCCTTAATTTCTGGCCAGGTTTCTGAAGAGATTTTCCTTTCCTTACAAACTCCCACACAGAGACAAGGAAAGTATATTGAGAGGTAGAAACATTTCTTCCAAAAGAAGAAAAAAGGTCTTACAGTCAGTACAGCAGAAAGCTGATACATATAATGCATGCTCACTTTGCTGTCACCTCTAGGATGGAGAGACCCATGGTTTGCTGAGTGACACAGACATACTAATCCAAATATGGTGCTTTTTTAATGCCATCTATTGAGATGTTTTGCTGTGGTAAGGTTTGTGAAGTTTTGAGTTGTACCCTGAACCATAAACACTTAGACCTTTCAAAAATGCAGTGGCAATACCTATGAGTACTTTTGTATCCATTTAATGAGTACCAAAAGCCTCACTTGTTGTTAGCAGGACTTTATGAGTAGCACATTGACTTCAGTCTTTCTTGGTGGACCATTCAGTTTAACAGCACTTCTCAAGCTGACCTGCTTTGAAGATGTGCCCCCAGGGGTAAGACCCATTGGACTTAATTTTAGAAGTCTGCTAACTCGGTGTCAAAGTCCGAACTAGTCACCCCAACTTCCTAGCAGAGAAATAGGCAATTCCAGAGGATGATTTATCTGGCCTATTTCAGGATTAAATTAATCACTACCTACAGTTGCCTGTTTTTCTTTGTTTTAATATAAAGTGAGCCTGCAATGACAAGTTCTAGACATAAATATTCGACTTCTAAATGCCTAAAATATGGAATTTAAACTCTGTCTTGAATCATGATCCTTGAAATATAGCAGCTTAAAGAAAATGGAAGTAATAAAGTAGAACTAAAAGGATAAGTTAATTTTTTTTATATTAACAAATAGTGGAAATATTTTATGTTTAAAGACCCTTTAAGGTAAACTTGATCCCTTTTTAAAATAGGCATATTTTCAGTGGCTTTGCCTTTTTAATGAGTTACCAGTCTCTGCTCCAACAGGGCCATTAACAAATCATTTTTTACCAATTATTTTTTGCACAAAGGTGATTAGGTTACTTACAAACTTTAAAGAGTTTCTAGTGCTTACCTAGATTGTCCAGCCATAAATTTCTGCTCAGGAAATCTAAGTACTGATTTGACATTCTGTAAAGCTGAGGTGGCAGAAATTTCCAGATATGAGTAATCAAAATATTTTGGGGGAGATGAAGTTAGAGGGAATAGATCTATCACTGGTACATGAAAAAGTTTTCATAAGCAAAGGTGTTTTTAGATCCATTGCTTCTCTGCTGGATGTTTCCATATCCTCACCTTCTCTAAAGGCTAGTAAACTGTTCATGTCAACAAGCTACACAGGGTAAAATTTTCATGTACGTAGAGGGAGAGAAGGATGCTCAGTTCTTTCCATCTTTCTTTTTCAGACTGATTTTTTGGCTGTAAGAACCTGGCAAAATCAACAATACAAGGCTTTGAATGTCCAGCCGCAGCCTATAAAGGTTAGAACGTCTCCTTGCTTCCGGGGTTTAACAAATAGTTGCCAGGGACCAGACACTGAAAAGTAAGATGGTGTATTGGTTCAGCTTTTAGTAATATTTGGGCTCTAAATTAAAACTCACTGGAATCAAAGAAAGAACTAGAGTTTCATAAATACTTCCAGGATTTTCTTTTATTTATTTTGGTCTTTTGCTACATTGCTTTCAAATAATATTTTATGTAAAAAGTAAACTAGCTGAGCATTTTTTAAGCCTCCCTATTTCTCCAATTAAAATTGAAGCACCTCAATTTTTTTCTTTTAATACCCTGTTTGTAACTGGTGAGAAAGAGGTATAGCTAACAGTTAGCAACCTTCTGCCCAAAAACAGAAAAGGTAAGATTCACACATGGTGTTTTAGGAAATTCTCTATGCAAACATAGTTCCTAAAGTTTTAGTTCAGATAGTAAGGATTTGTACTTTTACTAAAGAATGACAGGGTTTTTTGTGCTATTACATCTTACCCCTCTTACCTCTTACTCTTGCTAAGATCATTAAGAAACAGCAGAGCAGTTGCAAGAATTTTGTTATGGTGTTATTGTAGGCACTGTTATTATTGTTTTGGTGCCTCACAGTACATTATCAAAGCATCTTTTGCTTTACAATATAATAGTAAAGAAGGAATAAAGGAGTAGAATATTTTTAATGTCTTCTTCTATATGTATAGTCATTTTCTAGCCCCTTAGGACAGAACTAACTTATTGAAAAGTGGATTAATTAATGTTTGTGCAGCATTGTGAAGAGTCAAAATACCTTACAAGACACAAGTATTTTTAACAGCAGATTTGAACACTTGCCATAATACGGGGATCCTTTGAGTTAAATACAACACAGAAAATGACATGACCTGATAGACAAAAATCAAAACTTGAATATGAAAACATCGGAAGGTCCACAGGTGGTGCAGGTACTTTGCTATTCTTAGTGTTGCAGGTTGAGCATACATGCTACTTAATTTTTCACAAGAGGTAGTTATAAACAGTTAAGCTTTTTGTCTAGTCCCAGGGTGATATTTGATTGTCCATGATGGACAAACAGAAATACATTAATTTTTTTCTCCCCTGACTCCCTAGAGAAGTGTTCATCATTGGGCAGCTTGATTACCTCTTACATGGTTCTGTATCTTGGTAATACCTGCACCGTTGAACCTCAGCTTATAAGGAGTTACGAACACAGCAGCTTGACACAACTATTAAGTAACCACACTTTCAGGCTCTCAGAAAAGCAGAAATAGAGCTTAGTCATAGAATAGACCCTGCCAGTGGATTACATTTCTACAAGACATCCAAGCCTGAAGAATGGGCTTGTTGCCCTTTCTCAGCACTGGGGACATCTGTTTATGAATCTTCAGAACTCATCCTGGCCATCATGAAACAATTGATTGTCTTTGTCCAAAAGTGGTAAGAATTCCTTTTTGTTATAAGCCAACTAGGACTTTAACAAAATGTCTTCAATTTACTTGTGGGTGAAATGAATGTTTTAATTTTGTTTGTTTGTTTTTGAGATTCCTTCCGTGGAAATCCAGGCATAGCTGCATTCCTAGAGTAGTTGTTTATTGTGTGATGTAATCTGGGAAAAATAATTCAGTGGAAATTAAAATATGAAGTATTCATCCATTACTCCCTTCCTTGACCAAAGATTCACATAATAGAATATTATGGGAATATTAATAGAAAATAATAGATTATACCTTCCTAGTGATTGAATTTTATTTTATAGTTTTTATCTTCAAATTTTGAGACTTCAAGAGAATAAATGGGAATAAAACACTCCATTGCATTTATGGGAAGTGAATGGTCATTCCTACACACCTTTTCTGGGTATTTCTAGTTCCTCACAGTATCAGCTCTCCAATGCACAGCTGGCTGAACTGTTCCATAGGGGCTGCCTGGCCAGTCCCAAAGACGACATAAAAAGGAAGGAGAAACAATTTTCCAAGAGAAGCCACAAGTATGACAAACTTAATGCAGAGAGTTCCCAAGGAACATAGCCATTCTCCAACATATCTTATGGCTTTTCTAAGCTCTTTCCCAGCTTACTGGTATGTTGACAGTATCTGAAATATATTTTTATGTATATATATATATATCTCTCCCACACAAAGCACCTTCAGTGCCTACGAGCTGTCAGGTGGCTACCAATATGTATTGCTTTGTGCTAGGTGTGCTGTAAGTGAATCCATAAAAAAGCTTCCTAAAGCAGCTGTGCTTCCCTTTGTGTAAGTCTGGCTACTCCTGTAGTATATGTGCTCCTGCTCCCCTCTTAGAGAGCAATGGAGGTGGTTGGGTGACCGTGGGGTTGTGGAACAGGATGGTGATTTCCATAAGAAGCCTTGTAACTCTGGTGTCTGTGGGGTGCTCCGTTGGCTAGGAAGAGGAGGCAAAGGCCTGGTTGCATTGTCAGACTGTCACATTTCTATGCAATGGCTGTGGTGGCAGAGGGTATAAGTAGCTATTTTTGTCTTAGGACTGATTCAGCTGCAGTATCTGTGCTGTGACACAGCAGCTCTGCATACAAAACCTCATTTAGGCTCTGAAGGATTAGTTACAGTTGTCAGCTGTATCTTCCTCTTTTCCCCTTTCCCTTGCCACCTCCCTTCACCTCTGTAGGCAGCTCAGCCAAGCTTCATCCTCCATAGTGTCACCTGCCACACGCCAATAGTGACAGCAGCAGATACCACTGCAGGCAGTGACATCCCTCTGTGTCAGGCAGAATCTCCTAATCAGAGCACACAGCCCTGTGCAGTGCAGCCATCTAATTGTTTACCTTCAAATTTTTTTCTGCCCTAGGGAGACAGTGCTCCAAAGAGCAGACCATGAGTTGAAGCCCTCAAGACCTGAAAACTTGCCTTTTGCATCCAACCTGACTACTGGTCCGGGGGCTGAGGCACAGTTGCTGAGAGAAGCAGGTTCTACATGTCTGAGCTCTTAATCTCCCTTCCCTTTGTTCTCTAGTTTGTGGTTATTCTCTGACATTGCCTTAAAGTGCAGTGCTTAGTCTGAAAGGGCAACATTAGGAACAGTAACAACAATGCTTAGCAATAATCCATTGCATTTCTAGAGTGCCTATGGACTTCAAATGCCTTGAGAAAAACTTGCATTGTCGGTATCCTTATTGTACAGGTCAGATAGCTGCAAAAGACATTAGATAATAGTTTCTCATCTCCTTTCTGTTCCTTTAAGCTATTCTAAAACCAAGAAAGCACAGAAAAGAGTGTGTGTGAGGGAGAGAGGGAGAGGGAGAGGGAGGGAGGGAGGGAGGAAGGAAGGAAGGAAGGAAGGAAGGAATTCGGAAGGAAGGAAGGAAGGAATTCGGAAGGAATTCGGAAGGAATTCGGAAGGAAGGAATTCGGAAGGAAGGAAGGAAGGAAGGAAGGAAGGAAGGAAGGAAGGAAGGAAGGAAGGAAGGAATTCGGAATTCGGAAGGAATTCGGAAGGAAGGAAGGAAGGAAGGAAGGAAGGAAGGAAGGAAGGAAGGAAGGAAGGAAGGAAGGAAGGACCTCAGCCTTGTCTTTAGGACTTCAATCACAGTCAAAAGAAATGGAATGATATTGAGCCAAGCAAATCAAGATTTAAGTTAAAGTAATGCAATTTGTGGGAAACAGAGAAGCAGAAACTTCTACAAGCATTAGTAAATTTGATCTACAGCCCTGGAAAGAACTTGGGTTGATGTAGTGGCAAAATGACACATACTTTAAGCATAAGAATCATAAACCTGTGTTTCTATAGTTATAAATAAGAAAATGTATTGGGTGATATGGTGAAGGGTTTTAAGTATAGTAATGTGATTTTATAGTTTAAGTTAAGAATTCAGATGTTATAATAGAAGTATATGTGTATATGTGAGCTAATAAGTCATTGGTTGTGAAACAGACAAAATGCAGTAAAAAGTACTGAAGGTGATAGGTTATAAACTCTAAACAAAGTTTTGTGTTAATTGCTTATTGGACCAAAAAGTTATAAATTGCCATATAACTCTGAAACTTGTGACTTTCTCCATTACAGGGACTTGTTACTGAATCACGGCCTCTGAGACTGATGCCTTGCTTGTTTTTAAGTACTAAATCGCGATAATTGTGACCATCCCATCTCTTGGATCATAAGGCACCGACAAAATAACGCTAACGACAGCAGTTAATGTTGATTCATATAGATTGACGGTATGAGTTATTGTCAAACTAACCCGATACATACTTTTTTATGATGCCAGAACTGTGTCTCCTAGAAGTAATTATATTTACATTGGCTTCTCTGAGGCATTTGATTTGATGGTATACAACCTTATAATTAAAAATGAAAACAAGAGAAAATCAGCACAATGGATGTTAAATTGAGTAAATGCTAGGTAATTATCGTTTAAATATGTGAGTGAGAAGTCATCACTAAGCCAGTGGCATACACAGGATCCTGAGTGGATCTGTTCTCAGGCTTTAAAGTGCTTTTTATCAATGCAACACTTTAACTCTTCTGAAATAAACATTACCCCCTACTAATTACACCTGTGGCTGATCTGAAGATTAGAGAGAAGCTAATAATGAAAGAGATGGATAGGTGAGATTGAGCTGTCTTAACTTACTGGCAAACTAGCTGCAAGAAAAACATTCTATTTTCAATAGATGTGATTGTAATAAGTTATATGTAAGAAAACAGAAGGTAGACCACAATTATCAGATGGTACGAGGACAGTATGTAGCTGTCAGTTGGGAGACAGAGATGAAGACTACCTTGAATATTTAGGGCTGGACTGCCAAGTGACCTGAAAGAATAAAAGTGGGGAAAGGTACTTAAATAAGAATTTAGTCCATGAGATTCCTAAAATCTGAAAATGATCCATATTTATTTTACAAGTATATTTACATATACATATTCCCAAACACAGATGGATATGAGAAAATCAACAAAATAAAGAAATGAGGAAGAAGACAAGTCAAGCACACATTTCAAAGCTTATTGTACGTTCCATTTAAATTCTTGGTTGAACTCCTGAAATCATGAAGATTTCCCCCAGCCCCCCAGATATCTTTGACAATCACTTGTTTTAAAGATGTTGGGATGCTCTAGTTAATATCTCTTTGGTTCTTTTATCACTGTTGTTTGACCAGTTCATTTGCAAACTCCTTAGAAAAACTGTTGAGAAATCAAAAACAGACTAGAAAACATATCTTACAGTGAAAGACTCAAGGGCCTTAGTCAATTTAACTTATTGAAGGAGACTTAAGTTTTGATTTGATCAGTCCATATGTTACCAATGGAAATGTTGATCAAGCAGGGCTCTTAGTATACCTGCCTGTAATACAGCAATGGAACATTTAGCTCATATCACTTCAAACTAGACGAAAGATAAAATTAGTTAATGGTGCAGGGCAAGTGAGGGAACACATTACCAAGGGTTAGGGGTAAATTTCCCAGATGTGAGGATTTTTCAATCAGTATGGGATGGCTTTCTAGAACATGTGTTCTCCGGTTGATCTGTGAATCAGATCTTAAATGGCAGTTAATTTAATTGGAATTCTGTGAACTGAGGAAGGAATACCTTGTGTAATGAAATTTGAATACCACAAAAGCTGCCTAGGCCTCTGTTGAGCAAGTGGCTTCTAAACCTGATCGAACTGAAGGTCGGTGCCTTCAAGAGACACGTCCAGACCCACCACAGGACAGGCAGAGCTAGAACCTTGGTATCCAGAACTGCAGTGTCTTTTCTTTGGTCCATTATATCTCAGCTGTACTTTTACTGTCAGTATTTCCTAACCTAAGGACCTAAGGCAGCCGTGTTTCAAATATCATTGCCAACTACTGCAGTGGGAACTGAGCTGGGTATTGAAATAACAAAAGGCAACTCCCATTTATACCACATTTCTTCTTTTCTAATAAATGTTAAGTCTCTTTATTGCACCTAGAATTTCAAACACCTGTCTCACTCAGCCTTCCTATGACTCTACCAAACTATGTATAAAAATAATAACCTCATAAAGCAAACACAAGATGAAGAAGTAGTAAAGAATTACAAAAATGAATGTCATAAAAAGTTAAACTAATCCCCTGAGCAGAAGAGGACTTCATTTTTCAAAAATATGTCTGACTACACTGAAGAATTTGCAGTTTTAAATCCCTTCATGGCAGTCACTTTGCCAACAGACAATAAAGCTGCAATTTAAAACTGTGTTAATCTTCTGCAAAAGGCAGCAGAGAGCTTTCAGTGTGCTTTTAAAATCATCTTTTTTCTTGTAGTACCAGCTACTCCATAGGGGGTGGAAAAAACCTGCAATTAGAACTTTCAGGATGAGGCCAATAAACCTTTTTTTCCTCCCTCCTACCCCATCACATCTTCCCTTTTACCCTGGTCTCTGAAGGCATACCTGCATATTTGTTCATCCTTCTTGTTACTTGAGCTTTGTAATGCATCTGAATGTCTTCCAGACCCACCATGGCTCTCCCCGGTAATGTCCCAGCTCAAGACAGGGGATGTCTGTCCATGTAATAGATGTATCTCCATTCAGTTTGTTTATGCCTTATCTTCTGTTTTCTTATGCCCTCAATAACCTGATCTCATGAAAGGTGTCCCTGCCCAAGGCATGGAGGCCGGAATTGGATGATCTTTGAGGTCCCTTCCAACCTAAGCCATTCTCTGATTCTATGATTCTATCTTTCTAGATGCTGAAGTCTGTGAAAAAGGGGCTTATGTTGTTTTTGTGTATGAGCAAAAAGCTCCTTGTATCTCTCATCATATGTCCTATCAGAAACTTGTAAATGTCCTGCAATTACCTGAATATAACAGTAAGGATGTGTTTAAAAAGGATGGAGGAGAAAAAAGAAACAAAACTAAAAAGGTGTAATATACCAGACGAAATATTCAAGATAGGAAAAAACATCTTTGACTGGTTGCTATTAAGGTTAAGGAGCCTAAATGTTCTCCCCTGTGGTGTCCTACATGTGACTGAGCTGTAGGGCTGCCACACTTACTGTTTAAGGATTCAGAAGCCTATCTTGAAGTCTATATCCTGTGCTTGTTATCGCAGCTGCTGAGCGTCTTACAGGCTGTAATGTGCCTATCCTCACCCAGAATATCTCTGGAGTTAGAAAGGACTCCGGCCACTCTTTTTTTTTTTTCCCCACAGCCAAATTCAGTCTCATAGAGTTAAAAAAATAGTTTGTCGATAAAGAGGCGCTCATTTCACCTTTCAGTAACTACATTTTTGGTACACTTTCCCCCTGTTACTTTACTCTGCATCATTTTAACAGCCCCTTGATCTGCAATACAGGAAAGAGGCCATCTTACTTGGGGGTCAGGAAAAATCCTGCTTCACTAAGCTGAATATTAGGATTGCATTAAAAAAAACCAAGATGATTCATCACTGCTCAAGATATTTGATTCTCTTAAGCCTCCTGGAGGTGATGTACTGGCAAGGCAGCATTAAAAGATCCTTAATGACAAGCCTCTCTCAAGCATGATTTTTAATTTTTCTGGAAAAAAAGCAAGAGCAACAAAACCAGTCTTTTTGTAATGTAATTGTTATCTGACGATGCTCACCCTGTTTTCTTCCATGCATCACTGGTTTCCCTTATGTTTGCACAGAGGACGAGCAAAGTAACAGTCAGAAGGAAAACTACAGAACAAAAAAAACGAGTATCCAAAATTGATCCCTGAAATACAAGAAACTGTTGCCTTGTGATGTGTCATAGTAGGAGTGACCAAAAGGGATGAACACTTGTTAAATATTTGGTATCATGATAAAGTTTTTGGGAAATAACCAACTCAGATTCCTAGCTTTCAGAGTATGAGTGCCCAGCCACTTCAGCGTAGCAGTGTCTTTGCAGAAGTCTCACCCTCTTGCCACTAAAATATGCTAAGTCATTAGTTTGTTGTGAAAATTCAGGCAATGATGGTGACTGTTTCCTTTGGGTGTTTATGGTAAATTAGACAAGTAATGGCAACACATGGAGCCTTATAGATGGCAAAGAAAAGATGAAAAGACAATTTCTATTATTTGGTTTATCAAGTCACAAAGGAGGTATGTCTGTGCCTGTTGCTTGGCAGGAAGGGAGGCAGACATGCTGATTCTTTAGTAAAAAGGGACTTTTACATTTTTGTATGCTAGGGGATTTGCTCTTTTAAAGGTAAATCACTAAAGCAATTTTAATCTTTTTTCCATGCATAAGGAAAAAAACCAGAGGGTTTATAAATTTTCTTCTTTAACATGATCTTTTACTACAACATTCTTACTGTTATGCTTTATTAGTAGATTGGAGGCTAGGGGAGCTCATTTATACAGCTTATACAGAGAGATCTGGACTTCCATCTGTGCTGATTGAAAAAGCAGAAATGTGGGACAGTTATGTGCTTTGGTATGAATTCTCTTGACTGTATTCATGGATCAATGAGCCCTGCAGAGTCCAGAGCTAAGCACTGAGATGATCTGGGCCAGGCTATCAAACTAAATTTCATCCAGAGGTGTGCTGAAAGGTGATGTGATGCTATGTGGATGTGACACTACCTAGGCAAGCATCATCACTATGTACATTGTTTTCCATTATAGACATCTATTTCCAGTGCAGTCCCAAAAGCCTAGAAATCTGAAAAATGGAACTGGGCTTAACAGAATGGTATGGCCTCCTTTCAGTCAGATTGTTTAAACCCCTGGTATGTATATTCAATTTAATAAAAATTTCCTTGAACTATAAAACAGGCATTCAGAAAGAAATACATGATTCATACACTGCCATTCTGAGGAGGGCAGGAGGGGGCTGCTGTACTTTTGGAAGAGAAGATAACACAATGGTATCTCAATAGCTGTCTAAAGTCAAAAGGAGGTAGGAAGAAAAGAGGGCAGTGGCATAACTTATTTTTTCACCTCTAATAAATGCCTTCTGCACTAAATGTACTTGTTAGACATAGTCAGATGAAGAATGTTTTCCAATTACATTTGGAAAATCAAAATAAAGCTGTGAAGTTTTGCCTGGTTTGCAAATAAAACATCAAATCTCTGAATATTCCTTCACCCCTTATGTTAGATTGACAGAGAAGGCTTAGAGAAGGCTTAGGAACTAGGGCTGTATCTCAAGCTTTCAAAGTAGCCAGAGAGGGGAAACAAATAGGGCCTGATAAGGTTTTTCAAAAAAGCTGTTTAACATGCTTGTAGTTACATCATGCTAGAAAACTGGTGAGAAAGGGTGAACACACAGCAGAGGTGGAGGAGCATCTGAGTTTCTACATATGCAGTACTTGCCAAGAAAATCACACGTCTGATAAGTAAAGTGCATGTTTTAGCGCAATCCTATAAAGCAGTTGTATGTTGTTTTTAATAGGTAGAAACATTCTGGAGAATTACTAAGATCCTTAGGGTCAGTAATTTAGTATTAGAAGACTATGGTTGTGATTTCTGAGGCTGAAAAAGCCTTTTAGTTTTTAACAGGCAAGTTGGCCACTGCAGGGAAGTACTGCTTATTCCCCAGAACAGCCTCTGGGCAAGGCTCTAAATGACCCAATAACATGTATTATCTTTGCTTTAGTATTTGTATAGCTTCAGCATAGTCTTACCTGAACAGCTGATTCATCTTTACAACTCTTTCTGAGGTGGTGAAATAATATTTTTTCTGATATATACAGGGAGATGAGACACAAATGCACCAGAGACCCAAAAAAAGGACTTCAGTATTACAGTCCCACAGACTACACTGCCTACAATATTGGTACCTGGAAGGGTCAAATACCTGCCTTTACACCGGGAACCTGGGGAGAACTACAGACATCAGACGGGAGAGCTAAAACCTTCAGAATGCATCCATCAGATGTGACGACATGAGACACTAAGGCTGGCCCCTAGAAAAATGCTGAGCAGAAAGGCATACTATAAACCCCATAACTACACAGGATTTTAAAGTTATTTCCTGTGGGGACATCACTTGTATTTTCTTTAAATGGTGTAGTCCTGGTCTAATTCAAAATATCCAGATTCTGGATCTGAATTTGGTTCATCTCACTGTGTAAATGTCCTTCTTACCATGCTTCAGACTGTGCAGAGAAGAACTTAAAATACAGTAGGATAGTGACAGTAAAGATTAGAGAGTAATAGATAGCTAAGACTTTGGAGAAATCAGCTTGCCATGGAGAAGTTCCAAGTCTTCTTCAAAGAGTACTTGTTTTATCCAAAGATTACTTCATTAGGTGTTGGAAGCAAAATCTGATTCTGTGCAGATTTCTCTGAAAACTTAGGCATTTCTGCGCATAGGATGAAAGAGAAATACAAGCACCGGTCTTGTAGAAGTTTGCAGAACTGCAGCACTGAATAAAAACATGGAAATCTTCATCCTAATGATGCTTTTATGGTCCTGGAAATCCAGATTAAGGTAGGAACTTAAACCATGCCTCCAAAAATTGAGGCTAACACCACAGTGATGACTATATATTACAGTTTTTCAGTTTAATCCTGCATGTGCCTAAGCACATGTTAGGCCCTATACATCATCTTAGCTACATGCCATCTTACATATCATTCCACTCTGCTGAGTTGAAGATTTTTGAATAAGTTTAGGAACAAGGCTATTAATATGTGTAACTATTAACAGGATAGGGCTGAGAACTGTCCAAGTAGAAACACAACTAATACTCCAAACTGGACAGATGGATATGATATGCTTTTGGCAGACTTTAGCATTTCCTCCTCAAACAGGTCACAACTGCTTATAAAACAGGGTTTATTGCAGTATTCATTTATATGATTTATTTTTCCTATGCATAGAGTTTATAACTCATTTGCTTCGTTTCCAGTCAGTATTTTCTTCCATTTATTCCCAAGTTGTTTATAAATTTATATATATTCCTTTACATAAATAGATATAAATGTTCTGTCCCAAATAGTTATGTTTTCCCATGAGCAGTTTATGCTTTTTCTCTTCTATCAAAATCTTTAGATAAAAATTAGAAGGATATTAAATCTTAGCTGATCTGATTGCATTCTGTCATGAAGATTGAATTCTGTCATATTACACTATGTTGAATATTGTGGCCAAAGAATCATGAGGGCAGGTAAAGACAGAATGTGTAGTATTTACTAGATACTTACATTATAAATCTGGGAGGAAATATTAGACAGTGTAGATAAAAAGAGGTGAAAGAAAGATTTGTTCTCCTTCCTGTTTTTTCTTTTTTTATTAATTCATATAGAGGAGGACCTTGGCATGGGGCCATTCTGTGATTATAATCACCTTTTTCTGATTATAGATCTGGGGGGGTCCCACGTAACTCAGGGTACCCCCTCCGCTACTTCACACTATACCAGTGTGAGAACTGCTCCAGTAGTGCTGATGCAACTATAGGAATTTTTTGGATGTCATCTTCTCTCTTGCTGGTCACCTGAAAAAATCCTATAGAATTTGCAGGAAATTATAATGATTTTGTGGAACTTTACAGCTGTAAGTTATTATTCATTTGCAGACAACTCCACTGAATTTCTACAGGAAATAATGGTTTCACCATTTTGACTTTGGTCATACTTGTCTACAAATGGATGGAGATACCAGCCAGATTTTGTCTCCAGTGATCAGCAGTAGCAGAACAATTCAAGGCCTTTAAGGAAAGATTTTAAAAATATGTTTTAGTAGATCTGACTAGAGGAGAGAACTGAGAGTCAGGTATCTTTATTGCTGTCCTCAGTCTCAACTGAAGTCAATAAAAAGCCTCCCATTAATCTCCCTGGGAAACGGATCTGGCCCTGCATATCTTCCTCTGCACTTGGAAAAGCTGTTCCTTGCACAGTGATTCCTGCCTTTCAGATGAGATGAAACAAAGGGAAGGGATGTCAAGGTACTTTCCCCCACTTTGAAATCTGCAGTAAGCTAAGCCCCTGCAAGTTTTGCTTCAATGCAAACATTTTTCTCTTAACCTAATGCATTGATGAAAACAGCCATGCAAGGAACCAGACTTAATGCCATTGATACTGAACGTCAGCTTTAAAAAAATTACCTGTAAAATTCCTACCATTTGCATTTGGTTCTGCATTAAAGAAAATGAGACTGACCCATGGAAGCAGCTGTAGGTTTTGGTGGTACTGTTTCTCATTAAAAAACAGTTCCACATCCCTTCCACATTTTAAAGCCCAGGATGACTTATTTTCCTTCCTTTGCTCTTCAGGACACATTAATAGATTTAAAATATCTATGTATACTCAAAAAGATCAATTTTCTCCAGTATATGAGAATTCAGCAATAATTAGATAACATGCTCGTTTCTTTTCAGAGAAATCTGTGAGTATAGACATGCGCTGGTGACTCCATTTCCATTGGACTGGTGACACCAGAAAAAAACAGGATGCTGTGGAAAAACTTGAATTGCCATATTCTACCTCTCCTAGGGAGAAACATCAGTTTTCAAAACTGTCTTTATTATGCAGCAAAAGCAGAACAATAGATGAAGTACTAACCCCACAGTACTGCCATGTGAATAACCAATTTTTCAATTTTCTGGCAGTTCTGAATTTATTTTATGTTAACCTGTAAAGTAATTTGTCATACAGAGTACTCAGCTAGCTAAAAGAAAGAGGAAAAACAACTCCGGTACTGAATAATGCATTTCTTCAAAACAGATGTTATTTCTTTGTATAGCTTAAATAAATGTTTTAAAGAAATTTGAATTTTTAAAAGAGCTAATATGGGAAATTTTTAAAACAGAACATTTTGGGGTTTTCTCAGCTAGTTAATATTTTGAACCAATTGGTTTATACCATATTTGTCCATCAAACTATAGAAAAAAATAATGACCTTTTACTGGGAAAAAATTCTTATACCATCCACAGGGTAATCAAGCAGTTTTAGTTACAGGACTGAATCTTCATCAGAGCTGATCACATAAGTGCCCCTCTCAAAACATCTGTGATTGCAAGGCTCATAACATATCCAGTGTCCTTTTCAATATTCCATAATTTTGCCATATAATATTCCCATAACTACAAGAATTGCTAACATCAAAATAGAGCGGGTCTCCAGTGCAGGCTGTCTTTATACATCTGAGACCTTCTTATCTGTTTGAAAAAATGAATGGAAAGAAGAAGGAATCAGTGTCAAGAGATCTTCCAGCTTTGCGTGATTCACTAAGAGAACTAGATATTCCCACTGCAAATGGCTCAAAGGCTGTATATGGGGAATTGTGCTATTTCCAGCTTTGTGGCATTAAACACAGAAAAGTAGCTTTGTGATTCAGCTTATTTGGTAATCCTTTCTTAATTATGGGAATATATATGAATCTAAAATGAAAGGCTGTGCTCTTTTAACTTCCCGTATTTCTGTCTACACATTCCTCTTTTGCCAACGAAACATGAAGAGTGGGATACATCTCACCTGATCTCACACGACTGAAAAAGAGGAACCTATTCAAAGCTAGTCTCCATGGGCTTCCTTTATAATTAATGGAAAGACATAGGTGCCTTCGCAGAAGGATTCATTTCAGATGAATTGTTCTGATGCCTACATTAGGACGAGATGAATAGCCTTCTGAAGGTGCCGGTATTTTTCCATTGATTTAAAAGAGATCCTAGTGTGACTTAGATGTCTGAAGTAAGTGAGATTAATCTTACCTTGAACCAAAAGGGACAAGATGGTTTGGTTTCTATAAATGCACTTAGACTTAAACAAGACTAAGGAAATTTCCATTACAGATCAATAATTTCCGGCACTACACATTTTCTGAAGAATACATTTATAAACATGTGCTTAAAGTATTTCTTAGTAACTACTATAGATGTGAAAATAAGAGAACAGAACCTTTCCCACCCTGTCCTCAACAGGATGCTTTTAAGCATCTACATTTACATTTTGCTTGACTGACTGAGCCAATTACTAGTATGTAGGGAAGCAGTGATGAACTCCAAGGGGGGTAGGATCATCCAAAAAGAATGTCCCTAACTTCTATAAAAGGAAAAATTATTATTTTATTAATACACTTTTGTAGTCAGACTAGGATGCCAGGGTGAACGAATGAATACCATTTTTGAAATGCTATGCATGTATCCTGACCTGGGTAGTGCCTAACAATGGTTGCAATTACCTTTTCTGTAATGGCATATCATCAGTTTTCACTTAATTGTCACCTGAGTCACTTGACAAAGATTTATTTGATGTTTAATACCACAAGCCAAGCTCTGAAATACTTGTGAATTAGAAAGAACTGTGCCTTTCCAGAGACAACTGCTGGATCTCAATGCCAAGGTTTAATCACACATAGATTTATAGTGTGCTTCTATTTCTAAGAGACAGTGAAGTAGCTAAGTGTGTATTTCTGAGTGGGAACGGATAACAAAGAATGAATCCCTGAGCTGTCTTTTTTCAGAGACAGTGGGAGAGGGGAAACAGTATATATGATGCCAGAAGAGCTAAAATAAATGCAAACTTATAATTACACTCTACACAGATTGGCATTATTTATAGTCACAGTGTATATACTAGCAAAATATAAATGCAATGTTGTTGATACAGTTGAGCTCTCCCTCATTGTTCCAGCCTCTCCCAGCAGTTGGGGTCAGCAGTAAGGACATGGAGCCCATGAAGTATGGCTGGCCACAGCAAGACCCAGATGCTAAGCTAGGGATGATATCTTTTCAGTAGATGCATCTGGCTCATTGGCAGGCTCTACAGGCAGATCTGCTGGCAGGCCTGGATTTGCCTCTGGGTCTGTCATCTGTCATGTTGTTACACTGTTGATGGGCTGTCTCTGCTGCCTTGCCCTCCCAGGCTGCATTTGCCTTTCAACCACTTTGCTGCTGAGGATTATGTGCTGTTCCAACATTTGGGGACAAAGGGATGGCAGTACATCGCTAAGACTTGTAGTTCAGAGAGCAAGATCAGGACAGCATTCTCGGAGTCAGAAATATGCTCGGCACATGCTCATTAATGCATGTTTTAGAAAACAGCCCTGCAGGTTTGGAATTCACTTGCAGCCTATTTGTTACGCTTTGCTGCTAGTTAGTAATTCAGGGCTCCGGTGGCTCATGCACCTTTGTTTTTAATTATGACACTTTCAATTTCAGCATATACCTGATGATGACATATACAATTGTTGATTAGCAAAGCAGTAGCCTTAATGAGCAGGGGGTAGCTTGGTGAGCTGGCTGTAAAATAAATATGAAATGTATCACTGATTTCTCCATTCTCTGCTGCATGGTGCATAATAACTTGAAGAAAACCAGTTAAAATAAAATATTAATGGGCTAGCAGTACTGGGAAAACAGCTCACTGTTAACATGCTCAGTAGTGAGAGAAAATTACAGGTTTCATTGTGTATGCTGCACCATCTGCCTACACAGAGAGCCGAAGCCGTAGGCTCTCCCAGGGGAAATAGCTGTGGATAAGTTATTCAATTAGAACAGTATTATTGGCCAGCTACCTTGGAGAATTGGGTTGATGATGTTGTGATTATCCTGCTCCACATTCCTTCATGTCCCAGACAGGCTGCATCACTTTGCAACTTCCTTAAGTGCTCACTCAACTGTACAGTAGGTGAGCAATTGAAACAGGGAATATCAGGGATGCCTGAAAGAAAATCAATTTTGAATGAACTTTCTCTGCCTAGCCACAGCCTACATATTCTGAGTCATATTGTATTTTTGCGGACTTCAGTGTAGTAAGTGACAGAACTGGCAGTGGGAGGAAAGAGAATTTCATTGTGTGCATTTAACCTGTGGCTGGGCAGCAGATTTCATATGGTAGGTTACAAAATAGTACAATGCTCCTTCAAGTGTGACATTCGTATTAGCGACACAGAAGCTTTCAGAGAGTACTGCCAGACATGTTTCAAGAAACTGCTCTGAACCTTTGTCAACAAAGTTCCAAAATGTATTTTTCTCTTCTTTGAATGTTGGGGGTTTTTATTCTTCTGCAAAACAGATGAGATCATGGCCTGATCTCTGTCTTGTAAATCCATTTTTTTGCTGACCTCCTGCTCAAATTAATGACATCTGAGAAGCATCATATTCTCAAAACAGAACTCACTCTCACTGTGCTACATGCATAGGAACATAAAGAGAGTTGCTTTTATTTTTTTTTTTTAAATAAGCAGTGCTTCACCTTAAAGTCTAGATTAAAAAAAAAAAGTTATTATAAATCTTCATGCTTTTCCATCACCTAGTCTCATTTTAGTTGTCCCTGATCTACATTCATCAACAATGGGATTTTGAGACAGTCAGGACTTGCTGTGATGTCTTGTATCACACAGGCTGTAGAAAATTTTAATATCATTAAAAGAATTGGTGCTTCTTTTCACTAAGCAGTAAAGCTTTATGATCTTACCATTAAGACTCAAAAAATTATTCTTTTTAAGAATTGTTTTTATGCTCAAAATTGAAGTCATACTTCTTTCCTAGTCTGTCATGCACTGATATAATCTGGAAAATCCAACAGGGAATGCTACAAGGGGAATTCTTGGGAGAGGCACATTTTTCAACTGTGCTTTAATCAGAGCTGAGGTCTCCTGCAAAGGTGACTTATGCCTGCTCTGAGTTCACATCACTCTCAGTAATCTTTTCCTCGTTCTTCAGAGCTGGGTGTCCTGTTAAACAAAGATGTACATCGTCCACAAGGCTCACAGGAGGGAGGCATTTGTGAGGTGACAGATGAGGTCATTGGCTTTGCAGCTGAAGAGTCCCCAGATGAGTTCAGAAAGGTGCAATCTCTGAAAACAGCAGTGATGCTGCATGACCGATAATACCAGGTTGGTTCATTTCCTTGCCATTTATTTTTCAGTGAATATAATGGGTGCAGGTTGGCAGCAGGGAGATAGCCTGCCTGATCACCTTGTCCTTGGTGCAGTGCCTTGCTCAGGGAGAGAGAAAACATAGTCAGCCATTCCAAATGCCCAGAGCAAGAAAGGCCTGGAAGGGAGGGAAGGGAGGAAAGAGAGAAAAGGGAGGACTCTCAAGCTGCGGGAGCTCTTTTCTTTAGGAAAATTTGGATCACTATAGTGGCTTCTTTCTAAAATGCCGTGAAGGGACAGGAAAAAAAACAGTGTCTAGGAATGAAGTAATAATATTTATTCATATCTGCTTGCACCAACCATTTTGAACCATTTTCTGCAAATCCTCTTCGTGCTGCACCTTATGTGACTTATCTCCCAGATCCCATCCTCCCTTTTGTCTGAACATCTGGCACCTCCAGAGGGCATCTGCTGACTAGGGTGACTTGCACCAGTACATCTGTGTGACTTATAGACAGTGGGACAGTGGCTTTGAGCTTCATGCTTGCAGGGCACCAACACATAAAGCATGAATATGGATGAAGTGCTGCTGCGCCATGTGTGCTCATGCTGCTAATGATAAATATGATAATAAGGGCAGTCCTACACTCAGCGAGAAAATCCAGTTTCCCCCGTGTGCGGCCTCACTGATTGAGTCTGCAAAGGACAGAATTGATCTATCGGCACCTTGCAGGGCCATAAAATACATTGACTTTTTAACTTCTTCCACTCCATAGAACCACATTTTTGCATGCAGGCCACAACATGGAGATTAGTATGGGACTCCTGGGATATGCAAACCACTGACTGAATGGAGTGCCATTTCCTTTTATACTATCAGTGGAGAAAATAGTGCAATCTGAACCCACATGCTCACCTACTGATGAATGTGAGGCTACTAGCTTCGTCTTCATTCAGCTTTCATGTCCATTTTCACACCTGTGCTCTATTTAGGTGCAGCATATGTGAGCTGCCCGAGCAGAGAAACCTGGAAGCACAGTGCTGGATCTGGCCAGAGGCCGTGGCTGGAGCAAATGGGTGGCTGCACGCCATTCCTGTTCATGTAGTGCCTGTTAGTGTGACACTGTCATTCGGACACAGCTGGACCTTCCTGGACAAGCTATCCTTCAGGAAGATGGTTACTTTTTGCAGGCTGCCTGTGAAACCTGTGAGATGAGCAGACGCACAGGCACCCTGCTCTGCCTGCTCTGCCACTTGCTGCTGGGGCCATCCTTCCCTCACACCAAGGGGTTGTGCTGTCTGGTCACAAGCAGTGACCACGTAAGTGACACAAAACACAACCAAGCTCTAGGCAGTGGAGGTTGCGTCTTTAGAGCTGATAGAAATTTTTCAGCCAACTTGAGTGGGTACAGGACCAAACCCTCCTTTGAAGTGTTACCTGATTATGCTGTCTCCTGGGGATGGCCTCCAAGAAGTATGGGACCTTCCTTGGATCAGAAATGGGAAAGACAAGTTAGGTCTGCAAGACAACTCATTGAAAGCTGTGGATTTGAATTTCAGTTTGCTGAATACTTGTTTAAGTTTCAAGTACTGAGTGTGAGAATTGATTATCTTTACTGTCTAAAGAAGAGCTTGGGGATTCAGCAAGAGATCATGATGAGGGCACAAAAAATAAAGGAATCATCAACTAGGAATCTTGGGTTCACAGAAGTAAAGAAAGAAGGAAATGCTTGGTTATAGAGATATTTAATTATTTTTTGCTCTGGTTTTCCTCATCTAGGCATGAAAATATCTGAACTTCCCCATTAGCCTGGCTACCTGGACTCCCTGAAGATGCCTGACCCTAGGAGGACTTACAGAAGGAAAACCATGTACCTAGTACCAACACCCTGTGTAGCAGTGACAAATAGCAGGTTGTACTGATTGCAGAATTTTCCCGTGGCACAGTCAGGCAAACCAAGCCAATCTGTGTGCATGGTCCTGAACTTGACAGTGCTGGAGTGAGCTGTTTTAAAAAGCCGGGGCAAGCTGCCTGTGTCTGAGGAAAAGGTAAGGCTTGAATATCCTGAATGGATTTGTGGCTGACCTCCACCTCTCAAGCGACTCTGATTGTAAATGCGGGTGCAGGTGGGTAAAGCACAGTCTGCCCCTTGTTGCACTTCTGCCTTTGTTTAAACTGACAGCTAAGATGACCAAGCTCCCAAAACTTAAACTACTAAGTCTCTATTTGAACACATATTACGTTTTTTCATCAGATTCTTTACTGTGGTCATTTCCAGAGCAGGAAAAATTCTAAACTAAACTTGAGAGATTTTGGTGTGTTTTTGTAGATTCACTCCCTAAAAGATTGCTTTTCACCTGAGGTTCAGATAAAAAATAATGATATCAGCTAGTTTAAAAGAACCAGTGTTCAACAAAGGACATATTATTACTTAGACCACTGCAACCACTTATTTATACAGCTAAAAAGACATCTTCAAATGTCTTTCAGTAACTTCAAAGTTACTGAAACAATTTTTTACAGGCTCTAGGAAGAAGCTAGATGTCCCTACTGGACAATATCTTCAGCAGCCTGTCATCTGGGATGTGTATTTGTTATTCTAACAGAAGCAGGCAAGGGGGTATGAAGTGCAAAGCAAGTGGTACATCTCCAAAGTATGTCTTTTATTTAATTGTTTTAAAATCCTATTTTAAATTGTTCTATTCATCTAAATGTTGTGCTTGGAGAGATTCCAGGGCTGTCTAATGTTAGTTTAGAACAAGGAGAGTTTTTGTACACATCTGCCTTTGAGAATTTTACAATAGTGGATATTTGTGTTGTTTCATTTTTGTACATACTTCCCCCTCAGGGAGAGTTCTGTATCTGGAAGCACATGTTAATTTAACCCTTGAGTAGAGCTGCAGCAAAAATGGTTTGTGTTTGCTCCTTTGGGAAACCAGTGGTGATGGTGAAGAAACAAGCTGTCAAAGACTGAGAGTTTACTGTTGTTTCTGTCACCTGCTTATTTGAATTGTGAGCATTGGTGCATATACAATTTACCAACAGAAGCAGGTCCTAATATATAAGTTAAAAAATCCCCTTGCAATTGTGTGAGTGAGATAAGAGAATGTTGGAGCGATGGGTACCAGCACTGCCACAGAAATGTAAATTCATCTTGTCACAAATGTCAGAAGTGTTCAGTTTCTGTAAAATCCTCCATTTTTTAAATAGACTCTAAGACTGACACAAAAGGAAGAAAAAGGGAGCATGGCAGAAGACTGTTGGGAAATTACACTGGTTTTCCAGGGAAAAGTATGGAACAGGTTAGTTTAAAGGGAGAAAAGGGAAAAAAATAAGAATCAGAACACAAGTTTTTTTTAATTTGCAGGCTCGACATGGGACAGAAAGGATAAAATTGGTTGACAGAAAAACTATTCTCTCATCACTTCCAACTAGCCAAATGTCTTCCTCTCAGTTGTTACAAACACAGATAATTGTGTCAGCAATGGGAACTTTCATTTAAAGAATAAGCCCTTGATCTTTACATGCTAGCAAGATGAATGGGGAGAGAACTAATGCTAGATACACTTTTCATGGTTGTCTTTGCTGAAACATGTTTGATGTGAGTAATAGTTTACAAAGCAGTCAGTAGGAAGGCATCTGCCAGCCTTGAGCCCAGTTCATAGTTATTCCTGATGTCCAGCTGACTCCACAGAACCCAAGAATTGCACCAGGTGGTGCTCCCTCAGGATTAGGGACAGACTAATCCCTGAAAAAGAGATGCTTGCTCTTGGACAAGATATTAAAAGAAAGACTCTTTAGACCTGTAAAACATTCCTATAACTCAGGCATCCTTTGTGACATTGAAGACCATGTCATTTGTGCCAGATAGAAAATGGTGGGGAGGTTGTTATGATCCAGTTAACAGCTGGACTGGGGAATGTACACAGAGCACACATTTTCATTTGAAAACCTGGGTTCATTGAGCCCTTCTACCCAAAACTACCACATTCCTTAGTCAGAAAGGAACAATTTGAAGATGCAGCAAGTACAACATGTTCAATGTCCAGCTTTGCTCTGGCTCTGTCTTCTACCTCAGACAGAGATGCCCCAAGCAGGTGTGCTGTGCAACATCAATCATAATGTTGGCAATGTAACCAGATCTGGCATGCACAACTTTCTTAAAAGCTCAAGGCAGTGTCTCCAAAAACAATCCACACACGTCAGGAGGTAATTTCTTTGCACCCACTTCCAAGCCCACTTCAGCTGACACTTCATCCCAAACGAATTCTCTCTTCTTTTCTCAGTGTGGTCAGGTTACCAACACTTACAGGTCTCTACATCCTTGCTATCTTATCAGCATCTTCCTGTGCAAAGCTCTTCTGCTAAAGGGTTCACATTCCCAAGCAGCTTTCCATGCTGTTTTCTTAGGTGATGATATGAGCCAGTGCTCAGAGAACCACCTATTCCTACGGTTTCCTACGTAGTTTTGAATATTCAAAAAAATAACCTTTCTAAAGGGAAATGATTGGTTCCCAAAACCAACCAGCACCAGCTCTGAGTTTTGAGCTTTTTCTCAATCAGCCATTCTGTGGGCCACCAATGTAAACAAAATGTTTTGCAAAGAAAATTTTTCACTTAGAGCAGAAAGCAGGACTGTATCCGTACATGATAAAAATGTTTGACACCCGAGCAGAAAGAATGTATGACAGTAAATTAACTGCAGGTTTTTTTCACACCATAGGTCATTTGTTCTGCTTGAAAATGAGAGGCATTTATTGTCTGTATCAGAAAAATGAGATGTTTTCCATTCTAAGTCACCTCAAAACTTTATTCTTGCTGTTCCAAGAATTTAGTGTCAGTATGAAGATATGCTATATCTACCTTAAATATTTGAGTAACATTGGTTTTTAGTTTGCTAAGACAAGGAAAATAGGGTGATACACAGAATCTGTATCTAAGTTGTTGCAGTGACAAGAAATTTGATTTCCACACTAGTCAATTCATCAAAGCTAATTTAGGAGATTATGGGACCTGCAACTGGTAGGGTCATATCTTCTTAATCAACTTTGCAGTTTTCTGTCATACAAGCTTTGTACATTTCTTCATTAAATCTACTGTAGAAGTTTTTGTGGTGGTCACTTAAATTAAAACTGCAAGGGAGGATTAGGGAGCAGGAAAATATATGTGCTTATCAGTTCTTAAAGCTGGCAAGCAGAAGCCGAGTTTGCACTTTGTGGATTTATTGCCTTGAGGGCAAAAGCTTACCCATGGAGCACAACCTGTGATTAATTACATACTAATAAAACACTTCCCAGAATATTTACATGCTATTTTCGTACTATTTGACATCTGTTTTTTCATTTTGGTGCCTCACCTTAAGGACTAAAGCAGAACTGTACAAATGATCTTCCAAAGGACAGATGTGAAAAAATCCTACAAACTTTAATAGGACCAGCATGGCATCCCTAGGGAGTACCTCACCAGTCTTGGTCTTGGCTGATTTCTGGTCCTTTCTAAGCAGAGGTGTGCACCCCCTGCTACATGTAGGGCTTCTGCATGTGACTAAGGGCCACATGTACACAAATAGAGAGAGAAGAAATGAAGCTGACCTGGGGAAATTAGTACAAATGGTGCCTACACATTGGGGATCTCTAAGGTGAAGAGTAGCAAGTGTGCAGGCTAAGGTCTAAATTCCCAAAGAAACACACACAGAGAGATCATGATGTTGATAAATTTAAAGTATTATATTTGACAGACAATACTCGACCATCAAGTGAACAAGCATGCATATTTTGATAGAAGTTTTCTTAAAAATAGTTGCCAGTAAAACAGGATTTCTACCACAGAGTCAAATCTATCAAGTCTTTTGCTAATTTAGTAATAGTAGAGGCTCTGTCCCCATCAGCTCCTCTGACAAAGGGATTCCCCAGCATCTGAAAGGTGACCCAATTACAGTTTGAAGAAATTTACAGAAAGGATAACTGACTGAAGGTAGAAGTCTCTGAGAGCGGGCAAGGGAAAGTGAGGATGGGTACTTTCTCATATGAATAAAGTGAGGACAATTATACCTGTCCTGAAGTTTTGTAAGGACTGGAGTCAGGTCGCTAGTGACAGGTTTGGACCTGCTTTCTTTCCTTTATTCTTTTCTTCTACTTCTCCCTCTCTCTTTCACTATGTACAAATCCCATATTTATATGAAAATAAATCCTTGCATTGGTTCTCTTTACATTTACATGTTAACAAAAAGGGTCCCTTAAATTAAAAGCTCTGTTTGAGCTGACACAATGAAAGATTGCTGTCAGATGCCTTCTGCTGGGAAATAAAAGGGAGATTGCAGGGAGCCTTTACCTTGGGAATACCACTCAGGGCAAGATCACAAAGAACTAACAGCTCTTCCTAGTTTTCTCCATGTACTGGGAGTTGTCAACATAACCAGGGGATTTCATTATCATGCTGTAACAATGCCTGAAAGGAGAATTGCATGATGATGCATTCCCATGTTACCCCATGCTTGTCACAGGTGTTGGGATCCCTGAGCTGTCATGGGAATGCCCAACTGATGAGGAAGCATTTGAAGTCAACTAACTGCTGAACAAGCCTATGTACTCCTAGTTTTTGCTAATAGGTTCTGCCTGACTCGCTGAAGGCACAGCTGGGCAAATCTTAACCCTTGCAGCTTCAGATCTTCAGACCTTCTACTTCAGCCAGCAGGGCTATGAGTCATAGGAAACAAGTCATTGCTTGCCTGGAAACAAGCAGGGGGCTTTACACTACAAGCCTCATGGCATAAGAACTTTAAGGTCTGGGCTGCTGGCCAAAACGTGAGGTCTTGTAAAACTTGTTTCCACAAAAGAAAGAGATTGATTATAGGGTTAAGATTTCCTTGATGAAACTATAAATCTATAACGGATATATACACAGCACTGTTTCCTTGGCTACAAGAGGAATCAAACAAGAAATTAATTCTTCAGTCCCAATTCCAAACCTGTTTTGGCCAAACACACAACTGCAAACTATTGCTTTTTTGCTTTTCACTCTACATTTTCTCTATCAATCTACCATGACATCTGATGATTTCTTTCAGCTTTCTTGGTGTTTTTCTGTATTTCTTGAGAAAATCTCTTCAAACTCGTGAGCAATTTTAGTGTAAAAATTAAGCAGAAATCTGGTAATGCTTCTGTTTCCTCTCCTCTCTCTCTCTTTTTTTTTTTTAATTTTTAATAATGGCATTTAAATTGCAAAGTGGCACAGGTCTTAGTCAGTTCTTCTGTCCTATACATTGTTTTAAAGAATTTAATCCAGGACTTCCCTATGATCCTGTTTCCATACAGAGAGAATTATCACTGCTATGAACAGTAGGACTGATCAACTTTGTATACAGCAGTACTGAACATCAAACTGTTAAAAGAGCTTTTATCAACATCAACATTCTTGCCAAGATTAGTATCTCACAGCTCCCCACAACCTGTAACAATATCACCCACTGTGCTCCTCATACCATTGTGCATTTCCACTTCAGCTCTACTCCAGTACACCAAGTAGCTTGGACAAATTTCACCTTAGTTTGCTTTCTTACCACACAGCTGCAAAAGTAAATGGCTTTGCTGCTAAAGGTGGCTTGTACTTATCTGCAGTACTTACTATTGGACACAGCTTAAAAAATTGCCACACCATTATGGGGAAGTTTCTCATCCTGATGATTTTGCACATCAGTGCTAGCATGGCCATGACCTTTGGCCCTCATCATTTAAAGCAGAAACTTCATTCTAACAGAGTTTGAGATAATAATTTTAAAAAACTTTATTGAGACTGTCCCAGTATGTCCTGCCCCATCCCTGGAAGGGATTCCAAGAGAGGTTGAATGGGGCTTTGAGCAACCTGGTCTGGTGAAGGGTGTCCCTGCCCATTGTGGGGCAGAGCAGTGGAGCTAGGTGATCCTAAGGTTCTTTCCAACACAAACCATTGAATGATTCTACTCTTATGTGGAACGAAATATCCTTAAATATAAATGTTGACACAACTTTAGACATTCCTATCTTATGTGAGGCAAAGATATCACTGAATAAAAAAACCCCTTTAATTATCCATTAAGATTGTATCATATTACGCAGTAGAAGTTTCCTACTTCAGCTGCCTTCTCTGGCACACACTTTATAAGGTCTTCTGCCCTGCCAGCTCATCCTTAGGCACATGGAGACAGCCTGCTCCTGTGCCTTTGAATTTCCTCCAAGAGGAATGCCCAGCTTTCCTGGATTCCTCTGCCTTTCAGAAGTGCCTCCAAAGAGACTCTCTCAATCAGGTCCCAAAATAGGGGTTAGAAAGAAATGGGAGAAAGAAGGAGAAAAGAGAGAAAGAAGAAATGGAATGGAAGAAGAAGGACATGTAGAAGGAAGGAGACGGGTCACAGCAGGGCTGTCAGGGATGCGGCAGTGCAGCCTGGGCAGGGGTGAGTGCCAGGGCATGTGGTAGAAGCTCAGCTGGACAAGGGCTGAGGCTTTCAGGGTCTGAGGGTGAGCTTTTAAGTTCTTTTTCAGCCTTTTTGGTGATTATAACTAACATAATGATGATGAGAAATACAATGAAATTCTCCAAATAACAGTGCAAAACAGCAAGGTTCCAGGTAGGTAACCTTGGTTGTGTGCATATTGCCACACTACACTTCCCCCATTATGGCCTACATGTCCCATTGCTCAAGCAACCTCCACACCAGATTCCTTTGCAGTCTCCAAAAAACTCTTTCTTAGCTGACTTGCATTTTCTTAATGGCACTCTGCCTTACAATTGTAACCACTTTGTCAACTTTATGCTCAACGGCCTTCTGTAATCTCTCACAATAAAAAAAAAGCAGAGAAAATAAGAATTTTTAAATGAACAAAAGAAGTGTTCCTCTTTCCCCGAAGTTTATTTGTGATGTTAATGCAAGTTTTACTAAATGTGCAAAGTAGTTTACAATGCAACACATGTTTAAACTGGTAAATAAATAAGAAAATGAGGAAGGAGGGACAGGAGCTGCATTCTTTTCCACTGAAAATGTTGCAAAACAAATGTGTACCTGTTGGTGAGTTAGGAAAACAATCTTAAGAATTAAAAATGCTTCATCTCTTCACTGTTTTCTGCTCTTTTTCATTTTTTTCCAAGTCCTTGGCAGAGGATCAGGATCAGAACCCAGAGCAGCCTCTTGCTAATCTCACACAGCTATTCCATGTCCAAAGTGCTGATCTAACAACCCTCAGGTGCATAGCTATGGTTGGGAAAATTGTGATTATTGTTCTGAGGTCTTGCCATGGGGAAGCTGACCATGGATTCCTAATGTGTACCAGATGGGACCATGGCTCTTACTTTTTACAGAGAAGTATTTAGATGCACTCTGAGAATAACTGTGATAGTCGGCAGATTAGTGGTAACATGAATTTTGTGTGAATTAAGACTCTTTACCACTGCCAGGGAAAACAAATGTAAATGCCATTTCTAGAGTTGCTAGAACCACACCTAACAGTTTTTTAAAATATTTGATAAAATATGAATTTAACCTTGTGAGTTTTTCTTCTTTAGTATATTGCATATGTAAAGCCCCAGAAGACTGGTTCAGACACCGAGTAGTAAAGGATTCATCTCAGCTGCCCTCATACTCCATCTGCAACCAAGATGCTCACTTTCAGTCCTCTCAGCTCCCTCCACAGTCAATGGAGAGAAGCAGGCATCCATTTGATGCTTCTCGGCAGTACTCTGGGGTGGTTTCTGTATGTGCCTAATTCTCTCCATTGCCCATGAGGGGAGTCCAGGACAGCTAGGCAGATGTAAATGCTTAAGTCCAGAGAAAAGTCTTACCCCATATCCTCTGTTTGCTGTTACAGTTGGAGCTGAAGAATGACTGTGAGGGTCATTCCTCTTCTGGTTTCTCTGCTGAGCATGTGGATTAGGCTTTGCAACAGCGGTGTTTCGCAAATGGGCTCCACATGAAAATTATGAATTTTGTGAAATCAGGACACTACCAATTAGCAGTAATCATTCCTGATCAAAAGCTATGGAGGTAGGCACCAAACCAAGGTAGCACTTAAACATGTACTTAACTTTAAACATGCAATTAGCAGTACTGACAAGTTAAGCACTTGCTTAAGTGCTCTGCTGGATCTAAGCCCTCTTCTTTTAACCAATATTCACCTTTCTCTTGCCAGTAGAGCTCTGACAGGAATGAATTACACAGTTGGGATGTTCTACAAAAGAAAAGCATGTCTTCTGTGACATGCACAAAGATACCATTTGCGTTTCAATGAGAAAATGTATTTTTAAAATAATAGGAGCGAAAGAAAGATCAGAGAAAATTTCCCTTTCAACTTTGTTCTGAAAAGCCACGAGTCAATGTTTTTATTAAAACAAGCTGTGTTTCCTTCATTCTTTCCCCCTTAACTTGTAAAATTGAAAGTAGTTTTACGAGGAAAATCTACAATCTATTTGGCATGCAGAATGCTAGAGAAAAGTGCTAAATTGGCAACGAAGGGAAATATTTTTACTTGTCAAGTTTACTGATTGAATAATAGAATTTAGAGCAAGAAGTCATAGAAGTTGTTCCAATAAAGAAATCACCTGACAAAAAGGTTTTGCTTCTAGGAAAACTGATTTCTGATGGCTGCAACCCATCCAAATATTTTTTAATATATTTTTGCATTTCTTTGCTAGATATTTAGTAATGTTTCTTCCTCTTATTTATTTTAAGAGTTGTACACATTGCATTTCATCTAAGATTGCACCACGCATTGTTCAAATTGATGCTCAACATGCACAAATTCAGGAAATCCATATTTAATGTTCCTACATTAACTGAATCTCCTATTGGAGATATGTCTCCAAACTCTGAACTCAATTTTTTAATTATTTACCTCAATCTATTGAAAGTTAAAAGATCAGTCAGTTGCTGAAGATGTTCTTGGCTTAATGTAAAATACCAATGATGTCAAAATGCTCCCATTGCAATTCCAATATCTCTGCAATGCCCAGATAGGAAAGGACCCAGGCAATAACTGGAATGCTCTCACCCAAAAATCTTCCTGAGCTTAAAATTGCTCCTATCTCTTATAAAATAGCAAAAACTCTGGTGGAAATGAAAGAGGTTTACAATAAGACCAAAGATTAACTCAGGCAATTCTAAACAGGGAAGGACATCGAGGTGGCTGTGTGCAATTTCCAAAATTAAAGAGATGATGTGGAAAACACTGCACGAGTAACCATTTTTCTTTTTGTCATGTAAGAGTTCAGTTTCAACACAATTGCTGACTAAAGCTGTGTCACAGCATAATATAACATCCTTATGCATGTGAGAAACCAAGTTATCACTAATATGAGAATTTTGAGAGGATTTCCTGACTTGTTTAATGAAAAACCCTCATCCACTGTGGTGCAAAGTCAGTGTTTCATAGACAGGAGAAGTATAGAGTGTTCAAATTATTAGCAGAATGCACAAAAAAGAATTAATTCCCTGCCCTGATAACTTTAGCCAGCTGCAGCTTTAGCAGAAACAGCTTTCTGCATGGTCTGGAGTCCCTGGGTGTAGGAATGTGTAGGGGTTTATCCCATGGCTGAATGGATCTCTGGCCACCTCATAGGGAGTCCAGATTTTCACCTGGGTTCAAGATACCAAAGAACTCTGTTCTTAAAGGTAAATGTACTGCATTCATTTTTACAGAGGACATTGTCCAACTCCTACCTCTCAGATTTATATCTCTTGAGAGCATTCATCCATTTTATGATTTTGTTTCACGAGATTTTATACAAATACACTGAAACTAGCCGTTCAAACTCCTCCTGTCGACCACTTCTGCTACACAGTTGTTTTTCCTTTTGTTGATACTTTCCTCCTGAGGAATTTGTGAAACAAGATCCAGATGTTAAGGTCAAGAACTTTTCTTACTTATCTTTATAGGCTAAAACTGTGTTTCTAAGGGCTCTTCACCTGTAAAAACCTCCAGAGTACTGCCTCACTTGTAGTTTATTAATTAATTAACGTCTGGATGCAATCCTGTGCTCTAGAACAACCCTGCTTGAGCAGGCATGTTGGACCAGATGACCCATTCTGTGATAGTTCTCATTCAAATTCATGTTGTTCTCAGGATGAGCCCATCATATTAAAACACCATCTTTACTTCAGTGGCTCAAAATGTAACATTATTCAGCAGATGCCTAATCCTTCTCAAAGGAATTTGGAAAACCAGAGGCTATTTGTTTTCTCTGCTTTCTACTGTTCCCAAACACTATTTAAACACCAATTTGCATGCTTAATAAAATAATACATAAATTTATTTTAAATGAAAATCATTCCGCTTAATACTTAATACTGAAGGACTCATTATTTTCAAGTTCAAAAAGAGGTAGCTGTCAGAATCCACTGTTACATATATTGCAGGTTTAAAATATAGATTTAAAAGGTGTTAATTATGGACCACATTTGGAAGAACTGCTACTTGGGGTTTTTTAGGTACCTCCTTTTTCGGGAAACTACCAAACTTGGTTTGGACCCTACTAAGTATTATAGTGTCCATTCTTTTAAGAGGAATTTGTTGCCCAGCTCCAACACCTGCTCTGACTGGCAGGGGCAGTATTCAAAGAGGAAGGCTTCAAAGTGTCCCGGAAGTAGGACTTAAGTCTTTAAATTGCAGAGATTTCCCAGAGCACTGGCACCACAAAGACATTTATTCCCTACAAGACACTGGATTTTGGAAAAGGATGGTGGGGGAATGAATTGAGTACTTAAAGCATCTTGCAGATACTTTTGGAAAGAAATATAGCACCACCATTAATATTTGAATGCAGTGTATTTTTGCCAAAAGTTATAGTCATTGTTACTTAAAACTTATGGTTAGTGATTTCACCTTTTTTGCTGATGAAAATTTTTGGGGAAAAAAGCTATCATTATCTGATGCTGAAAAAAAAAGTAACCTTTCACCACTTTAAATGGTGTGGTGTATTTGGTTAAATTTATTCTTGACATTTCTGAGGTACTTCAATAAATCATGACTGTGTAAATTAGTAGCACACATCTGCCTCAAAATTACCTCCTGTTTCTATATATGTTCAAAGTATTCTGATCTGTACCTAGCTACACTTCCTTATATTTAAAGAAATACCATTCTCAGGCCTCTCTTCAAACTTGGCAGAGTATTAACTTCCAATTTAGCTAATTATTGATCAAAATTCAGAAATTGTACCGCCAGAGAATTCCTACTCTTAAAAGGAACAATTGGTCTATTAGAAATGCTAGAAGGAATAAGCACCATAGAGCAGTGTTGATAATTGCTGTAATGTGGTTTTCCTCAGTCTGAGCTATTCTTGTCCTACTCTTCATCTTGTTCCCTATCTGATGTTAAAAGAGACTTTCCTCATACAAGTCCAAGCAAAAATTACAGGCCTTATACACTCTTAGTTTTCCCCATTGCAAGGATTCTGTAAGTTTCAGTTTCATGGCACTGTACCAAGATCTCAGGATCCTGGCTGCACAGGATCCCCAGGATTCCTGAATGGTGCAAGCATCCTGCACCCCGGGAAACCTCTCTGAAGAACTGCCAAGACAACTGTCAGGGTTATATATCTATCTCATGACAGCTTTTTTTCTCAAAGGGTAGTGCAGCAGAATGTCCTGATAGGAGACCAAGGTAGGGCACTACAGGTTCCAGGAATTATTTATTATAGCATCTTTTACTGTTCAGATTCATAGAATCATAGAGTCATAGAATGGTTAGGGTTGGAAGTGACCGTGTAATCTATTTCCAACCCTCTGACATAGCCAAGGACACCCTTCACTAGACCAGGTTGCTCAAAACCCCTCACACAATGGCCTTGAACACTGCCAGGGGTGGGACATCACAGCCTCTCTGGGCAGCCTGTTCCAGTGCACAAATTGTTATTGTGAATAGAAGTGGGAATGAGCTATACAGCCCATTGCTGATGCCAGTGGGTGCTGTTGGCCCTGGGCAGCTGTGGAGGCTCTTGGTGTCCTAAGTTCATCAGTTCTTGTGGATTCAACAGGACAATCAGTCTCTGGAGCTCCAGTTTTGTGAGACTTTCACATTCTACCTCTCAGCCTACCCTTCTAGAAGTTTCTGCCTACCCTTTAGCCTGCTTTGTGGGAACTCTTTCTCCATCCACACCAGTAGTTACGTATACAGTCCATTCACACAAATTAACACCGAAGGGGTTTTTACCACTAGGTCACCTGCTAAGTGAAGGTAGCAATGTAAGCTGAATCATACAGTATAAAAAATGAGAAATTAAAAAGAAATTCATGTATTTTTTCTGTTTTTTCTTAGGTTAAAAAAAAGAAAAATCTCATTGCAAAATTTAGTAATCTTCATTATCGGACCTATAGAGTTTGCTATGCCGATTGTTCTTTTCAAACATACACTTAAAATGTATGTATTGTTTGTGAATTGGTTCTGCAAGGCTTAGTGCAGAGGTCAGGGGGAATACTTGCCTATTATATAGCTGCTCTTCTGAGCAGAATTTACAGGATTGGGCACCATTTTTTGAAATGCATACTATGAAATATGTGGATACAAAACCCAGGCATATTAATATACAATTACGTTGCAATTGTGCAGCCTTAACTCCATGTTAATATAGATTTCTTGCATCTAGTGTGTGATACATTTGAGAAAACATATGGCACATAATCCTTTCCAAATGGTTTTAGAAATGAAAAGGTGTCCTCTATGATCCTATGTCACTGAGGAAAGGAATGTTTTCTCATTTCTCTGGGTGCTAGAACCCCATGATGAGCAGATTGCATAACAATTAACCTCTAAAAATAATTTATAACCTCCCAGATGAGAAATCAGCTTCAGGGTAGTTCAAAGGGGACACATTCTTTATTAACATGATTGTTTGTATAAAGGAGACATCAAAGCACTGTAGACAGTCCCTCATACTTTCTATGCACCATAAGAGAGTGCACAGTGGTGCTTTCCTTCCATTTTTACTGCAGAACTTTTAGGAAAGAGGGAGAGAGAGAGAGAGGGGGGCTTCCTTTATTAAAAGAAACTCAGCTCGCCTAATAAAGTATTTAAAAGATTAAACACTCTATTGTTTTTGTGCCCGTACAAAAAAAGTGCAAGAATCCCCTTATTTCTTACAGTTGTCCTGCTGGGCTGACAGTGGAGATATTCTGTTTTCACTTACTGTCTCCCTGGCTCTGGGGTGTGGACAAGGAAAATGCAAGGGCAGGGACAAGCCATGACTAGGACAACTTGTAATTTAGAAGTGCTTGTGGTTTCACACAGCCAGGGCTAGTCCTGGGATAACACTCTGCAAATCCTCTCCCCCACAGAGGGAAACCAGTTTATTTTGACCATTTATTCTGTCTTGTACTCTACTGTAGGGCTTTTTCTCAAACATTTCTCTTTGTTACTCAGAAGTCAACATTCAGTGTCCCTTGAAGGCTAAAGCCTTTCAGCTTTATTGGAGTGTGTACTCACTTGTTTTGATAGATATCCAGAGACTCTGCTTTGCAAAGCCTGACCCAAGCAACTCACACACTAATGAAATTGTTCTATCCAGAGATATTCCCACTGCTCTTTCCCCTTGCTGTGCTCTATCTCCATTACCCAGCTTAGTATGAGAAGACATAGCTCTGTTTTCAGTGTCTTGGTGCTTGCATCCTGTACAACTTCCCACAGAGCTCCCCAAGCAGAAACAGCAAATGGAGCTGCTGCTGAGGCACAAATGCACATCACAAACTGACAAAAGTTGGTCTTATCTTCTGTTTCCTGAACACTGCAAAATTTTTGGCATTGGAAGTAGAGACATTAAATCATAACAGCAAATTACAAGAATAAAGACCACTGGCAAATCAGTTGCTGATTATTTTCAGCCTCAATTTTAGGAAGTACTGGAAATCTCACAAGAAAACCTGCCATGGGATTTTATTCCCCAGTTTTAGCAATTCCAAGTAGTTAGATAAGCTTTGGCCAATCAACCAACATGTGACTTACTTAAACTAGGTTAAAACATTCGTGATACTGGATTTTATCCATTGGGCAGGATGTGAGTAATGGGTAGGGGTTCATCTAGCATTTGGTCTGTTCAGCCAGTCTTTGTGCTGCACTTAGGAAAAGGATTTCTGGAGTCCCCAAGTGACTACTGAAGTGTTTTGTACTATTTTGAGATCATATTCAGTTTGGTATTTATGCTTTTACGTATCCATGCTAGTTTTTATATATAGCATATATATATATCATATACATAAATACCCATACATCAAACCTTCTTTTGGTAAGTATGGCCTTTTGAGTGCCACTGAAACGTCTTTGGTGATAGCTCAAAACATGGAAAAATAGCATCATATGGTTTTGGTTGGAAGGGATCTTTAAATATTGCCTAGCCAAGTCCTGTTGCCATGGGCAGGGACACTTTCCACTAGATCAGGTTGCTCAGTGTTCCATCCAACCTGGCCTTGAACACTTCCAGGGTTGGGGCATCCACAACTTCTCTCTCACCACTCTTACAATGACAAAAACATTCTTATGTCCAATCTAAACCCACCCTCTTTCAGTTTAAGACTGTTGTCTCTTGTACAGTAACTACTGGCTTTAGTAAAAAGTCTCTCTCTCTCTCTTTTATGGTGAAAGTCTGCAATAAGGTTTCCACAAAACCTTCTCTTCCCCACACTGAACAACTCCAACTCTCTGGGGCTGTTCACTGGATTTCAACATCTGAAATGCAGTGCCATGGTTTATAAATGTTTATTTATTTCTCTTCTTATTGGGCAAATAGTTGACAAAATCAGATAACTTTTTAACTAGAAAAAATTAGTTATGAGTCAAATGAAAACCGAATCTGTTATTCATGGTATCCTTGTCTTGGTCTTATAATACAGATCCATCTCAGTATTTCAGCTGCTGTAGAACAAGAAAATGCACAGTTGTTTTCCATCCCATGTTTCATTTTTATCTTTAAAGTCAACCTTGTAAATTAGAATAAATTGTATTTTATTTAGGTGAATAACATCACAGTCCCAAGACTGCTCGTTCGTTTCATGTGACTGGAAAAGACCTTTCCATTGCATTCTAATTCAGCTCTCCATTTTCTGCTGGTTTTGAATGCTTTCTTGAAATTTTTACTAGACCTACTTCTGGCTTGGCTAAGGAAGAGAGAAATCCCTCTCTGTTCTCTCACTGTTTCAGTCATCACCATAAATCTATTTACATTGTTATGAAGGTTTATCACCAAAAGATAGTGCACTAACCAAGGCCTGCATCAGGCCACCTTTCTTCTATCAAGGAGACTGAAATAAACCTTTTTTGACCATTATTTCCATCTTCAATTTTTCATTACATACTGCAGTAACTTAGCTGAACAGTCCTAAATGAATCAATTTTGCTGTTTGGGAGAGATTTGTCTGGGTAGCAAAGGCCTTGAGAAAGGCCATTTCTGCTCTGTGCCAGAAATCCACATAGAAACAGATACTGCTCAGGGAAATAGTGGAGTCACATCCTTGGAAGTGATCAAAAAACATGGATGTGGCACTTGAGGGCATGCTTTCATGTTGAACTTGGTGGTGGAGTTGGTATCACAGTTGAACTTGGTGATTTTAAAGGTTTTTTCCAACCTTAGCAATTCTATGATTCTATGAAAACAAATTACCACAGAATCACATGGATGGATTTTGCATCTCCCTCTGCTTACACACACTGGGTGCTACTGGATTTCAGAGATAGCTGCCCCAAATCCTAGGCCAGAGTAGCTAATTGCTCAGGTTTTATAAGGGAGAAGGGAGTTGTTATTTTCAGAGAATATATGGCAATATATTCAAGTTCATATATTCAATAGAATATATGAACTTGAAGCATTTGAAATATCCTTAGAGACCCTGACAAATAGTTTCTCATCTCCGAGACACCTGTATAAAGGTGGCAGCCTGAGAACAAGGCAGTGGGAGCCTAGGCTTCTTCTGACTAAGTAGCCAGATCTCCTACCAAATTACCTAGCACTTCCAAGTGTAAACCTCCCATTCAAAGTCACAGAATGCAGTTCTGGCTTTGAATCATCCAGAGCTCATAGAATTTGTGTTTGGATCAATTAATTTTTGTCAGAAGTGCCATTTTGGCTTACACTGCTTTAAACTTGGAAAAGACAGAGAGAAATGTACACTTGATATTAATTAGGCCAGGATCAAACTGTTATTTCTGGTTTCCTATTAGGCATATGTTATTATGCTCTTCTCTTTCTCAGTGACTCAATCTTTTTTGCTACTTCTTGAATCCTGATTGATACTGGCTCTGAAATCTCCGCTCCACTGCAGCAAAGAGGAGTTGTGCCAGTGCTTCAACTCTCGCCAAAGAGTTATGCATTGAGTGTTGTTCTTCTTACTTATCTTTACAGTGACCCAGCTGAATGTCTTCTTATTTCATCAGAATTCCTCAACATCTGTGTAGGTCTTAGAGTATTAGATTTCTGGTTTCTTTGTACAAAACATGAGTCTTTCTAATTGCACAAATAAGTTTTTCAATATGAAGAGAATAGAAAAATTGAAATGAGTGAACTGAAATTTTAAATAGTTATTAATACAGTTGTGATGAAGGGACATCTGACTGGTAGACCAGAACATGAGATTGCAGAGTACCCTCTCCACCCCCTCTTTTTCAGATTCAAAACAGACTCTAATACTGTAGATAACTAAAGACAACGAAAATAATTAAATCTCATACTTCAAATCTTAACCATTTGTCAGGAGAGATAAAAAAGCAGCTCCAATCACCATCACTACTCAATTTGGGGGCTTTGCTCTCCTCTGTAGCACTGAGGCTTGAATCTGGATCAAGGCAAAAGTATTGGACCAGAGATAAAATGCTCCTAGACATCTGGAAAGTGTCTTGGTCAGTGTGGCCTAAGACTCATCACTGATTCTGGATAAGTAGGGGACCTTGTACCAGCTAAAGCTCAGCTGGGTTTGTCTTATGAAATTTGGCTCATAATTTGAGTGCTCAACATATTTCAGTCAGAAAGAGATTGTCACAATCCATAGATCAATGTCCACTAACCTGTGTTTCTAAGACATGTATGAGACAAGTGCTATGCTTTCCTTTTACTCCTTTCACCAATTTTTCTGAAGCAATGACCACCAAATTTTGAAAACATAATCTCTGCCCCACATTCTGAAAGTCTGTTTAAAATGTGAAAATGTGTTTCACTTTGAAGGGATTGAAAAATGCTAGATATAAAGTGGAAGATTCATAAAGTTTAGGCTGATCACAAAAGGGCACTCACTCTCCAGTCCTTTTAATCTTTTCCCTAATGTGTCTAATTAATTTAAAAGATGGATTCCTTCCTTCCTAACAGCCTTTATTTGAGAAAATTGTTGCTTCTACAACCCTATGTTCTATTTATTCTCCCCTCTCCCTACTTCCTTGTTGCTCATGAGGTCTTACTGGACTATCAGCGCAAGAAAGGAAGGAGAGAAAAAAAATTAATTAAAAGAGAGAAAGATGATGAAAATTAATTCAAAGCTGATAACACTATAAGACCTCTCATCACACTGTCTATTAAAATCTAGGTTAGGACATCAGATCTATAATTTTTAATCACAGCATATTGGGGTTGCAGATGACTTCAAATTTGGCATGCAGACTGCTGTTTTGCTTAATCCAGGATGCATGAAATATATAAAAAGAAACAAGCTAAGGACAAGTTGTAGAGTTTTCTTGTAGGAAGAAAGCACTTCTTTAGAGAATGCCTTATAAAACCTAACAAAAAAAAAAAAAGGAGTAGTAACATCCTGATGGCTTCTTAGCATTGAAAAATTTAGTGTCATTATCTACTTGAAACTTATGGATTTATGCTTAATGCACATGACCGACACTTTAAACATTTATTAGACTATCCTAGCCACAGGTTTAGACTTGTCTGCCATTAACTAATAAGAGAAAAGAGGGACTGGAAAGTTTTAAAGTTTTTCTTGTCATCTTATTAACTGGAATATAAGTTTATATTCTGAGGAACCATGATTTTAGCATCTCTCTTACCAGCAAGAGCATCCATCGAATGGAGAACAACTGTGAACTCAATCATTTGTGCTACAAACAAGGTAACAGTGCTCTACCTTGTGATACAGTAAAACAGATCTGAATTTGATGTCTAATCTTTAGGTCAGCAGAGGCTGTGAGCAGTGAAAAGGTTAATACTTCCTTGTGTACTATTTGCTGTTGTAATACCACTGTCAAAAGAGATTTCAACTCTAAGCCAGCTGTACTGTATTGCATTACACACACAGTGGCCTAGAAAGTTTGTATTAAGTTTGTATCTTGGTTTATATTGCCATACAGATTGCAATAGTTAATAGCTATCTGAAATTGATTTTATTAACAACATTTCTATGCACTTGCTCAAGGGTATTGTTAGAGAGGTTTCAGGTCAGCCACCCTGGAAGAGAAACCATAAACTTTGCTCAAGCACTCAAAATGAAATGTTTGTGTTAACTCAGCTAATAAATTGAAGAAATGTAGCTCAGGAGACTTGAAATCATGTCCGTTTAGTGCTGATGATCTCGCTCGGATCACTGGGCAGCCATTACACTGGCTGGATGCCGCCAGTCCAGGGCCTCTTGAAGTGACAGACAGGTTGTAACTAAACACAGATTCGAAAGCCGGAGGACTTTGCAGGATATCCTCCCTAGGCACTGATGACTGGAAGAGTATTTTGGAAGGCATTTACTCTGTCCTCTGCGTGTGGGCACAGCTTTCTCTGCAGCAGGAAAGGTGTGAATGGTCAGGTGAGAGCAGACACCTGAGCCTGAGACAGACTTGCTACCTCAGTCCCTGCTCAGGTGCCCTTGCTGCAGCCAGTGAATCCCTAGCCAGAGCAAACAGGGTGCTCCCATCTTTGCCTTGCTGTGACACATCTCTGCTGGCATACACACAGACAGAGTGCACAGCTCTCCAACCATACCACTCTGAGAACATTCTCAGGCCTCCTCCAGCCTCCCAAAGAGCTGGGTGTGTGCAGCTGCACCAGGAACACTTTGACAGCTGCTAGGGAGAGGCAGTATGCTCCCGTATGTACTTCCCTGTAAACCCTAGAAAAAACAGCAAGATCTGGCCCTGGATAGCATTGGCTGCCTTGTGTGCTGGATCAGACTGGAGAGTAAGGAAAGAGCAGCTGGGTAAACCGTGGGTTTTTAAGTAGCAATAGTTCCCTCCTCCCTCGCACTGAAACCCACGGGGCTTTCAAAGGGAAGCATGTTTAGTACCAGCTCACACAGCAGTGCTGGTATCATACACAGCTGAAGCACTGAGCCAATGGAAAAATTATATGCTGCTACTCAATCTTTATAGGAAGATTGGTGGATGTAAAGCAGCTGGGTCATGTGGCAAAATGTGCTTTAGCTTGAATTTGGACTGTTGGCTTATTACTCTGAAGCTGTGTACATCTCCCAGACTCTTCCCAAATAACAGTCCAAATGTCTACCCAAACTACACATTATTTATTGTTATTTAGTAGAAGAGATTAGCTATCTGCTATTGTAAAGAAGAAATACCAGTTTTTCTCTGGGTTTTTTTTGCAGGAAGCTTAAAATCTTTCAGAGGTTTTCAGGGCTTTACTCCTCATACCCTTTCACAAAGGGAAGAGCAAGAGCAAGTTAATTCTTCCGAACTCAGCCAGTCAGATATAGAAAAGAAAATTATCCAGTGCCTGGCTGAATAGGCTTTTCTGAACATCAAGCTGAGCCAAATCAGACTGCTCCTGCAAACGCTGTCCTGCCAATGCTGCTGTCATGGAACAAACAGTGCTGTGTTTAACTTCAGGGGTATGTTGAAGAAAATCATGCATTTTACTACTGAAAACATTGCATTTTTGGAAGCTCCATAAAATCATAAAGATTAATGAGATTGCATTACATTTTGCAAAGCTCTAGTCTGTGGAAAAGCCTAGACTTCTAAGTGGTATTTGTCTTATTAGCCTCCTTTTTCAATGGGACAGCAGACAAATCATGGAGTGCATTCACCTGATGTAGATGTTTTCATATTGTTCCACAGAGCAATATGGAAATGAAAATCCCTTAATATCAAAGGTACTGCCCTTCGTATTCAGGGTTTCCTAATCTTCTACTGCTTGAAGATAAAATGCTACTGGGGGATAAAGTGGGAGCTGGATATCCATGAGAGTGCAGAAGATATTTTTTTGTTACCCCACTAAACTGATAGACCATGTTTCCTGCTATTGGTGATGTAAGGAAACTCTGATTGCTTTAGGTCTTAAAGTTGCTGTAGTTCCCTTACAGCAAAGACAGGATAAGGTCTCTGCAATAAAAAATTGACAGCCTTCATTAAATTCTTGTCAGGCAAAACCCTCTGACTTCAGAATCAGCAAGTCCATTCACCCCATGAATATCTTTGATCTCTTAGGGTGTAGTGAGTAGTAAGCACTCACTTAAGCTTCATGTGGGAAAACTACCATGGTTTTGGTTTGGGTGCAAGTACCTGCTGTGACCAGGATAAAATTAGAATTTAAGTCCTACAGGTTCAGAAGCAATGGAATCTGTACTGAGTGTAGAAAGGAAGCACAGATGAACTACTGGCACACTGGAGGAGTGCTTTCACAAATTTGGGGTCCCTGAAGCACTCTATAAGCAAAGCAGCCATGAATACAGCACAATGGGATTTTAAGCTGACTTTAACTAATTTTCTTTTGGAACCTGCACTTAGGAAGGATTTTTTTTTTTAATGTTTCATTCATTGATTGATTGATTGTACCACCAAAAAAAAAAATCTGATATAACAATTCAATCCTAAATTGTTGCAGCAGCCCTGTAATAAGGGAGTAGGCTTAAAACAGTGACATAGCAGGAGCTGTATTCTGTATGTACCATTTAATTGCATGAAGCATCCTCATTTCTCATCTTCTGAGAGATTTTGACCTCTCTGTTTCCTGCCTGTATTGTACTGTCTTCTAGAGCACAGTTTAAAATGTAATGCATTAATAAATGCCATCAAGAAAAATATCCAGATAATTCACATTAGGTGCCATGAATAATTATAAAATCAATCACCAAAATGATCTTCCCTAAAATTATGCATTTTTCCTTTTCATTGCATCATTAATTTTGAGGTCTAATCCTGTATACTCTGGCTCTCCAACACTCCTGGTGATGTCAAGCAAACCCTCATTAAACTCAGATATTCTTCCCTGCTGGTTCAAAATCCAGCTTCAGAGCCTATGTTTTCAGTTCCTCAGACTTTATTTCTGTTTCTTAAGAAGGTCTGAGGAAACCTAGCGTACCACATCTAACACACAAAAAAAAATCTTGCAGACATTTTATGTACAGAAAACTCAATAGTGCTGATTTTGGAAAATGCCTCTTCACAAGCAGTTCTGGGGTGACAGGGAGTGGATGTGGGGCTTTTTTCACCAGTGTTGCCTTCTGCTATTAGTAGAGGCACATGGTGGAGTGATGGTCTTCTGTGCAGAAGCAAACTCTTTGAAATAGGTGAATATTTTTCAGACCTTTCTTCACCACGTTGTTGCAGACACGTGTCTCTGTTCAAAGATTGTCACATTCAGCAAGGATAAACACAGCACATGTCATGTTAATATTTGAATTCTCAATAACCTCCTCATTTAAAATGACTGGTTTGGGGCTTTTCCTCAGGGGGAAAGGGAGGGGAACAGTTAATGAAACTCTTTCATTTTCTGCAGTGCACTTTCCCTCCCTGACAGAATGGAAAGCTGGTGCCAGTCCAGGTTTCTCCTGGCAGTAAATAGACCTATAGGGCCAATTGTCCACTAGATTAAAGGATCTTCCACAGTTTGTGCTGATTGACTATTTTTCCTGCCCCTTAGTAGCCTCTGCACAGCATCAAACCATCCATTGCTTTAAAGCTGAAAGAAGAGGTACTGGCAAGTCAAACAAATGCCATATAAGTTCATTTTCTTTTGGGTGTTTCATTTATTTTTGTCAATAAGAACTTCCTAAGAATTCTTCTTAATTACTGTATAGGTGGATCAGAGGGTTCTAATCCTATCACGCTTTAGTGACTGTGCTGCCCTCACCCATCCTGTCTCTGAAGCATTATTAGCAGTGTTACCTTTCCTTTCAAATAACTCATGCCATGTTTTGTTTACCACTGCAGAGGGAAACACCAGCAGCTTTTTGGACTTGCTTTATATTCCAGATGACTTCATTTAACTCGAGAGCTGCGCTGGAGCCTTCACACATGAGCATCCATGCCAGGAAACCAGAGGAGTATCTCAAAAGAATTAAGGAAAAAAGGATACAACTCCCTGTACTGTCATATTGAATGCCTGTGTGACTTTATGTGACATTTGCATTATTATAGAAATCCTCACTCCTATTGATAAAAATTATTCTGAACAACAGTGGTGAATTAAAATGTAAGCCTATGCAAGAATAACAGTGTTGCTTTTTGTACAAAAAGAGTCCAAAAAAAAGTCCATTCCTCATTTGCTTATGGGTGGGACTTACAAATAATGTGAGTTTAGTCATTGATTTAAGAGAGAAGTATTTCTCCCTATTAATATAAAAATGTCGTTTTCCAGGTTTTGATATATGATGGTTGGTATACTCCAGCAAGAAAGACTGAGGCCATATTTCTTTAGTAGTTTTCTAGGTATGATTTCAATGACTGAACTGAGAACTCAATTATTGAATCTCTTATTCTGGCATATATGCAAGTGTTTTTGACTTCTCAGGGTGGTTCTGCACCCGTATGTCTCAAGAAAAGTGCTGTTTCATAAAATCCATATATTTTGAAATGCAGGAAAGACACATTTTATTGTGTTATCATCATAAAAATAGTTTCTAGTCATTCTTGTTGTGTGTTACAGAGGTATTAATTCTTCAATACTGATGTTGATTTTATGAGCTTACTATGCCACATTAAGTGTTTAGTTCCTGCTTGCTCTGCCTGACTTGTAGCTGGACAGATTCACTGCTCTCACCTGCCCTTCCATCTGTCTGGACATTTATACCTGTTAATAACAACAGTCCTGTGCTCCCTATCCTCCATGAATAAATGGAGGAGGAATGTACCTGGCAGAGCTGTCAGACTGCTACACTCACACATATATTCTGTGAAAAATTCCACTATAAAATACACTTTCATGTTTTTTTAATGCTTCTAGGGCACCACACAGGTAGTCAGACGTCTTCATGACTGGCCAATGTAAGATCCTTTATGGATATATTCCCTATATTAGCTCTCTTCTCTAATTTTCTTCAGCTGCTCCTCTTGTAATTACAATCAAATGAACACCAGTATGTTTTCCTTCTTTATTTCTTTTTAGCAATACCTGGATTTATTTTATTAAACATTTCTCTTGATATCTTTAAAAGATATTCTGCAAAACCCAAGGTCCCCCTCCCCATGTTCATATCATCAACACAATATTTTGTCTAGAAGTTATGTTTACCCTTGATCCTTTTACAACTGAAGCATATTTTCTCCTAGATTTAGAGGATAATAAAAATGGTAATTTAAAATCATTCTGTATTGAAGATGATCCCTTTTTCAGTGTTTCCTGTCCATATTATCTCCATCCTTCTGCTCAGTCATAAAAGAATGGGTTTCAAAGAGGCACCAGGCAACAGCCCTGGTAGAAATTCCTCTGTCAAGACAACGTCAAGCTGATGTTTTTGTAACCATAACTCAATTCCCTCAATTTTGTGGCAAGCTAATAACACTGATATACCCTTAAATTGTTCTATAGCAGGCAGTAATTTCCACGCTATGGAATACTTGTCTCTCCCCACCTCCAAATAAAAAAAATGAGAGCCTCCTCTCGATTCCTTGTGCCTAGTGTTTTTGAGAACAAAGAATTCTCATCTTTCCATTTTGGCCCATTTTCCCCTCACAGAATAGGCCAGGAAATTAATATTGTGTAGGGCTTATGATTCCTGTCTTTCTCTATTGGCAGTGCTTTCTTGTCAGTTGTCACTTGTGTCGGAGTCTGATCCTACAGTGTTGTCCCAGTGGGGGACAGGTGGATACCTTCTGAAAGGAATTCTGGTTATAGGTCTGGGAAAAATCAGATCCAGGCTGCCTTTGAAGCACAGAAGACACCAGTTGTCTGAACCAAGCTGAGAGCAAGATTACATCTACACCAGTCCAAAGGTGCATATTGACAAAAAGGTAATGAATGTACACCGGTTACCTCACTGCAAAATCTCAGGGGAAGCAGAGGCTTCCAGCTTCCGCTGCAGTGTAATGAGCTATGGGAAGGCTCACAGCACTGACCTCAGCTAGACCTGCCATGTGAGAGGTGTCTGGGTCTTGCCTGGTGGTAACCAGATTGTTAGCTGCTGCATTAAAAACCTCTGGAAGTAGGGAAAACACTCTAAAACTCTGCTGGAAGATAGTATCTGTCCCTGTAAAAGCCAGGTTTCTGCAGAACACTGCAGTACTGTGTGTGGCTGAATTTCTTTTGTAACACATTCACAGTCCTTTCTCCTTTAATAAGACTGGTCTTTCCTCCCTCTGAACTTTGGTTGGGTATCCATACAGCTGACACAGATACTACTTTTTATCCTATACCTGGGATCTGTATCACATTTTCTTCCCCTTACCTGAAAGCACTTTTCTGGGGGAAAAATAGCATGGTAGGGAAATTATATTGATATTTAAAGCAACTTCCTGTGTTGTGGTCCCAGACTTCAGAGAAACAGAGGTAAAAGCAGCCTAAGGAACTAGTTGTTCTGGTAAGATTATTTATTTTTATCATCTGCTTTTGTTGTAGATACCCTTTGTGCGTCGGGAGGTGTGTGTGCACATGCTTAATATATGTAGCCATATACATACAAGTGTGTGCCAATCTGATATTTTAGACTGATTTGAGGGGACCAGTGTTGTAACTGCTGGACTCTGCCTAGCAGGCTGCTGCTCTGATGCTCCCTGAGAGCTCAGCGAGGGTTTCCTAGGGCCATGTGATCAGTCACATCCCTGAGTCCATTTCGGACAGCCCCGCGATCTGGCTCGGGCAGCCAGCAGCGTTACAACACAGTGGATGGTAAAGAAGGTAGAGAAGGTCTCTCACGAGGGTTTGAGATGGCTTTAATCACATCTTGTCCCCGGGATGTTCAGAGGTAGAGAGACAGCGTGGTCTGGGTGTGGGGTGGTTTTGTCAGGGAGTCCAGGGCAGTCCCTGGGCAGGGTTGGGATACAGGAGCAAATAGGGAGAAACCGAGGGAGTGGCCCGGGCTAGGGAGGGAACAGGGGGAGCAAACAGAATCAGGGGGTTAACAGGCTACCACAGACCCGGACAAGTTTCTAAAGGAGACCCACAGATGCTCTCCTCAGGGAGCTGAAACAGTTTCCTTCTTTCAGTGTGCTGTGATGTGCACTGCTTCATAACCATACTTGAAATTCATTACCACCTCTTCTTGAAGGTAGTTCTATCATGTACAGATACCTCTAGTTCAAAAGATATTCAGGGATAGTTCTTAAACCTCAATTCACATGAAACAAGCTGTTAGCAGATTATCTTCTTGTGTAATTCACATAGCATAGGAGATATAACAGCCAGCTGTGCTCTGCTGCATTTTCAAGTAGTTGCTTAACCCTATAAAAAAATCACATTCTCCTCTTTTTTCCTACTTTTTCAATTTTTTTTCTGACATTCCTTAAGGCCTGTTTTTTTGTAAAACTACAAAAGAAAAAATGGGTAGAAATAACCCTCCCTGTGTTATAACCCACCACACCCAGCTCCTCTTTTTGCAAAACAAGAACTTGAAGAGACTGTTCCATTCTTCATTAACAAACCTACCAAATAAATATTTTAAGGCATTTCAGCTAATTTCATTGGCAAACTCTAAATTCTGAGCATATTTTTACCAATATTTCCTCCTGCAGTGACAGTCTGAACTCATTTTCTCTCCCTCCTTCCTTGACTCCCCATGTTACCTCCCCTAGGGAGGCTGAATGCTGCTGATTGTGCCAATTCAAGCCCATTAGCACTTGTCATCTCTCATGGAATTTACCCTTTGACATTCAACTTCTATATCCCACTTGGAGGCAGAAGTTTTATCTTTGCAAAGCACTGAAGTTGTTTCCTTGGAAGAAGCAAGAAATATATTTGGGTTTTTTATGGGATTTTTTTTAATGTTCTCATGAACTGAATGGCCAATGACAGAATTTTGTCCAGTTTTCCTTGCCCCAGAATTCAGACTTTCAATGCAAACTTTCAAGACCTTGCCTTTTAACTCCAAAGTAGAGGCAGTCATCTCCACTTCCTTCTTTAGTAAGTATTGTGTCAATATTATCTCGCAAGAGTAGCCACTCTCCTGCTTTTAATCACAGTCTCGTACACATACACTTTAAAAAATCTACTAAGAGGAAAGATAGAAACTTCCAAGGACTTTTTATTCTTGTCCTATCTGACATGAGGAACTCTTAGGTAGGGGCAAGTCTGTCCTCATTTACAGCTGTTAAGCCTCATTGAAAGCAGTAGGGTTGAGCTAATGTAGCTGATTACAGTTTGGCTCATAATCTGTCTCCTGTTAACTCACAACACCACTTCCCGCAGGTGGAACAAGATGAGCTCTGCTGTCTGCAGTGCTCCATTTATAGAAACAGTAACATGCCCATTACTTCTCTGCAGATCATGATGTTGACTGCTTTGCCTGACAAGGAACATATATCTCAAGACACCAAAATTAGCAGAAATCTCCTTCCTCCTTGTAAATGCAATTGCTTAGCAATGCTGTCTACTGATGGATATGAGTAAATGAATTTTGGACCTCATTTGCAATTTTTATTTCACACAGCAAACAGCAGGACACACTTATACTATAAATCTGTGTTGAAGGGCTAGCTTTGTTACACTGTGTTTTCTGTATCAGATCTGTATTGCCTTCTAACTACAGTTTCACTATAGAGCTTATTGCTTGTTGGAGTTAATTTTGAAAAGGTATATTTGGGTCATATTGTTAGTACAATAGATTTATCCATGAACACATAATGAGACTTCTTTTAGCATTCACTCATGGCTAGGTATTTCCTGAATTGGTACACAATCTGGATAAAACTTTGTTTCAGATCCTGATAGAAAACGTCAATTGTCTCCTCCACAAGAAAAGTGCTAAATTCTCTCTTTCTCATTGCTGCATTAAAGACTGGAACTATGAAGGGGAAAGCAAAGCATTACAGTGAGATATTTTTTGTTCTTCTGATGCCAGCCTGGGTATAGGATGACAGCATTAGGATCATGTTGTGCCACTGGAGTCTTAAAAAACATAACTGTTGGTGACTCTAGAGGCTAGTAGAGAGGTTCAAAGTATGCCCAGCTTTGGGTTGCCTTAAGATTTGTTATCCTTCATATATTAGCATTGCTAAGGATTGCTTAGCTCAGTAAATTTAAATAATGGGGCATGCCTGATGCTTAGACCTTTGTAGCCTGGTTTTCTGGTAAAATAAGGCCTCTGCATTCTGTACAGAGAGAGAGACCATAGGTTCCTGTAGTCCTGAAACACAGGTTCCTGACACCCAAACCTGTGAGATAACTCTGTCTATGTGTGGTGGTTGTGATGAGCTGGGCAGGAGTGAGCTCAGGCCTCAAATTCTCAGCCTCATTTGGGTCTCATGAGGCACAGAGTCGTGGCAAACCAGATCTCATTAGTCTGTCAGTCACTAACCTATGCGGGATTGGGTGCACACCCCATGGACTGGATAATCAAACCTTTCCAGAGCTATCTCTTTAGTTTTTGTCCCATTACCTGTGGTTCTCTGGCACAAGTACAAACTGGCAGCAAGGGAAATCACTGGGGGTGAGTTGTAGGAATGCCATGTTTCCTCTAGGATTGAGGGGCAGGGGTTTTCCTCATTTTTCCAGATTTTAGTTCAGTCATAGTGGTTATCCAAACTGCCTTGAAGTTTTTCTTGGAAAACCGCAACTGTAATTGCCATGCTGTGCACAGCTTTTTGATCACTGTGTTCTTGAGCATAACTTGGAAGATAGATTACAGAGAGACTAAGCATTTTTTATGCTTACAACTCAAAGTGGCACTAATAAATAACCATAAAATAGTAATATTGCATCTATAATATTTCATGGTAGTTCCTTATGAAACCATTATGTAATTTCTTTTCCAGCCATGTGAAAGTCCAGGTAAGGAAACTGGATGATGAAATATGAGACCAGCTAAAATTGTACCCAACCAAATCTTTTAGAGATGAGTGCATAAATATTTTTACTCCTATAGTTTCCATGTTGTTCTACCATTATAGATGAGTTTTCCAAATATGTAAAAGGGGTCAAAAAACCATGATGTTGAACTTCAAGCACTTCAGAAGCTTTCTGGAAGAATATATCAGCAAGCAGAAAAACATATAATATGATAATATCATTAAGAATTTCTTATTTTAGAAGTACTAATAATCATTAAAAACTATACTTTTCTTCATTTACTGTGCTTCTGTGAATGTAGTGCAAAACTTTGCATCAGTACTATCAGACATCAAAATCAAGATTTACTGAACTAAATTTTACCCATACAAATCCCAGGTACCCAGCCAAGGCATGCTGTCTGCTGTTCACCTTACAGCAAATGTAAGGAGATAAATCAATGACATTCTAGTGCCATCTCTCCCTTCCCCCTGACTGTGGGCATTTGGATTACAGCATCCAAATGCAGATGCCAGTGGGCATAGTAAAGTAGGCATGAGGAGCTAGGACATGTAGAGATATGTCTGGGTTTTTTTAATATGCATTTAAAGCTGTCTAGATACATATCAAATATCTTAAGTTTGGCCCAGGGCCCAGGTATTGCCTGGACCTTTTTTTTGCATTTGTTTTGTTACCCTTAAAATTAGAAGAACCACTAGTCTTGAAAGAGAGTTGTTTTGTTATGGTCTCTGCGGGACATACATGTTTACTTAGAGGCATAAATTTTACTGGGGAAGAATATACAAGGCAATAAAATATCGTGCATGATTAAAAGTTCATGCCAACTTTTAATAACATTTCCTTCACCTTTTATTTTTTTGCCGTAAATAGCTATGAAAGTCCTGCAGTTTCCAGCAGGATTACTTTGATAAAAATAATTTGAACAGATATTTTCCTTTTTTAATTTGACCGTGAACCATCTAAATAGATGAAGAAAAATATGCTCAGCTTTGGAAAGGAAGAAATAGGAGCAACATTCATTGGCAGAGCACAGTCCTCCTGCTCTTCCATAGGATAAGATCATGCTGTAATACCTGTGCTTGTTTAGGGATTTCAGCAATAGGCAAGTAAAATTACTTGTTGGATGGGGTTCTGAGCAACCTGCTCCAGTAAAACGTGTCCCTGTCCACAACAGAGGGGTTGGAACTAAAATGGTCTTTAACGTCCCTTCCAACCCAAACCACTTTATGATTCTATGATATAACTCCGTGATCTGTCTTTAGTGTAATCCAGTATGAGGTGAAGCCTCACCAGCCCCATTCTCTGCAGGCAGAGAGAAAGTGCTACGTGACCAGTTGAGGGACCAAAAACCAGTTTGGAAACTTCAAGAGCTGGACTGATATGAATTGCTCATCTTCTGTTTCTATCACATCTAAACACTGATTTGTAAGAGAATATTAAAAAGATATTTTCGTGACCATTTATAACCATTTGCCATTATGTTCACTCATTAAACTTACTGAAATCAGCTAAGGGCAGCACAGGACCTCTATATATGTCCTGTCTTGAAATATGTGTCAGCTGCAAATGATGTCTTCACCACTACTTGGAGGATCCTTGCTGTTCTCAGAATTAGGAATTACCTTGCTGGCATCCCCAGTGCTTTACCTGGCCCTTCCATCTCTTTTCCCAGATGTTATAGCCATCGTTACCATCTGTGCCACTTTTCTCCCTGCACTGCACTAGCCTGTTCTTATGTCAGTGGCAATATTTCTCCATTATTCACATGGCATTGAGGTTAGAATTCTTTTCCTTTTTCCTCATTCACTCTTTTGTAGCATGCAGTTCACCTTCTAGTGCCACCTTTGCTTATACCTTGCTATTGATGCATGACCTGGCTGGCTACAAGATTCATTTTTCTGCTGATACTTTAATTCAAATCTACCCATGGGTGGTGGATAATTTTAATTGCTACCAGCAGGAAGCTGGGCATATTCCGATTCAGACACCACTGTCAAGAAATGAGTGGTCATTTGTGACATACTGGAAAATAAAAGTAGCTAAGGGCGTTATCTGACTTGAACTGAACTGACAGATTTTTACAGTTATGTCTGGAGTCCAACACCCTATGTTTAGAAAAAAATGCATAGAATATTATGTGTGAGAAGGGAAAAAGTAAGGAAAGTCACTCTGTGGAATAAAATATAGCACATGACCTCCAAATCTCATGTGCAAAGGGATACAAAACCCACACTGTGCCTATGCTTTAGAGACATATGGTATTTTAAACCCTGAGTAACATCTCTGGTGCACTTACACATTTACTGTATAAACATTACTGCATACATAATGCACTTGTAGCAAGTGGCTTGGGATATGAACTTCATTGCCTTTCACAAAAATATTTAGCTTTCTTAAAATCCCTATTTCCAACATCAATTAAGATATTTTATCAGTCTTTTGAAGTACTGCAAACGATGGACCATTACAGTTTAGAAGCTAATTAGGATGCATAAAGATTATGGAATCTAGGCATAGCTAGGTCATGATACACATTTCTCATTGGTGTATACATGCCAGTTAATACCAGTAAGTGCTTTCAGTTCTGAGGAGCTCTTCACCAAATCTCAGGTGTCAAGAATGGTGAGGTAAACTCATCAATGGAGGATCTGGTGATTTGCCTAAGGTCAGGCAGTAAAGGAAGGATATTTGATAAACCTCATGGCAAGACACAACTTGACAAACAAGCAGCTCAAACGCATGTGCTGTAAGCTAGTTCAAAATCCCATCTGCAAAACAAGCATGCTACTGTGTGACTTTATGTTGCTGTTGTTACAGACAAGTATTAAAGACAAGGAGATCTACAGGAGATCTATCCCAGACAAACCAATGTGCTATGAATAGGCTTATCATCTCACACACGCAGAAATAAGCAGTAGACTATGCCTTAAGGAGTTATTAAAAAGCCACTCTGGTAGGTGTATACCACCTAAATGGACCCAGGATAGCTTTATGCACTTGCTGGTAAATTAATGTCCCAATGATCTCTGAATAATACAGTTATCCCAAATAAACAGGTCTACTTTTCATCAGGGCTTCTTAGCTTGGGTCTGCCCCTAGTCTGAACAAGTGCTACAGGGGCCTCAGTGCTAACCACTTCCACTTTCACATTTCCCCCACAAACCCACAGTTTTTCCTGGACCATCAAGATTGGCCTAGCAGCTGTGTCTTGTCAATATGTTGCACAAGCCAGCTATTCTGCCTCTGAAGCATCCTGTTTGAATATATCTGCGTCGTTAGATCCTCAGTCTGGCTCCCCTGACAGTTTTGGATGCTGACAGTTTCATAAAATCTTCCCTCCAACCAGTGGCGGTGTAAAGCGATAACAAAAACAAATCCAAATCCTGATTGTATTGCAACCTACAGTGATGTTGCAGAAGGACGATATTTTCTACACTTAATAAAAACATCCTTTCAATAGGCTTTTGTACATCTTAAATGGATAACAAGCAGAAGTATACAGAGTGTGATATGTGTCAAAATCCTCACAGGATGATATTTCTTCTTGTCAGAATGGCAAGAACATCAATATAGAGAAATCTTTAGAACCAAGTGGGGCACTGTTTGCTCAGCTAAAAACCTGCTTTCATCTCTCATAATCACTAAATGAAAAAATATTCTATTGACATATCAAAGTTTAAGTGGGTTGCCAAAGGAAAATAAGGGTAGGAAGCTAGGGTGTTTGTCAGAGATAGGTAGAACAAGATCAAGATACTCTGCCAGCAGCTGACAAGGCAAAAGATTGCAGGTCAGCACTAATAGTATGTGATTTAGCTCTAAGAAGCCACTTGTCATATAGCTGCAGCCTGAACACTGTCTCTTAACTGCTCATTCTTTGCAACAGGCCCACTTTAGCTTTGGTGATTCCAGCAGATGCTCATGCATCAGTCTGTTAACTGAACTACTGACAAAGCCTCTAACCTCTACACAGTAAATCATCCAGTTAGCTGAAATACAATCAGGTTGCTGTTAACAGGGTTTCATTTTCCATTTTGTTATTTACTGGTACAGCTGGAGGGGATTTTTCATGCCATTACATTGCAATCTTTGCTAAAGTTAGCCGAGTTGATTGGCAAAGAAGGGCATTGCCATTGCTTGCCCTGCTACACCCTTACATGGGTGTACAACAGCCTCCCAGCTTCGCTGACCTAATACAACAATGCTGTATCTAGTTCCCCAGGGGAATATTTGTCAGCAGCTATTCCCATATACTCATACTGTGAAATCCTAAATACAAACAAGGAGAATTTTTAATGCTGCCTGCTCAATTACTATTTACTTTTTTGTTCTCAGCATGTCCCATCATTCATGAAGCAGGCAAGTATTTGTAGAAAATTTCTCAAAATATATGAATGGATTACTAAATTTTTTTCCCCTGGCATCTTTCCAGTGTTCTGCCTTTTTTTAATCAAAATGGGTGGAACACATATTGCACTTGCTTGCACTGCACTAAATCATTTTAATAAACCTCCTGCAAAATTCAGTCAAATGTTGCAAAACTTGGTACTGACAATCTGTCAACACTCTAAGGCATTTTGCTCAACAGGATGTGTTACTAAGTAGCCTGCCCTTTCAGTTTAATTTCTGAATCCCCGAAGAGAAAAAAAAATTCCCCTTGCTGTTCTCCTGAGAATCCCCACATATGTCAGTCTTACAAAAGCTAAGTTGAGTGTTATCAAGTGTATGTTTTCCAAGTTTCCTCAAGGATCAGTATAGTTGCAGACCCATTCTGCTCCTTTACAGTACCACTTTTTTCTTAGGACAGAAGTCTACCATTCATCCAAAAAAGGAGAAGGAATCATCTGAAATAAAAACATTTGAAATGGGAAAGGTACTTCAGGGAAGGGTGGTCCTTACACTCAAGTACTAAATATAAAACCTGGTTATCAGCTAAAAGTTGAGTGGATGCAATGGGACAAATTTGTATGAACACACACACACACACACACGCGCACAGTGATGACTTCCCTCTGTCATGCAGACATAATCTTTGTGCTGATTCTCAGTGCCAGTTGATTCTAACAAATTCATTGCCATCCGTACGTTTAAAATGCTCAAAGTTTTTCCCATGAGTGCTCAATGCAAGCTTAGTTTCAACTACAGCTCAACAAACTGGGAAGAGAACTGCTGGGATCTGGATGTGACCCTCAGGGAGCAGCAATTATATAGCAGTAGTCTCTCATCTTGCTGTACACAATTGATCAACACCACTCTGGTCATGTCTGCTGGGCTGCATGCAGAAAGTGTACCTGATCATCTGGGTAAGACATAATTACAACCTTTCCACAAATATTAGAAAGAAGAGAAGAAAAATATGCCAAATTTACCATGTAAACTGCAAGGTGTAAAATATTAAATCAGCTTATCTTAATGCATATGTACCATATATATAAACTATTGCTGTCATTCAAGCTACCAGTGGATGCTGGCACCCAGGCAGACTCCCACAAAAGTGGATGAGGCTATACATGGGGATGTACCTTGTAGGGTAAAATATTTTCTCTCTTGCTCAATATCCGCATGGTGAGTAGCAAGGTATTAGAAGAATAAAGCATTAAAAGAAAACCTTGTTCTAAATTATCACAGCTCTTTCAGAAGTCTACTGGTCTACTGAAATTAATATTATTGCTCATTTCTCCAAATCAGGAATATTCACTTCCTCATACCCTCCTCTAAACTCACCCTGCAAATTACTTCAAATAATATTTTTCCTAGGAGGCTACTCAGTGCAAATACCCCAGAACTCTGTTTCTGTTTCATACAGACTTGCACAGTTCAGCAGCTCTTATAAATTACAGGATCTAATTATGCTCATTAAAACTACTTGAGGACCTAAAAAGGGGGCATCAACTAGACCTCCAGTGACACCTGTTGCTCCAAAAAGCAAGGGTCCACTTTATACCCATTCACATCCCACAGCCCTGTTTGCAGAAAATCTCCTGACTATATAAGAGATACATACCTGAGGGAGGCCACTGGCCTATCGAGTGAAATGGCTGTGGAAAATGCAGTGTTTGCAGAAAAAAACCCAAGATCCATTTATTTCTCTTTTAGAATCAGTGGGAGTCTCAAATCTAAAATCTCCAGCAGTGTGGAAAATGTGACTTGCATAGAGACAGTTGCCATATGGTTACTTCTGAATTTACCTGCTGTTACAGCATGCTTGTAGCTGCCCTCTCAACTGTGCATTTGAAGATCTTTCCCATGGACATAAGAGCAAGGGCTGAGGCCATCCTAGGTGTCACATTCACGTGTGACTGGTGTGGCTGGTGGCTGTCCTGGTATCGCATTCACACAGCTGGAACTGCTTAGACCGTGGTTGTATCTTCAACGTTCACTGTTATGCTTGTGGGTCTGTTTCTTTAGGATTTCCCCTGTGCCAGGTCCCTGCAATCCTGACAGGATGGATGCCATCCTCCAGCCCTGAGTATGGTACTTCTGACTGGCTCCTCCACAACTGAACCCCCTACCTGTTCCTGACCCCCAAGCTCCAAGGTGCTCAAGGAAAGATGGTCTCCAAATTCTTGCTGTTGTTGAGTAGCAAGACTCAGTTGAGCTGAGTCTTGCTACTTCTTAAACGCACAGGCACTCAACATGCCCCTATCCACAATTTCCTAGAGGTCTCCTTCCTATTGCACCAAGAGTGCTCTTTTGGGTCTCAGTCTCCCAGGGTCTTTTTCTCCTGAGTCTCAGGAATTCTCTTCAAAACTGCAAAACTCCTTAGGTCAGCTATTTCATCTAACTTTACCTCTCCTTAAACGTAAATCCAAGCTTCAGATTTCCCTGTGAAAGCATAACCACCTAATTCTTTCCCCGCCTCAGAGCTCTTTCCAGGTTTTTATTTCACCTAACTCACATATGGCTTCATTTTGCTGCGTCTGGGAATTTGCCGCTCCCAAGCCACCACACCCTGCAGAAAGCCTTTTCAAAAAAGCTTTTTGTAGGCTTCAGGTTGCCTGATCTGTTTTTCTTCAGTTACTAAGGTTTTACAATAGATTTTTAACCCAAAATTTCTCAAAGAACAATGAATTCAAGTCCTTTAAGAAAGTTCCTTATATTTTTTTTTGCATTGATTTGTAGTATCAGCCGAAACCCTGGATTATAAAAAGGCAGATCTGCCAAATCATCACACAGGGAGAACTGCGAGAATCATTCCAGGCACTTAGGGCTTTCTTAAGAACCAGCTTCTGAATTTTTGTGGTATTAAGATCTTAGAAAGCTCAGAGCAAGAAAAGCACCCTCCTTAACTCTGATGGAGCATGTGAAGCACTTGGCTACAGACTACCCACTACTTTCATAAGCAGTTTAAAAGACACCTTAGGCAATGAATCAATGTTTTGGGTGCTCACATAATTTTCTGCCTCATTATCAGTGTCTGTTCCCTGCTAAAGACAATGCTGCTCAGAGGGTACTACTTACGTGTAACAAATTCTATTAAACAAAAAGATTATTTATGTAATGGCAATGATTTTAAAAAACAGTCAAAAGAGAGTTGTTCATTTGAGTTAAATTTTCTTGTGTTTTGGGTTTGTTTCATTTTGTTTTCCAGCAGCATATAGCATGGCTCAGATACAAGACCCTGAGCTCCATTTTGGATCTGCCTTTAAGGCTCTTTTAGACATAAAGGGAAGTAATTACAGTAGAGGACATTGCAGGGACTAGAAAAGGGATCGATACATGTATTCCCCTAAGAGTGTTCAGCCATTAAACCAAAGCAGGAATTTTCCGAGAACTAATAAAGGCTTTCTGGTTTTACCCAATTCTTCTTCTAATTTTCCTGAGTTTCCTCCCTGCTTGCTAGCACAAAGCTTTTTCACCATCATGTTCAAAACTCTTAATATGAAAGGCACAATTTGCTTCCATTTTGTTTTATTCCAGGTATTGTTTCTATGTCTGGTAGATCTTGGTTTTTCCAAACAGAAAGGGTCTTCTTATTTTATTAGTGGTCTGAAGTGCATTCACAACTTATTAATCATATTAAGAAGCATAGGCCACTCAAACTACTTTTAAATACAAATACCTAAATATAGAGCTTGAGTCCTGAGTAGCCTCACTGTTGCTACCAAATAATTTTTCCAATTAAACTTGGAGTTCCTGGTCACATGCCCTGTTTTGGAAATATGCGGACCTCAGGCAAAGAGTTAGTTACAAAATAAGCAATTCTAGAGCAACAATTCTTCAACAGATTTCCTCTTTTTATATATATAAAAAAGGCTGTGTTTGAGTCAGTGAATCAAACATAACCAGTTTCTCCCCAACTATTTGGATGCTTAATTTGTGAGTTTCTTTCATGCTATACATGCCAAATAAAGCCCTTTGAAATATTTAATTCAAATCCAGACTTATCTGTTGTGGCTGCCAGCTCAACTGTGCTAACATTAAGTGTAGCCATGAATTGGCACTGATTTATGCATTCTAATGCCTTCTTTTTCCAATAGCATTGTGAACCAAGTGACTTGGGAGGAGTTTTCAGAGGGAAAATTGCACTGGGAATATCAGTTATTACTGACAATATAATGAGAAAGTCTAGCAAGAATATCATCTCAGCTCTGAGGCTACAACAGGCTCATTAAAAGTAAAAAATAACTTAGCATTTAATGACGTTTTGAAACTCTTACATTTAATCTTTAGTAGAAACATACTCATGGAAATAGTAATGTATTTCTGTCAGGCAGTCTGCTGAACACTGCCTGCACACAGCAGCTTCCCTAGTTTGGGTAGGAAACCTTTTATAATATTGCTCTATTTTTGAAGAGTTGTGTTCATGGAAAATTTATGTCTCCAGCATTCTGTATCCCTGGTACACTAATTTTTCCACCTTTTTAGTTTATCCCAGGGTTATTTATTCTATCAAATTAAATTATGATTAAGGCAGTATATTTTTAAATAAATACCCCTCATTGCATACTAGTGTTTCATTTCTACACAGCTGTGTGGGGACCTGGTGGCCTGGTGGTTCAAGCAACTTGCTCTTCTATATCAAGAAAGTGTAAGCCTGAGGTTTGGGCTGAATGCTGGTGGTGGCTTGCAGTCAACTGAGATGAAGAGAGGTTATCTGGACATTGGAACTGGAAAGCTACAGGTGGCCAAGTGCAGTGCCCGGCATAAAATTTAGCACCATCTAAGACAAATTGGACTTTTGGCTTTGGAAAGGTCTCATTAAATCACTGAAGGTCACGTGAAGAAGGCTGAATGTGTCGAGCCCACTCCACCAATGGTGCTGGAGTAGCTCTGGGGTCTCTCCAGCCACTTCAGGAGGCTGCTCCCTCTGGACCAAGCTTTCCCACTTGTGTGGAGACTAGGACTGGAGAGCAGTGACCATGGTCCCAATAGCAGAGATCTCACTGAAGTGCACACATGTCTGCAGGCACAGTTTCAGAGCACCAGAAAATGAGCGAAGATGCTGAGAAACAGCAAACAGTTTTAAAACTCCCAGCATATCTCTGTATCTAAACAATATTTCTTGCAGAAACTGCTCAAAAGTTACATATTTATGAAATGTTGCTGCCGTGTTGGGCAGCCCAGGCCACCAGCTTGCTAGAAATATTCTAAAAGATGAGTTGAAACAGGATGGCTTAGAGTTGCAGTCTGCTGGAAATAGTCATAGTAAGTACTGTTTTATCTAACAATTACACTGTCGTCTGTGCTAAGATAAAACTACTAAGCTCTCATGCTTCATAAATATCAACTTTTGCTGCTGGGATCAAGGACTAATTTTTTAAAATAATAAAACAGATCTGTATAGTTGGTCAAATAAATTATAGCTGTTTTGCCTTTCTTTAGGCTGTATTCACTCACTCTGAGGCAGGATATAAGATTTGACAACCCTTAGTTGTAAAGAAACCTCTTGGATGTTGCTATCTGTATTCTAGCACATGAGTAAAGCAACAAGGCATTTAAATGAAAATCATAATTTTCCACAACATTCCCCAGAGCTAAGCATCTTATGTATGTGTGTTTACTTTGCTTAATCTCTTTCACAATCAAAGATTTATTGGTATCAATGAGAGTAAGAAGATATTTTTAGCACTGAGGGGTGCACTTGGGTATCTGGTAAGATCACTGGAATGATGAGTGTCTCAAGACAATCTTTCAGGGTTAAGTGAATACTGGTATCTCTTTTTATTTATTTCCCATTAAAGTGAGATGGAAGTGAGCTAACAACACCTAATTTTGCAATATACCTAATTTTTTTTCTTCAAGACCAACTTTTGTCAAAAAACCCCTGCAAATATGCCATGAAATTTTGGTTTCTTTTATGCTGAGAATACAAAGCCGTAAGGATGAAATTGCAAAGACTTATCATAGACTGGAAATTAAAAAAAAAAAAAAAAAAAAAAGCAAAGAGTGGGAAAAAATAATTTAAGTTAAAAATTAAATAATTATTTAAGTTAAACCAAAACAGGATTGCCTGTGAGAAAGAGACAGAGAAATTTAAAAAAATAAATGATTTTACACAGTTTTAAATTATATATTTGTAGAATACACATCCAATAAAGTCTTAAATATTAGTTTAAGATCTAAAAAATAATGTTAAATTCAAACTAGAGCAATTTTAATCAGAAAGGCATCCAGAAAGGGGCTGGGAAAAAAAAAAAAAGTTTCTCTGGTGAAAACACAAAAGATTTTCTTTTAAAATGTAAAACTTTGTTGGGGAGAAAGTTGAGAGGCTTTGAATTAGGCTTAAGGGGCAGCAAAGATTCTGTTGTTGTTATTATTATGATTATTTTTTAGCTAAGAGTAGACTGAGAACATTATTCAGTAATGTTCTCATCTTGTGTACTGTATTTTGTTCAGGTCAACCAACACATGGAAGTATATGGCAGAAACCCAGGAGCTCACAGGTGGGTGATGAGGGACACGAGGGTGACCACCGATCCAAACTATGGGATAAGAAACCATTTTCAAGAAAAACTCCAAAGACTGGGACCATTCCTTCAGGGGAAAGACAAATGGCCAGGAAAAAAACAACCTTGTAGAAGGTGACACATGTAAGTGACACAGACTATGTTTACAGTAGTCAGCAGAGCACAGTACAATACTCTTACAAAACTACAAAAGGATAAAGGGAAAGCCAATAAAATCAAAAGGCAGCTGCATTTAGTGGACATGCTTTTAGATAAATATTTTTTTCCCACTGTGAGGAGCCAATTAGCGCAACACATTTGAATCTGAAGCACAGAGTGTGCTCTTATGGCTAATTAAAGCATTCTGAGCTCTAAGTTCAAAATTTTAGGTATCAGTCTCTCATGCAGATACTGAAGTAGCAAGAAAAAGCTACTTAGCCTCTGGGCACATAGTTAAATAGCCATTTGATAATTGTTGTTTGAAAACTCGCTTGTAAAATCCAGTATTGATAGGTGGGACAGTGCGTCCTGAGTTTGCTAGGTTAGTGGCCTGATCTGGCACTGTGGTTTCCACAGTCCTCAGCCCCACAAGGGCACAGCAATTGCTGGAGCAGCTGCACCAGTGTCAGGGGCTTGGGCAGCCCCCACCATTTATAAACTGCTGAAAATATGATGAAGAGCTAAATTCGAAGTACAAGGAATTTGGTCCCCTTAATCCGCTTGTTTTATAGGCCGTAAAGAATAATTTAAAACATAAAAGAAGTTTTTGGAATGAACACAATTGCCAACATATCCTTACATGAAATGTGAACAACAACTTGTTAATCTTGACATCCTATTCAAAAGTGAAACCCTAGGGCACTTGTTCAATTAAAAACAAATATTGCAGTACCATCAGCAAATCCTTTCTTCATCCTTTGTACGTGGTTGCTTAAATATTCTTCATCTATGTTTTACCCAGGGTAGTCAGTAAAGTATGTCTTGCTTATGGAGTGACTTTTTTCCACAATACAGTCAGCAAATTATTAACAAACGGCGTGACTACACATGCACACAGGAATAGTTGTATTTAACATTGTCCACTGCCCTAGCTAATAATTTCAATGGACCCAATTCTCATCTACTGTAAATTGATAGTCTCACAAAAAGCCACAATGTAAGTGTATAAGGAGATGAGAATGAAACAATTTTGTATGCAGAGACAGGGAAATGCACCTTATGTTGCAGAAATACATGTGTCTAGGAAAAATAAGCAGTATCAAACATGTAGAGAAAGTTGTTTAATTCGTGAACTGTCGAGAGTTTAATAACAAACAGTATATTTTTGTCATAACTCAAGTTTTATTGCAACTCCTTTGAACTCCAGACAGCTATAATTTCCTTTTGCCTATCAGCCAAAAGAAGTTTTACCTCAGTTTGGTATTTTGCGAGGAATAAAAGAAAGAATTACTCAGATAATTGTATTTGAAGCTGCTGGGTAAGGCTATTTTCACTCCCTAGAGGTTATGTTTTTGTGCCAAGCTTGAGGTTTTGAACTACAAAATAAAAAGTGTGCTAAATACTGATTTTATTAGCCCTTTAAGCATTTTGCTTTGAAATAATGGGAGGAAAGATCATAATATTTTTATATGTGTAATAAATCAGTCCTAGAAAGAGAGATTCAGTGCAATACAATTATTTAATATTAGTAGTTCTCTTGGCCTTCTTGGAACTTGTCTCCACGGGAATAGTTTGTGTTGCTCCAATCCTATGTACTGTCAGATCACAGAAGTTCATATTACTCCCATCAACACAGTTTTAGAAAAGTCAGCAGGCTGCAGAGGCAGAACCAAAGAACTGGGAGTCTCTTTCAGAGATCTTCATATCAGGACCATCTTCCCACCTTATGATAAATGTTGTACATGCCACGAACCATAGGCAGTCCATTCATCTGCACACCCCAACGGGAGCAGCACAAAGAATAGGGAACGTAAATGAAGGTGAGAGCTCCCTAAATCTTTTATAAAGCCAAAAGATTTTGCCCTGCAATCTAAAGAGGACCAAGGCTCCTGGCCAGTTCTTGCTTAACTGAGCTTGTTTGTCCATGCCTGTTGGGTACTGAAGATCAGGAAGAGCCTTTCAGTGCACAGAATTATTTGGGAATACAACAGGCTGCCAATAGAAGTAGGTGCAGCAACAAGCAGCAGAGCCTGGATGTGATAAGCATCTAGGGACTCTTACAATGCTGGGTATATCTCCTGAAAGGGAAGGAATGAATGAGATGGATCGCTCTCCCCATCCAAAAATCCCATTCATCACACCTCAGCCAGCATGGCACTCTTCCTAAAAAACTCTCCTCCCTACTCACTTCCATATGCTTCTTTAAAGCCCAATCGTATCCCCAGGGCTAATTACCCCAGTGAGGCAAAACACCTGTACACTGTGCCTTTACAGTGCAGAAAAATAAATTCTTCACATGAAAAGGGTTATGCAGAAAATAAATACACTGTGCAGTAGGTAAGTTTATATCCGTCACACACCTGCATCCCTGGACATCCACACACGATTTATTTCTACCCAGGGTCAATTCTAACCCTTTGGTTGACTGCATTTGTATTGACTGCATGTCTGCTGATGAGATTCTTGCAAAGCATGTCACTACGTTTTTGCGGGGTAGTTTATGTGACAGCGTGACTTCCAAATGAAATTCTAGCAGTGCTGTGTCTACTCAGCTGCTCACAATCTTTGCAGGTGCAGAGGTAACTGTGGCTCCTTTGGCTCATCTCCACCTGCCTTTTTGTTCTTACTTACGAAAGAGTGGCACATCTCATTTCAAAAAGTCTGCTTAGCACACATCTTCCCTGCAGAATTAGCTCAGGTTATCTGCATGCAGGTTAATCCCTTGAGCCAAACCAGCCAAGCTGTAAAACACCACTTAAAAAACACAGAACAGGGTGTTGCTAGAACCTGACTACATGCTGGCATAACCTCACCCTGCACTCATAGTCCCTGAGCAGCCAGCTAAGTTCAGACTCGACTGAAAACAAGGGATCTGGAAGGCAGGTGGGGAACAGCTCAGGCAAATGCAAAAACTGTGCATTGGCCATTGCTGCAAGATGATTGCATTTAGTATTTGATCTAACACAGCAACAAGCTTTAAGAATACATCTAATTAAATTATTTTTTCCCTCCACTGTTGAGATGAGAGTTTTTAAGGGAGTTCAGGTGTAGAATTAAACAGTCACACTTTTCCACACACCTCTAACTTTCCTAGTCCTTGGCTGCCCCTCTGGGGAACAGCAGTTTCCTGCAAACTGCCTTTGATCCAGTGTCCCAGATCTGAAAGATTTTAGCCCAATTTGTCTCCCACCATTAGTTTGTTTTTCTTATGTTTTAAAAGTAGTTGATAGGGAATTTTCTGTGAACTCTTGCTGCTAAAACTGCTGTAGTAATAATATTAATAAGATGTAAGACAGCCAAATAATGCATCAGAGACTCATGAAGCTTTCCTCTAAAAATATTGGAATGCAATATGTGGAAAGTATTACACATCAAATTGATTTTTCATAGAAAAGCTTAGTGAGTCAATACCCTACTCATAAACAATATGGGATAAAAGTTCTGAAACTGCTCCTAGAAAATCCAGAATTTTTCTTGAGTAGGTAGTTGGTACTGCAATAATGCATCTGTTGGGTAGATGCAGCTGTCAGTGTTAAAAAATGCAGCCTAAGATGATCGTGCAGGAACCATTAATTTTTAATGGCCAGATTTTGTCTGTCCTTGGGCATGTTTGATAGCTTTCAAGAGTGCTTCACCTCCCAGTCTGATCCAGAGGTCACAACTCCAGAAGAGCTCAATTTATCGTATACTTTCTTGGTGATACCAGGTGGTTGAAGGGAAACATCAACAATGCCATGGAGACGAAAGAAACTGAAAATCAAATTCCCCACCTTAGAGCCTGAGACAGAAGGAACTTAACTAACCATGTAAGTAACTTAGATAAATGTACAGATGATTTTAAATTCAATTTTCACTTGTTCCTTGGTATAGATATTGCTGATTTTAGACAATAATTTGGTTTTATAAGGTTACATGAAGTTGTATTTTCTACTGGTTAGAGTTGTAAAAGAACCCACCTGGACATATTTTGTAATTGTATTTTCTGCACAATGTACTGGGAGCCCAAAGCCCAGGCTAAAGCAGAAATATCTGCTATTTAACCCCAGTGCATTAAAGACTTTGGCTATATGGAATCCCAGAACAATTAAAGAAAGACTAAAAATTCTAACTAAATGTGCAACAGTGAGAGTGGTTTAAGATGAATTTTTCTCAGCAGCAGAAACCATTTCAAAAGGCCTCTGAATCAAGTAATTTGTCTGATTCTAAGGGAACACTTTGAGCTGGTGTAGCCATCTGTAAAGAAAAAAGGAAATGAAGTAAAAGTTGAGAAAAGGGGTAAAGCTAAACTTTACTTTTAATTTGTTCAGGTGGGATTAAGATTCTATCTGTAATCCAGTGGCTGTCAGGACTCCCCATTCTATAATTCACAGCCTTATTTTATCATTTTCTCCATGCATGTGTCCAGTGTAGAAGATGGCATATTTCAATCAATCATTCCCACTTTTTGAGAGATGACATGCCATTCATCTGAAACACTACCTTCTTTGAACCTAAGTACTTTCCATGAGTTTTAGGATCCTAGTTCACCAATCATTGAATTTTATGTTTGGCATTTGCTCATTCTTATAAGCTTACAAGGTCTGTAATGCAGAAAACCATTCTGAGAAAACATGGGTCAATAACTACAGGAAGGAGGGGAAAAAACCAGACTGGTAAAACTGAAATATTTCAGTATTTAGAAATCCTAGTGTAAATAGCTTCCACAGGGTCTGATACCAGCATGTCTTCTAATATTTACCAGGGAAAGTATATATGATGATGCTGAGAGCAAGTAAACAGCCAATAAAGGGATTTGCTGTTTACCATTGTTAGCAACTCTTGGGAAAACTTCAAAGATTTCTGTAGCATAAAAACCTGCTGTTTATACATTATCAGTGTACACTGAATGTACAAGAGAGATCACTTCATCCATGAAAACTTGCTCTGTGCTTAGCAGTTAAATTGCTGCACTGCTTTTGCAGGAAAGTTCTGCCCACTGTTCTGCGTCCATTCCCCCTTCCTCTCCCCTTGCACCCAGCCTGCCTTACAGGTGTCTCAGAGATCAGTGCAGATTTGCCCTAGGTTTGCAAAGGGTTTCCTTCCAACATACAGCTAAGGCAAAGCTGTCAATAACAGTATCTTCTGAAAAGGGAAGATTTCATGCAGTTAAATGAACTCCCAGCTCCTTAGATGCATTTTCTCAATTCCTTTTGTCTTCTTTAATTTACTTTCCTAAACCAGTCTTAATAGCATCAATTGTACTACAGCATGATAATATGAAATATCATCTGCCAGTAGAGTCGCAATTTAAGGGCTCAATGAAGGATATACTTATTTTAGCATTTTGCATTCTTAGGCTTCCATTTATATTGGAAAGTATTAAAGTGGTAGCTCCAGGAATCCCTCTTTGATAAATGCTCTAAAAATTTAAATTGATAACTAGAGACCTGCTAGAACGATCAGGCAGCTGAATCTGTGACAGTAAAATTGTTCAGATAACTAGTGCAGATAGGAGAACTTTGAAACAGTATTTGAAATTTGATTTTTTTCAGTGACACTTTTTTTACATAGGAGTATCTGATGAATTACATTGTTATTAACAAAATTACATTCTAGCCTTGTTGTAGCCATGGTTAGCCATAAAGTGAAAAGAGATGGAGAAGACCTCTGCATTTCCTTTTGTCCAAATTTCAATAGCCAGTGGGAGCAAACTACAGGAAAAAAACCCCAAAAATCTAACATTAAATCAGTCTTTGCAATGGGTGTAAATAGAAGTATTTTGTTTGAAAAAAATTGAAGTGTTTATTGCTCAGCAGCAATTAGATTAGATACAAGATGCCTGAAGTCTAGTACAACTTCTTTGGTTTATAGCAGGAAAGATTCCGTTTGTTTGAAATGTATCACTGGATTAGTTCATTCCTGAGTTTGATATTCCTGAGTTACAAGAAGACTTACAGGTACATCGTGACTTATAGCCATGGAATTTAAAGCCATTGGTTTCTTAAGGATTATTTATCAGATGTGGTTTGCATGTTCCTCAGAGGCTGCAAAACATTAGAAAAAGCAAAATATACCAAAACTACTTCCTTTTTTCCTAAGGTTGGGAGGACATGGAGAAGCCACTGTAACTGTAGGATGAATTGGAATAGCTGCTAAATGCCTTCAATTGCTGAAAGATGTTACCTTCACAGCAGGAACAGATGTTGTCTCCAACAAGATCTTGGTCTCCATTCCTAAAGCAGAGTTGAATTGTTGCACTCTCCCAGGATTACAGGTTACAATAGATACTTTCAAGAGAGGTCAGGGAGTAAGTGCTAAACACTGGCAGGACAAAATCAATTCTGAATTTAGACAAGAATCTTATTTACATTTCCCTTGTCTTTTTTTTTAAATACTCCCCCTTCTAAAAGAAGTATGAAGTGATGAAAAATTTACCATGTTCCAAATCTGAAAGCTCCTACATTCGTCCGTGGCTTCTGGTAGGACAACCATTGGCATATGATGGGCAAGATAAGCTTTTGGAATGCATCTTGAATGCAACAAGAACTTATTTACAGTTTACATATGGGTGATGGAAATGGTATTCTTTGCTATCTCATCACTGGTACACCTCTTAAACTACACTGGAACTTTATATTTACTGTGAATAAACTTACAAACTGGTGTCAAGTGGAAGTGAAGTCTATGTATAACTATTATTTATTCATTAGTCATCTATGGATTTAATACCTAGAGACAGTAGATACTTTACATAGCAAGACAAATGCCTGTCAAAAGACAGTAGCAAATAAGTAGCAAAGAGCAAGAAATGCAGTAATATTATACTCCTGCATTCTACTTCTTACTATGCATAATAAGTTTGTATATTTTATTGCAAACCTAAAGCATAATAGGTTGGTGCATGACAGTAGGGTGCTAAAATGAAAATATAGCTTAATTATATACAAGGTTTCAAACAATTTGTTAAGGTGGAGCAGCACAAGCTGACACAGCAGCCACAGTAGCTCTGCAGCAGAGTTATATTGACAACAAGGACTAACAGTGTATTCCAGCCTCTCTGTGCTTTTCTGTGCATTTCTGAAGGTTCTCCCATCAGATGCTTTATAGCTCCAACCATGTTTCTAACATGTGATGCCTCCAGGTAAATAAGTGGAGTCCTCAGAGTAACTCTCTTGCAGTTCCTCATGAAAATTTAAACCCAGGTAACCTTTTTCTCGTATAATAATTCAGTCCTTTTAAGACAAAGGTTTAAAAGTTTGATATAATGTATAAAACATGTGACAAAGATGGTTTTGTTTTTATTTTCTGCTTGGGATAGAGGTTGGGCCTTAAGTTATTTTTAGGATGTTGCGTTTGCTTTTGCTTTAACTGCGGTTTTTCTCCTGCAGTGGTAGAGGCCCCAGATTTTAAGTGCTGGTATCCACATGAGGTGCGGCTTGGGTTAGTACTGCAGCAAACAAGGAAGTCACAGAAACCTGTGCCCTGTGCTCTGTTTTTAAAAACAAGTTCATTTGTTCCTTGTAGGTCCAAAAGGAATTTTATTTCATTTGCTTTTTCAGGCAACAGATGTTTGGACAAGTGACTTGCCTACCAACATCCAGCAGTTTTAGATCCATAGCAGAATTGCGCTTGATAAAACCTGATAAATGCATGTACTTTATAAAGAAAAGCACTGCAGGGCTAGAACTGTAGCCAGACCTTGGTTAAATTATCTAGAGAGGAAGGGGGAATGACTTTTTTTCCTGCTTCAAGTTAGTGCTGGAAGAATCCATTTCCTTTGAGAAAAGTGGCAAATGAACTTTCTCTACGCAGGAGAGATTCCTAAAGTGAATATTTAGCACTTCATACAGAAGTGTTTCCCATCCTTTAAGTGCTTTGTTAAAAGACCTTTAGGTAAACTTTCTGAAGAATTTTAGTAAGAGTTCACAATTCACTTACATAACAATTATTCTAGAAAGCTGCAGAGTGTGAAATGTGATTTCATTTCTGTGGGAAGAAAATTCAATGGTATAAAATATCTTACAGGGGATGCACTCATATAATTTTGCAAAATGTTATACAAAAAATACAGCAAAATTCTAATTTCACATTTCACATTACATTTTACAGGTCTTCTGCTTCCAAAACAGTTATATTTTGTAATGTTGGCTTCAAACACAGTAGAAAGCTTGCAGAATGGGAAAGTGGTTTGCTCAGGCTGAAGGAATGAAAACATTTCTAGATCAGTTGGTAGCATCTGCCACTAACAGAGGATTAGGGAGCTAATTTCCTCAAGGATAGATTACTTCCTAATTGTTCATTTTAAAGGTTCTTCTTTATGGCTGGCATTTATGGTGTGGTGGTTCCTACAGATGAAACTAGTACTGCATGCTGAGCAGACACGAGAAAGAAATAATGTCAAAAATAACAAACAATCAAAATAACAGGGTACTGACTGACAAGGAAAAATATTCAGATGTATGGTATAATTTCCATCACAATTATTTTTGCTGTAAAGTATGAATGGAGCCAGCTAAATGAGTGTTAGTAAACAGTGGCATTCTCTATAGCTTTTCATTAACTGCTACATTAGAGCCTCAGTCACATGAGTTTTTAAGAGCTTCCAGCTTTCCTCGGAGCCTCAAATAATGTGTGTATTATTTTGGACTAAAATATCACTTTCTCCCTTTTGAGTCAAAATTTCCAAGGAAGAGGGGAAATATCCATTCTCCACCAAATGAAGAATATTTCAGTCTTAAATCTCATATAAGAATGTCTTTTCTCCTAGAACACCTTCTTTACAAAACTCTATCACAGGGAAAGTTTTGAGTCACTGTATGTGGAAATAGATGCTTCTTTTCTTTCCCTGTTATTTCTGATCTTGTTCTGATCCAGGAGAAAATGATGGAACAAACATAATAAACTAGGTCAGCTAATTATATAATCACACAAATAACTATAAAAAGAAACAAACGAAGCATAAGGGAAAAGGGTTATATACACATTGGTGCATTAGGCCATAAAAGGTATTTTCCACTCTGCCAGCCAGCAATACTGCAAGTGTCTCTTCAGACTAATCATATTAAACTGAAGCTAATATGTACAATGAGAGATGAACAGAAGAATTCCTCTGCGTGGTCTAGAACCATGAGATGTAGTAGAGAGTGTAAGGGCTACATACACAAAGTTTAACCCCCAAAATAATCTGAAAGTGTGTTAAGAATAGGCAGTCTGCATAAAAGAGAACACTTAAAAGAGAAAGTGTGTTGTGTATTCTTCTGCAGAAGGGTACTTAAGAACAGAGGGTGAATGCTATGGAACAAGGGAGCACTGGGTTGTTGCCATTACTAAATCTCCTGGGTAATTTTTACTTTGCCTCATGGAACAGCACTGTAGCTCTGGGCCTTTTTCTTTGTTGTGGCTGTGCTATTTTGATTTCCTGATGTCGTTCTTTTTCTTAGGCCCTTCTCATCTGCTTGCAAGAATTTTATTATAAAGGGAGATGCACAGGGAAGATCCAAGGAGGGAATACTGACAAGCCCAAAGGAGTGGTGGGTACAAGCCACAGAAACATCATTTTCTCAGCAGATCATACATCACACCCTTGCTCATTTGTGATGATGTGGTATGGTGCTCAATGTGTTAGGCTGACTTGCAATGGGTTTGTCACTCCTGCAAAGTTTGGGTTGAATATTTGGGTTTCCATGTAGCATCTTTGCGAAATCTAACTTTAAGCTTGTGCTTTAGTTTGCCTGTGTTAAGAAAAAGGCTTCAGTGTGGGCCAGTATTCTGCTGAATCAATCCTTCAGCGCATGCCTAAAAGTAGGGGTTTTTTCTTTTTTTAAATAGGGTTGTCTCAGATTTCCTGTAAATAGCACAAGTTCTCATTTCAGGTACCTCAAGGTGTAGCAAAACCTGTTGTTTCATATTTTTTTCATACATCATACTAACTTTAAATAATCATTATTATATTTTAATCCAGAGCCTGCCAAGCTTCTCACAGGGGTGGAGAAGGGAGAGAAAATGAATTTCATTCACATCCTTCTTAGACTACATAACGACCAGGGGATTGAAAGATCTGATACTGTCTCCATCTGGGCTTCTGTCAGTACTCTAGTAAATGCTGCAGTGAAAGTATTTTGTAACCATCCTGGGAATATTAATGCTATTTATTCCTAGGCAGTGAGCATGGCATAAAAGCAGTATTTTAAAACTTTTGGTTCAATACACTGTATTTTACTGAGATGACTTCAAAGTGCTGTGACATGGTATTCATCTTCTGTTGAGCTCATAATAAAAATACTCCTTTGACGACCTCAGTCTTCATGTTTTACTGCCAGGGACTGAGCCTTGTTTCTAGTGTATATTCTTCCCACTGAGTTTGGTGGTATCCATCAAATCAGAAGCTTCCTGCCAACATTTCTTTGTGTCCCTTCTAATGCCATCATATTCTTTTAGGTTCTCACCTTCAGTATTTCCACACAATTTTTCAGTCTTCATAAAGGCAGTGTGTGTGACTTGAAATTTCAGCTGAGCTGGAAAGGATGATCAACAGATCTGTTCTGTTTCTGTTGCCATGTATTCTGACAGTTGTTGTATATGTTTTGTTAGGGTTTGCTTTCTGATCTCCTGACTGAATTGCTCATAATATAGTATAAACAGGTGCTTTTCAGATGCTCCTGCACAGCCTACTTGATTGGTCATTCTTTGTGTCCTCTGCTTTTGGGAGGTTTGTTTTGTTTTATTTCTAAAAAAACTCAGTAACTCCTTCTGAGAATTTGCTTTCTGATGCGGCAGCTTTCCAACCTTTCTTCCTTTCTTCAGATCACTTAATTTCAATTATATAATTCTCCCTAACTGTATATAGGTGTAATATATCAGAATATTGCCACAGAATGTGACTTTTCATTCATTCCATTTTGATTTCTGCTTAAAATCAAGGGGCTCAAAATTCCTTTAATGTACTTATTTTGTATGCAAAACTGCATGTGGTGAACAAATTACAATCATTGTAACACAAGTTTCAGGAAGGTCTATGCAAAATCGTTTTTTTCCCCTGGTATCTGAAAGGATTTGATTTCCACTCAGAATATTTAACCTTCCAGAGCCATGTCTACATGTTTTACATGATGATTATAATTCTGTGATGTTATTTTTGTGTAGACATTATACGAACTGCATTTTCTAATAAAAAACACTGGCTGTAGCTGAATATCTGCACCACTTAATTTTTCTGCTCTTGTAGAAACAATGCTTGTAGTGTTTTGCTACATTTTTTTTGTGTGTTAGGGTTTAATGTCTTTGACATGAAACATGTATTGCTGCTTTTTTCCCCTGGAAGTTTTTTGTCCCTCATTTCTTTTTCCATTGGCTATTTCTAATAGTCTTATCCTTTACTATTCAGAGTTAAATACATGGATAATAATACTCACTAGGTTGAAACGGGAAGAGTGTAGACTACCCTATTTTTCCCCATACCTATCATAACCCTGTTCGTTTACAAGGACTAAAAACTACTTAGCTACAAAACCTGCATTACCAGGTGAGAACTCTCCACCTTGTGAGAATGGAAACATCCTTTGATGACTCAGGATGACCTAGAGAGGCATGGTGCCCTCCCTGACTCAGAGAGGTGGCCCAAGGACCATTTGTGGCCTCTTCTCACACCACCATCTCCCTCTCCACAGCTGCCTTCTTCTGCCATAGTTGTGTCTGGTGGCTCATTCAGGTTCCATGCACTTTCAACAGGTCAGCTCTGTGAAATGAGGAGGTGATGGGACCACCTTCAGCCCTCAGCATGAGCGGCACAATCAGCTTTCTCCACAACACAAGGTACAGCAGGTTTGTCTTGGGGTAACAGGAGGATTAGGATTCATTGCCTGAGCTCCAGCTCCTCTGTTCAGCAGTGCAAATACTTCCATCTGAAATGGAGACAAAATGCGGGCTGTGTTATACACCCTGGAGCTAGAGAGGCTGGGAGGTGTCATTTTTCTCTTATGTAAATGTTGTAATGGTATTTGTCCAACTCATCAGGAGATGACAGAGAGACTGCTGGGACAGTTTTTATTTTTCAGTAAAAAATTGGAGGTTCAACATTTTCAGTCACACCCCAGAAATGCACAGATTTCACCCAGAACTTGTCGATTTGATGGAAAGATAACATTTCCTGGCAACAGCACTGCTTGATACGAAATATAACTGTCAAAATTTTCACAGAGACTTTACTGAAATTTTTCAGATACTGTTTGGTTTTAGATCTACAACTATATTTAGGGTGAATTAAGAAGGTGTCCTGAAAAAAATACTGTGTGAATTGCTGTTTTTTTTAAATAACTGTATTACTTGGGTTTACCTAAAAGGTGCTAATGTCTTTACAAAGTAATTCTCTGTGACTTGATGTTATTTAAACATTGGCATTTAAACCTGGGAGCTTACTGTAGTTCAGTTGCTCAGCCCTTGGCACATCAGTGGAGGAAAAGCTCTGTTTCATCCAGCTTAACTTCTTACTCCTTTAGAGGTTAAAAAAGACGGGATTGTCTCAGTCAAACATCTGTGACACCTAGCAAAACAAGTTTGGAGATGGGAAATGAAAATTTTTACATCAGTAAAAAAAAAGGCTAAAGAAAAAGTGTGTCCATTTTGTAACAGGAAGGGTGTTGTACCCCAAACAGTTTCATTTAAAAAAAGGAAACCAAGACACACTGGCTTGGAGAAGATATAGATGCACTGACTGTCAGCACCTGGAACGGGTAGATTAATAGGCTGCAGCTTCTACAGAGAAGTGAATAGAAGTGTACCTGCCTCACAGGTCCAAAATCTCAAGCTGATCTCTGCAAGCTAAACTTTTAGCTGATAGAACTTTATAGTTCTTTTTTTTATTGTGTGCGTAACATAAGATAAATCTTTTAGATTAATTTTTCAGATCATTTAGGGAGAGAGAAGGGAGAAAGTAAAGTGTCTTTGCTGTCACAAATCACTTTGGACACCTGCAAAGAGAGGTGAGGACAGGAAAAAGACATGAGCATTGACTGCATAAATCTTTGGTTGTATTGCTGAAGAACAAACCACTCTGACAACCACTAGAAAACAGCTACAAAAGCTGTGCCATTAACTCCAGTGTGTTTCCAGATCTTTATGGTACTGTCCTGCCTGTTGAAGGATACTTAACTCCAAAATATATTGGGTAACATGTGGTTCTATATTGTCCTCTATTTCCATGAAACCAAAAACCACCAACATTTTCTTTGTGCAAATTATTTCTGAAATCCAGAATCACACAGCAAGATGTATGAAAATATCCTGTGGCTTAATGGAATAAAAACTGAATCCAAGTAATTTTTTTGACCTGTGGTTCAGAAAATAAGTGAATCCTGTGTACACCTAGGACTCACCATAACAACTATTTCTACCTTTGGGACTGTAGAAACAAATGTCAATTTAACAATGCAGTCGCTCATTTTTAATCCAAAAATAATAGGTTGGGGATTGTTTTCTTAGATTTAGGGGGGTTTGTGGAGTGTTTGCAGGTTTTTTGCTTTAGGTCTTTCTTGTTCATTTAACTTTGCAAATCACATTGCATCTCTTTTATTTCAGTCTTCTTTTCACATCTTTATGTACAAGGTCAAAGAGGTCTAATAAGTAAAGTAGTGTTTTGCTCCGTAAATATGCAATACTTGCACTTGTGTTCTTGTCTTCCACTTCTCAGCTTGCTTTCCAAATGGTACACAAGAGATTACTATCCATTTGAGTTAATGCTTAAGTTAAAACTCCAGTTTTGGCTTCCGTAAAATAGAAGTGTGTGTGATACCACAGAAGCTGATAGTCCAAGCATTAAAGCTTTTTATTAGCTTTCACACATGGATTGTTTGCTATATGGGGTTCTTAAAAATTGGTTTTAGTTTTTTACTCAATTTTGATAAAATGGCATAAAACATTCCATAGTTCAGAACAAATCAGCAAATGGTTTTCAGTGTTTATATTCTCTAGAGTAATTACATGCAAAGCACAGTACACTTAAAACCTGAAGAATTTCATGATAAATAAAAAAATTCCAAAGATAGGATAAAATAATTTCTTTGCTTGCTTTCTTTTTTGAGGGTGGCAGTTTTGTTTTTGTTTTCTGTCCTTATGAGTTATCACTGGTTTACAGCCAGTGCATGGGAGTGTCTGTGACACTGAACTGACTTGAAATGTGAAGAAAGCAGTGGTGTATCCCATACCAATGCATAGTACAAATTTTATCTTCATCATCCAATGGTAAAACTTTCTGAGGATGAAGTAAATAAAAGCAGATATCTGGATTTCACTAACTTACCATTAGCAGCATTTTCTTTATTTTCAATAAAGCAATAGTTGCAGGAGGCGCCTTTGTGGATTGCCCAGTAATACCAGCTGCTCTAAAACCTTAGTGAGGTACTGAGCAGTTCTAAATACACTACAATATCAAAAGATAAGACAAAAAAATGTGGGTTTAGGTCCTATAGATTGGTGATTTGGGCATCCTGTTGAAAAATCCCATTATACATACTGGTAGTCTCCATGCAACTATTTCTCTCCTCTAGGAACCCACCTTGATGGCTAAATATTAGACTAGACTTAAATATAAGGCAGTTGTGCCATGTGATATAAAATACCAAGTGTAGGTACAAAGAGCATGAGAAATCCCTAGATGAATGTTTCGCTACAGAATTTGCCATGGCCCCATAAAAGGCCTGACCTGGGAGCAGCCACAAGTCAGTGTGTAATTAATGAGGGTAACGCTAAAAAATTACTTGTACTTCAAGTGAACCAATTATAAGCACACCATAAATGCAATAACAATGGCTGACTCTTCCTTTTCAGATTTTACTTTAACTAAAGAGGCCTCTGTATTTGTACCAACTCCGGTTTGGTACTTTCCTTTAGCAGCATGAATCCACTTTTGAGGGCAAGAATAACACAATATGGTCAAAATGTATCTCATTTTCATTGACATAACAATACCTCCCCTGGATAAGAAAGTGAGTAGAAATGTGAGGTGAAAGGTGAAATGGACTCGCATATCCACAGTGGACAGTATTTCAGTAACATTTTCACAGAAAATGTGAAGAGCTCCTGCAGACATACAATCAGAAAACAACCACAGGCAGCAGTGCTTGAACTCAAGACATCTGAATCATGGTCTGGGCTTCCTTAGCACAAATATTGTAAGTGATAGTGTGAAGAGAGGATGCAACTCTGAAAATTAAAAGTTGTTTCCCTTTTGTTGCTTACAAAGAGAAATTTCCTCAAGCAGGGTTTTTAATGGAGGTACAAGTACTGGGTTTGCACGGCCAGGTTTTGGTAGCAGCGGGGCTACAGGGTGGCTTGTGTGGGATGCTTCCCCTGTGACCAACAGTGACAATGCCAGGCAGCTCCAGGATGGGCTGGCCAAGGTTGAGCTGATCACTGATGGTAGTAGCACCTCTGGGGTAACAGAGTAAAGAAGGGGGGAATAAAAAGCCCAGCACGATGGCAGCCTGGAGAGAGGAATGAAAATACATGAGATAAACAGCCCTGCAGACACACACTGGAGCAGGTGGATGCCCGAAGGAGGGTTTAATCACATGGGAAGCCTGCACTGGAGCAGCCTCCTGGCAAGACCACTGGAAGAAAGGGTCCACAGAGGAGCAGGTTTGCTGGCAGGACTTCAGCAGGGGTCCGCTGCTGGAGCAGCCTGTGCCTGAAGGACTGCACCCTGTAGAACGGACTCCCGCTGGAGCAGCTCATAAGGAATGCTGCTAGTGGGAAAGCCCCAGGCTGTTCATGGAGGGCTGTCTCCTGTGGGAGGGGCCCCACACTGAAGCAGTGGAAAAGTGTGAGGGGTCCTCCCCCTGTGGAGGAAGCAGCAGCAGATATGATGTGTGATCTGACCACAGCCCCTATTCCTGGTCCCCTTGTGTCACTTTGGAGGAGGAGGCAGAGAAATCGGAAGTAAAGTTGAGCCCTGGATGAAGGGAGGTGTGGGGAATAGGTGTTTTTAAGATCTGTGCTTGTTTCTTATTATCATACTCTGATTTGATTGGTAATAACTTGAGATAATTTTTCCCCAAATCGAGTCTGTTTTGCCTGTGACATTAATTCCTGAGTGATCTCCCCATCTTTATCTTCATTGACAAATCTTTTGTTTTATTTTCTCTCTCCTGTCCAGCTGAGGAGGGAAGTGATACAGTGGCGTTGGTGGGCACCTAGTGTCCAGCCAGGGTCAGCCCATTTCAGTACATTTTTTCCCAGTTCAAAAGACTCCTCCACACAAAAGACTCTGGATGAAAACCTGATTTGAGTTTCAAGTTCACCTTCATATGCAATTCCCAGGAATGGGACACTTGGAAAATTTTGTGTGTATGAGATACTCATACTCAGGATAAGGTTAATTTCATGTAACTTTGGATATCTGATTCCTCTAATGAAAATGTCTAGTTTAGGATTAAATAAGCAGCATGCCCTAGAGGGCTTAGATCTCTGCAATGACTCGAGGTCGGGGGGGAGCACCCATGACAAGCTCAGGTAAAGACACCTACTTACATGCGGTAGGCTCAAGGAGAAAATGTAACCTCACTGTATCCAGTTAAAAATTAAAATGTGCTCTTGCAGTAGTGAAAAGTAATCATTAATACATGAAACAATGATCAGATTCTTCCTTTATTTCTTTAGTTATGTTGTGAGTTCGCCTAATCTATAAGTTACCTCAGAGCTGGCATGTTCTGAAAAGCTCTTGAGAAATACATTTTTTCATCCTGCTACTGAAAAGAGTAACTCCACAGTCTGGAGCTGAGGTTATGAGTATTTTTTAACTTTTCTAGTTAAACTGCAGATATACCCCCTCACCCCACCCCTCCATCTGAGTTTAATGTTACTTATCATCTATAAAATTCATACAGCTATATTCACCTTAGTTGTACTTTAAATACTAAGATCTTAATATATAAACTAATCCTTCAGGCATTTACATTCTCAAAGAGGTCTTGAATATATGAATGAAACAGTCAGAGAGAAGAGTTAGTGGATCCAGTGGTAAGCACCATCATTTATTAGACATTCAGAGAGAGGATTTGAAAGGTTGAAAAATCTGGAGCAAGCTGTCTTTAAGGCATAGACATCTTATTTTGAACCTTTCTAACTAATTGCATCCTTCTGTTTTCCTTCACCTAAACCCATTATCATTTGTCTTTTCAATCCCTAACATGCTGTGTAACTGTCAAATGTTTTCTACCTTTGTGTTATACCAATCAAACACTCTCCTTTCAACCTCTTCCCCCTTTGCTGCCAGCCTTTCCAGCTGGAATTCCTTGCTGTATGTTCACTCTTCTGATCTGTTCTGCAAAGGTCAAAATAATTGTCTGACTTCACAAAGTCAACACAGATTAGTATAAAAACACTCAGTTATGTTTCTCAATTGGTGTCTTTCCACACAGTCATATATTTTCTTTTCTTTTTTTTGAAAAGCAACCAGCCCTTGCACGTCATGGTGGCTCTCCAGAAAAATACTGTAAGAGTCTATACAGTGCAACACACTCTCTTCTGGACTGATTCATGACTTACAACAGATTTTTGAACCATCTCTGATGAAGATGGTTTTCTTTGTGTGAAATAAACTTTTTCAGCTCCTCCATGGCAAACACAAATGTCAGGAGTTCATTCATTCATTCATTCATTCGTTTGGTCTTCTCCAGGAAAGTGGTCTATGAGCACATCGTTTACGCTTTGGCCACCTAGTAGCCTTGCAGCCCACAGCTTCTTGGAAACTTTGTGTACATGATTTGTGTCCAAAGGATTTATTAAGTTGCATTTATTTATTAGTTCTCAAACAAGCCTTTACCCAAACTATTTTTTATCTGACTGCATTTTGATTTTTAATCTGCCATATTTTATATTTTCCTATAGTTCCTTATTCAGGAAGGAAGGATATCATTCAATCTTTGAATGATGAATGACTCATTCTTTGCATGAGAATATACAGTTCCTGGAATGATGTATAGTTATCTGAATAGTATTTTTACCTTTTAATTCACTTCCTACTCACAATGGCTTGAATTTTATTGTATCTTATTTTTTCTTCATTGTTTTGCACAGTATTTTTTAAGGTTGGATGTGCATTTCCTCTGAAATTTCAAAATGATACCATGATACACAGCTGGGCATATCTCTACATATATACCGTTTTGTGGCCTCTTCTAATTCTTTTTAAGAAAGATTTCTTTTTTTTTTTTTTTATTTATTTGCTAGTTTTGGAAATTAAAACATTATGATGGTGTTTGAGGGGATTTGCTATATTTTTTTGAGGTTTTTTTTGTTCCCTGGTGTTGTTCCTGCAGCCATGCACCTTACAATTGTGGTACAAAAGAGTCCTTGGACAGCATTGCTTCACACCAGGACCTGCAGGCACATCAGCATGACCAGTTGTGCATTTCCTCACTGGCTGCCATTTGCTGCAGTCCTTCTCATCATGGCTAAAAATTAAGTCTCTGCATCACACTCTGAAGACAGATTTGTCCAGATCGCACAGAGGTAATTAACATCTTTCATTATGACTGTGTTCCTGTCTTGGGAGACCCTCTGGTCTCTTAAAACATGTCACAGACAGGGTTTAGAAGGTAAAAGGATCAGCGAAATGGTTCAAATGTGACATTTCCTGGTTTCACCTTGGAGCTTCAATCCATGCAGATTCTGTGTTATTTACTGAAAGTTAGAAGTTAGCATAAATTATGCAGTCTTTCAGAGAGTTGGCTATGATGACCTGTCTCTATTAGTTCTTCATTCATCTTGCCATACACGTGGGTTTTTTTCTGATTCAACCTTCTCTTACTTACACTAGTGAAATTAGGCCCATTCAAAAATCGTATGACCACATGGCATAAAATCTTTAACAAATTCTTCTTTATCAAGGGTATCTGGGGAATGTTGTATCATTAACAGATCCAGGTTCCCAAATTGCATGATAATTACAGAGACCAAATATACCCCAATTAAATCAATATATGGCTGTCACCATTTTTGTGAAAGGAAATTTCCCACCTTTTATATGACATTTTGAGATCAGCTGCTGTGCAAACAATTAACATCAATATGACTTTGCTCATGACAAAACTGTGGCAGACAGGGAATTTGCGTAGCACAGGGAGACAGGCGTGAGCTGTCTCTATTTTCAGGGACAGCAATTTGATTCATCCAAGGACAGACCACTCAGACCATCCAGATTTTCCAAAATGTTGCGTGCAGTTATCCATGTAGATGTAATCAAAGCTTGATGTACAGTGACGAAGTAGTAGAGAATGAGCAATTCAGTAAGAATTGCAGAAGCATCCTCTCATTTTACATATCAATCTAAGACTAGTAGAAAATAACTTCTAGGAGATACTTTTGCTGAAAAAAGATTAATTTTAATGTCAAGAAAAATTTTATCACTCCTAAATCTATTCTAGTTACCAGAATAACAGACTGTTAAGACAGCTAAATAATCATCATCATCATCAAACAATAATCCAAAACTCAACTAGTGCAAAACACATATAGATGACTTTTATGAAACTACTTTATAAAAAAATACAACCACCATTTGGTGAATGATGTGTAAATATTCATTTAGGACTCTTCAAAATGCATTTTTGGAGACCATTACTGCTTCACACAGCTTTAGTTGAACTGTTTTATTAACTTTCTCGTCTACAATGCCTCTTATTAGCAACATACAGATAGGTCCCCTGCATCATGATGTGTTTTGCAATTACACATATGCAGAGTAAATATACAAAATTTTACTGCTTTTCCTGCCTTCTCACACATGCATATTTTTGTCTTTTATGGATCTGCTTCTGCTGCATTTTTGTAAAATTCTAGTTATTAAAGAGCATTATATTTAAAATAATAACACTTCTCAACACATTCACCTAAATCTTCCTTAAGTATAAAAATGAATGCGAGACATCTGGTTCCAACTGAGACAGGAAATGTCTTTGCTGACGTGGGATCATGTTTATTTCAAAGAAGTCCAAGGATGATCTTGGGGGGTACAGACAAATATATTTAATGCAGTATCAGACAAACTGGTAAAAAACTACAACAAACAACAGAATAGTAGGAAACCAGATAAGTATGGCATAGTGAACAATAATTACCTTGCCTGTTTTCTTTCTCCATATGCCTCTGGTTGCACAATAGCCTAAGTAGACGGGTAACATGCTGTTCCAGCAGCAACAGAGCTAGCAAAGCCTCAATTCCTATGGATTTGTGTCCGGTGCCTCCATACTCTCTGCCCATTTCCCCATCTCCTCACTCCCACCCCATATCCTGGCTGCTGTCTCTGACACGAAACCACAGAACTCTGCCACTGAAGCCATGGGGTAACGCCCCTGGTGACTGGCCACTTTTCAGGTGAAACAGGTCAGTTTAGTGTTGAATTTGGGCTGAGGCCCCTTCCAGGGGCTGTCCTTCAGCAGTCTTTCTGAACAGCATCAGGGGGCCCTAGAGGAAGAAGCAGGAGAAACCCTTTTAATATGTACCCATGTATGCACTAACTCATTTTTTCTCCATTTTTTTTCCCACTACTATTTTTGTTTAGTTGGCTTGGCTCCCCAGTCTGGTTCACTGCTAGTTCAAATGTTGGGAGGGAAAGAATGCTTTCAGTGACATTGTCAGTTTAAAATGAAAATGCTTGTCAAAGTAGAGACTCAGTTTATGAGTACCAAAAGTCAACCACCAGTAGCTATGAAATGTATAATTTTTATGAGATCATTACCCTTGTGTCAAATTTGGTAGTGTTTTATCAATTTAAACATTATCAAGAAGAAAATATTGGATGAACCAGCAATTAGAGCACATAAACCCACTTTAGGAAAGTAAGCTATAAATTATAAATACAAGCTTACATATGGAGTAGGACTGACAAAGATTAGGATTCTTCTGCTTCAAAAAGAGTCATCTGAAGGTGATACACAGTAACGGGCCTTATTTGCTGTGTAAAGGGCTGGAATGTGTTTCACTGGCTGTGGCATGAGGGGACATGTCATACTGAAATTCCACATATCCCAGTGTGCTTAAACACTCTTGCAGTCACCACCAGTAGGAGGATGCTCCACGTTTCTGCCAGCTTTATGTTCTACGTAATGAGACAAGAAGCTCAAACCAAAAAAAGGGTTCCCTTCCTCATATAATACATATATGTATTATATGGCCTTGAGAAATTTGCTCCCTCAGGCAGGCTGGGTGCTAAACAATGATAGATGTTATGACAGATTCCAAAGAGCATCAGACATACTTTTGCTTCCACCAGTGAGTATTAGATGCAATGGGCTTGACACATAGCCTGCCTCAGGATATTCCTAAACCACTGGTGAGACAGCATACTCAAGACTGTTCATTCTCATTCCTTTTTAAAAATAATTTCCCTAAACCTCTGTAAGAAGCAGTATCCTGGATGATGTGTACCTAAGGTCTTTCTCCACTATGATCAGTGTTATTTTCCTACAGTTTTGTTGAAGGGTAGGAAACAGAGACTTGTCCCAGTTACACACTGTTGAATGGTGTGCCACAAAGGAGACAGATAAAAATGGTGTACACCATCGCTATCCAGTGCTGGCTACACAAGAGAAATACACTTCCTTTCTGCCCCTGGGAAAGAGCAGCAACTGCACTGAGGTTTTCAGAACTGCTCAGTTACTGTATTTGAGACCCCAGTTCTTCCATATCTCTGCCTCGGTGAGGAGCAACACACGCAAGGGGCTTTAACTGTATGCCAGACATCCTTTCTGCTGTCTCACATTGGATCACCATTTTCAGAGGGAGGCCTAAGCCTTCCCCTTTTTCCCTGCAGCTCTTGTGGCACTGGGATTCAGCTTCACTGAACAAGGCAGTGGGAAGGGGAGGCTTTCATTTAGCATGCATGGCATGGCAGGTGATTCAAATTTAAAACACGTACATAAATATGTACATATCATATATATACGTATGTATAAATACATATACGCACGCTTTGTAAGGAAGAACTATATTAAAATAAAGGTTATGAAAAGAAGCTCTGAAAAGTTAGAAAATTTTATCAGTAATTCTGCACAATGATTACATGTTCAGTCCGTCTCAGGAATTAAAGATAAGTTCATGGGGTCTTTTCTACAAGATCTTGCCCTGTTAAAGCAGATGGCTACTTTAAAACGAATAAGCAGCTATTTGTTCAATACTTACAGTTCATTCCCTTGCCTTGATCTTTATTTACAGCACACTAAACAAGCTCTGCTTCGAAAATTTATTAACTTCATTCTGGGTTGAAGGAGTTCAAAATATTCCAATAAAAAAGTATGCTTTATTCAAAATTAAAAATTTCTATGGCAGACTTTCAACGTAAGGAAATTTCATTCTAAAGAAAGAGAGAAAGAGAGACCAAAGGAGACAAGGAGAAAAGGGGAGAAAAGGGAAGAAAGGGGAAGGAAAGAAAGGATGGAGGGAGGGAGACAGGAAGGCAGGAAGGCAGGAAGGAAGGAAGGCAGGAAGGCAGGCAGGCTCTTGATTATGCTGTGATTTTTTTATTATTTTTGTGAATGGAACATGTTTTCTTTTATCATTTCAGATAAAATGTACTCATGCATATATATATTTTTATATATATATATAAAGATCTATATATACACTTATGAATTAAATCCATCTACAAAGGTTTGACTTTTATGACAGAAACAGCACTTTAAGCTTAATTTCTTCCCAAAAATTTTTTCCACCAAAAAGACCAAATTGTTTGGTTTTTTTTTTGTAATTGCAGTGGGGTGAAGTGAACTTCAATTTTTTTTTCCCCATGACCCAGTAATTCCCATAGAACTTTGTTTTAGACTTTTATGATGCTCACTGCTGTAGGTCTTGACTGTTTTATACTATTAAATTACACCGTGCTTCTATAGGAGACAGGGATTTTTTGAAGACTTTTTTTAAAAACATTCAAGTAAATAAAGGTGAGATGGAATTCAGATATAACTTGAGTGTGTTGGATGAAAAAGAAGTTTGGAATTGAGAAGACTATTTAAAATTATCTCATAATAATCAACATGAACATGTTTGTAACCGTATCTACTTTTCACATACTGGATTAAAAGAAAGCCAGTGAAGCCAGTGCCAGCTGGAAAGAGAACTTATTATCCCTCTTACTCCCTGTATGGACTACACCATCACTAAGAAAAGAAAAAGTGTAGAGAAATGTGAAGCAGCATTTCTGCATTAGGTCACCACAGAACAGTGATGGGTCTCTTGCAAAATCAAAATGATGACACTTTGTTATTTGTATTCAGTAGTCCAGTTTGAATTAAAAAAATGGAAATATAAACTGAAACAAGCTCTGTGATTGGCCTCTCCTGTAGTGAAAAAAACTCTCGACTTTTCATGCAGTTTGCTGCAATGTTTGGCAGTGAATTGTGAACTGCCTTTGAACGTGACATTACTGTTACATCTGCTAAAAAGCTTCATCAAACCTAGAGCTTTCCCCTCCTACACTGTCTGCAGCGCTGCACACATTTAAGCTGCACAGCTAGTTTGTTTAAGCAGCTTTTTAAAAGCACTTTTGCAATAGAAATATGAAAATATTCCCACAACACCGAGTTGCATTTGAAGTTAAACTGGTGTGCAAAATGGGCATTTGTCCCATCGATCTGACATACACAATGCCAACAGCACAAGGACAAACGTTACCGTGGAAGTCGTGGCACTCGTGAACCAGGAGCAAACTGCTTGCAAATGGATTTATTATGAAATAGAGTCCCTGATTGCTTCATAGATTACTCCATGTAACTGTGTTCTACTTTGGATAAGCACTGCTGTCTAGAAAAGCAATTAGGGATTTCTGGATTTGAAACTGTTAATCTATCAACAGGAGGCACCTCTACTTATAGTACTATGAATTCAAAATGTATACTTTAGCCTACAGGATCAGGCAGAGAAGCTGAGGGCAAAATACTGTCCTACTCACATCCGATGGAGAAAGAGAAGCCTTGTAAGGTGTTGTAGCAGAGATAAGAAGACAGGTTCCTTGCCTGGGAAACATGCTTTGCAGCAGTGCCTTGTTACACTGAACACTGCAGCAAATGAAGCAAGACAGAACTGTACATGTATAAAATGTGTTTTCCAGCTACAAAAGAAAGTTCCAAGGCAAGCCTGGTAAAAGTTTTCACAGGACAGTGGTGGATGTTTAATTGCTAGGAGCGAAGGTGCTGGAAAGCCACTTTGTTGCTATGATTAGTTACTCCGGATTAATAGTGACTGACAGCACAAGGAGGGGGGAAACCAATGAAGCAAAAGGTTTACTTGGTTTGCTGAAGAAGTTGGGGGGGAGATAAAATTGTTTCCTGCCATTTTACATAGAATACCTTTCAGACACTGGGAGTTCATCCAAATCTTTCCAGTCAAACAGTCTTTATGTAACCTGGATCGTCACCAAACCAAAAGCAGAAAGCAATTACAGGGTGAGAGATGTGAAGGCCAGCTCAAAGGAAATGTAATATACAATGCTCAAGCTATGCAGTGTCGCTGCTTCCTTGCTCTTGCTGAAGTTGTCAATATAAAACATTCCCTCTGAGGCATCTGTGGCCGAAGACAAATTTTACCAGATAATGTTGTCTGACTAGAGGCCTGTTATCCAGTTATGTGTGATTCCTGGTATAGCACAGATGACTTGTTTTGATACATTGCTATCATGGAAAAAATTGTAAGGTGTGCCAGGAACAATTTCTAGCTGATTCCTAACTTGCTCACTGCCTCAATATTTTTTAAGAGTCCCTGAAGTGCTAGAAATGCCATCCTCCATCCTCCCACCAGGAATAAAATCAGGAACATATAAGGGTGGGTTTCTCAAGACCAATTTATTTATCTAAAGGACACAAACCACACCATTTCTATGATGACTGTAATCCTTTGCAGTGTTGGTCTCTCCCTGGTTCTTGGAATTTGCATTCTCAAGACAGAAGAATAGCATACTGGTAAAAAGGTGAGTATCGTGCAATATCTATATGGTAATAGGTGATATAAGGAAGGAGACCATCACTCAAACATGTAAACATGTTAGAAAGAAAGATTTCTAGGTAATGCCACCAAAAAAAAAAAAAAAAGCAGGAGTAATGAAAATAATTGCTCTTTATCATTAAGGATTAATGCCATTATTAGCCCAAAGCTAGTAGTGTACACTTTCCATTAAGTTATTGAAGGCATAAAAAAAATCCAAGATTGTCAAGCAGATACATATGTCATTTTAGGATGACATAAATTACTGATTCCATTGGATTCCCCACTCTTAATGAGGGACCTTGATTTACAGCTTCTTAAAACTCAAAGAAGTTTGTAAAAGCTTGAAACACTTTTATTAATGTCTAAAATGTCTTCAGGTACACGGTTACAATATTCAAATCTGCACACAAAGCTTGTGGTGAAAATTTACCCAGGGATATGTGCTTGGGTAAATACATATATATGTGAGTGTATATATATATATATATAAAATAAATAAATAAATGTATATATAATGCTTGGGCACACTATTTGATCGGCCAAGTGAGTTGTGAGATACAGCAGAACTCAATTACAAGCAATTGATTCCCATCCCCATAATTCCCCATGCCTCTAAACATACCTTGCAATCTAGTATAAAAATGGCCTGGAATTCAGCAGGGCCTGGGAGCAGTGCCAGAAGCCACGGGATACCCATCCATATGGAAATGTGCAGCCACCAATGCAGCACAGCACGGTATAGACGCCTGACATCAATCATAGGTAACATCTCACAGTGCAGGCACAACAGTGGGAGCAGGCAGAGCACAGATACATCAGTACAGATACACTGATGTAATTATTATTCCAGAGGGGATTCTGAATGTAAGAAAGCCATTAGATGTGATGACAGCTTCTTTGTTTTTTCTTACAGAATTTCACCATAATATACAGGCTAAATTTGATTGGAGATGGCAGGATATTTTTTCTGATTATTCCAGGCATTAAATCATACTCCTTTGCATGTGTGTGTTTGGTTTCTTCAGTATCATTTTTGTGGGTCCTGAAGAAAGATATGGATAAACTCTGAATTAAAACGTAGTAATACATTTATTTTTTTCTTCTGTATCAGACTTCTTTTTTTTTAACAGCAGAGGAAAGAGTAAGTTATGTTTGTTTTTTGTGAAAATTTCTAAACACGTTTATCATAGTATGATCTAGTGAAGTTCTTTTCTTTCTTGTTTAAGATACTAACTTCCAGTTTTGTATTAAAGTTTCAGGGTCTTTTTAACAATTTCTAGAGTGTTCCTGAGTACAGGTTCCAAGATTATAATCTATGAGGAACCTTAGATATTAAACACTGTGGAAGTAACCTAAATTATTACATATACACTTAAATTTTAAGAAATTCTTCCAGCTATCACACAATGCAAGAAGCATCTGCACTTGGATTAAGAACGTCAGCAAGCTGATCTCTGCACTGATGGAACCAGTTAATTTCAGCAAACCTCTAAAGTAACCCAAGGTATCTTAGTAACCATATCATTACTTCAGCATTCACAATACCACAGTGATGAGTACCCAGTGGTTAAATGGTTGAAGTGAGCTTTGTTGTGGACCCTTCTCACATGGATATCTAGAAAAATATTGCCCTAATTTTCAGGCATGCTGAGCTACCATACTATGAACTGAAAACCATGAGAACTGTGAATTCTCAGCAGCTCTGAAAAACACCCCTAGGTGAGACAACTTGGGAATCTTTCTATATCAAGAGAATTAAGAGTGCTGTGTCAGAGAGCAAATTATTTGAATGTGGACTGTGTTTAGAACCCCTGCTATCTTTTGCCCTGCTACTGATTTAAAACCCAGAGATCTGGACAAGAGACATTCTAGAAAGAAGCTAACAATCAACAGCTGCTAAACTATGATTATCCTACCAGCACAGAGAAAAAATCGCTATTATTCAGGCAAACACCAGTTTTTCCAGTGTGTACTTGAAGAGACCAACAATTCACAAACAGGTGATAGCCTTCAATGGCCTATAAAGACAATGTTATGGCTGGCCATTTGACAAAGAGAATTAGTGCCTACAAGAAAAAGGATAACTGGTAATTTTAATGGGTGAAAGAATGAACATACTGCATGAATGGAAAATGACCCATATCACCAGCAGAGGTATGGACTTACTCCATGATGTAGGTTGGCAAGTATCTCATGGAAGGAAATTTAGCATACACTGGAGGATGTTGATCACATCCCCCAAAGAATGCCCAAGAGTGGTAACAGAATTAAGTCAAAATGGCATACATGAATCTTACTGTTTTGTCTGAGTTCATACATCCCTTGTGTTTTCTAATTAAGGGCAAACAGGCTCTCAATTGTTTTTTAAAATTGTTTTATGTACTTAACTTTTCCCTGGAGAGGTAAATTATGCCCACCAGATTAAAGTTCAGAGGAAGGATGTGATTAAATGCTTGAGGCACTATAAAGTGCCAGTACTGGTGCTAATGCCAAGGAAAGATAGATCATAAGTATCCACTTTAAATAAGGAATAACATGCAGTTTGAATCCAGCAAATACACCAGAAAGGACAAAGGAAAAAGTCAGTGTTGGAGTCTATTCATACTTGGGAAGCTGAAAAGCACACACGAGCTGTGATTAAAGTAACTCTTTTTAAAAATACACAGTAATTGCATAATTAAAAGATAAATACTTTGAGGTCACATTAAACTTTTTGATTGACCCTGAGTTATCACTCTAATTACAGGTATTTCTAACAAAAGGAAGTGTGATATCCTCAAGAGCTTGCAGTCATATCACACAGCTTTAGGCATCTGGACACATGTGTTAGAAACCTATTTCAGCTGCACTTCCTCTACAGCTGGCAGAGCAGCTCAGCAGAAAATCTGACCAACCAAGAAAAGCTGAGTAGAAAAATCTAAGACTGCCCGTATCACTTAAAAATTCATAAAAGTAATGACACTGCATGCCCTGACTGAAAGCTACAGAGATACGGGCATTAACATCTCTCATGCCTGATTCAGAGCAGCCATCTGAACCTCCTGGGAAACATCCTAACTGGTCTATTCAATGGTATTCTGGCTTAGACTTTCTAGTTCTCTCTGCAGAACATTTCACTTTGCATAAATTAAGTATTTATGGGCATGTCAGCACTCAAAAGGGCTATGAGTGTCCTCAGACCAAGGAGACGTTTGGTTTGTTTTACATACCTTACAGCACGTTTTAGCTCCATGGTTTTAAGAACTTATATGGTTCAATTTTTAATTATCTAAAGGACAAGGTACAACACCTTGATTTTGTGAGTGGCAGATATGGTTTTCATCCAGCTTGAGGAAACAAAACGTATGGAAAATGTGCTCTTTTCATAGGTTTGCCATTTTTAACACAAATTTACAAGTATTTGAGGACATTCCATTGTCCTTCTTTTGAAGGATAAACAAGCAGTCCTTTAGCAGGGCTATTTTATGAGGTTCGTGACAAGGTTCTGGTTTAAAAAGGAGCCCTTCACACTAAAGTGGTATGGTGTGAGAGACATACAGGCTGTATTCACAAATCTAAGTATAACAGGACTCTCAGAAACTTTCAACATAGTCCAGTTTAGCTCTCCAAAACAAATATTGAGACCATGCAATAGAGGATTCAGGAAAACAGCAAATGAATCCTCTGTGCTCTTTGCAGCATCAGGTTTGAAAGCGGCTTGCCTGTTGATCTCTAAGCTCTGTTTCTCTTGTCTCAGACAGGAATACCAAAGACTATGAAGTAAAGGGAGTGGTCACACAGGCACAGTATGTGTTTCACAGTTACCAGGCTTGTTCTGTACACTCTTCCCCTGTGAACACAACAGTATCAAAAATATTTATGGGGCGGTAAGTAATCTTTGTGGATTTTTCCCATTCCACATAGCCCAGAATACTCTGAACCAGCTCCAGGAACACAGGAGCTTGCCAAAACATTAGTTCAAGCAGGTGATTCCAATTCATAGGACTTTTACCTCCTCTTTGCTTGAGAAGTTCTTGGAACAATAAAAAACCTCACATGCCTATGTTGGCAAGTGTAAGATCTGAAAGGCAGATGTTATTCTCACATCCACCCACTGAAATCCCCTTGCCAGATTAGCTAGTATCAGAACTATGACTTTTGAACTGGCCTCTGGGAGGGCTGCTATAACAGGGCAGCTACAAGCCGTGTGCTGCCACTTATCTTTGTGCCTCTTACTGGGAAACATAAGGAAAATGAATAAAAGAGAGAACTCTGAAGAATAGTAATTTCTTACCTGGTAATTTGTTTCTCCACATGCCCTAGTATGCAAACTCAAACACTAGCTCAAACTCCTCCTGTCAGCAGATGGACACAGGAAAAACATAAAGCCCATGGGGTGTCAGATTTTAAATACAGAGGGATGATTTCTCTGGCTAAGTTCAGATTCAAATTTCTAAAGCAATAAAAGGGAAACTGCCCTTTCAGTATATACAGTAGAAAATTTTCATAAAGATAAATTCTTCAGAGAGAGAAAACAACATTAAATCAGATGAAAAGATATTAAAATTTTTCAGGTAATTACTAATTGCAAAAGCAGTATCAGCTAAACAGTGGACCATTCATAAATATTTTCCTTCTGTTTTCCATCTCTCTGCAAACATTTTGATTACAAGGTTGGTCTGTGGCCCTCATGATGTTTTACCTCCAGTTTGAGCTGATATAGGACAAACAGTGGAGCATTGCTATCCCCTGATAATTTGTTGTTCAGATGGATACACATGACATGCCCAGCCCACCCAAGCAGGGCCGGTAACCAAACAGTCGGCCACCTGGTAAGACAATTAACATTTATCACAAAGTCACATGGCAATGAAGGATGACTGGATTGAGACTGATCAAAGAAGTATCTCCTTTCATTGATTTGAAGGAGAGAAGTATGTGTAGGAAGAAGAAAATTTAGGGCAACATTTGTAACAAAAACAGTTTAAGAAAGAGTAGATAATAATGTGGTCACTTCATACTTAGATGCAGCATGTCCGTGCTTTTGCCTTCAAAATCCATGTTAAGCAGTTGTTCTTCAGGCAGGAATCCTTAGGAACTTCTCAACAATGTTCTCTCACAGCCAGCACCCTGAATGAGGAGCTACTGACAGCCAAGGAGGAAGAAATACTGACAACACAAGGTTACCTTACATCCATCCCTATGCAGAACTTCGATTAGTCAGGACTATAGAAAAGTTCCTGTCTTTTAAAGACATGGTGTCCTGATGCCTTCTTGAGGAAATGTAACAGAACTCGTGTGTTTGGATTGATGGGGTTTTGGTTTGCGTTGGGGTTTTGTTGGTTTTTTTAAATGCAACCAGAAGTGGTGCCAACACCCACTTTTAACATAAGGTATGGTGTCCACACTTCTGTTTGAAGATTCAAGTTCCAGCTTCTCCCAGCAAAGAGTGCAACTCACATCTCCCACCTGATAAATAAGGGTTCTAATAATCAGTCACAGAACTAACTAGAATGGGTGGGTTTTTCATCCTTCTGTGCAGCAAAGCAGAGAAGAGCATTGATACATCATTACATTGTAATTCAGGGGTTGTGGTGCT
>NW_008237609.1:104350-108229 GCF_000691975.1 Corvus brachyrhynchos
AGGAAAAAGGCATCTGTAGGTTTCACTCCTTAACTCTAGCAGAGCACTATTAAATGAGTGAAACACAGCTAATGCCCACTGAATTTTTCAGGCTGAGAAGAGTGTTACATTCCCCATTCCTGGGGGTGAGAGTGTCCTGAACATTTGGTGATGTATTTAGTGTGCATGCATGCATGTATGTGTATTTGGCATGGAAGCACTTCTGCCTCCTCTTCAGCTGTGTTTCAGGGGAAAGCATCCATTGCATTTTTGTGAGGTCTAATCCATTAGGCACGCTCCAAAAATATTTGACATATTGGGTCCCTCAAGCATTCATAGATGGAGCATAGCCTGCTTTCCCAACCTTCCCCTTATTTTAGACAAAAGAAAGGTATTGAGTTCTTTAATTTGGCTCTGAGTGTTTTGAGAACTTCACAGTGCTGCAAGAAGGCATCTAACCAAGCTAGGCAGCAGATTAACAGCTGGCTTTTGGATTACCAGTTCAGGCTCAGGCAATGCAATTCCACTTAAGTCCTGCTGTAGATGCTTTAACTCTGTTATTGCCTTCAGCCCCATGATAGTATCTATGACAGCTGAGAGCTCAAGCTGATATTGATGTGAAAAGGTGAAAAGGTTGGAGGATTTGAGTGGCTGGCTTAAAAATTGCACCAGGAAAAGCACATTCTCTCTTGGCACAGGAGCATAAGGTTGAGTTGCTTCTCTCTCAGTCCTAAAACTTAAAGAATCTCTGAAGCCTGCCAAGCTTCTCATAAAATATTGAAAAGAATAAAAAGATGACCCGAGTTTCTGTCACATAAAAGAAGTCCTCTGAAGGTAGAGGAAGCTTTTTTCATTTTCAGAGGTAAAAAGGGTGGAAGAATAAGAGAAATTCTGGAGCTAACAGTGAGAAGGTTTCTCTGAGGGAATGGATGTAAAGAAATGTCATAAAGAAAAGAAGTGGTGGGAGATCTCTGCAGCTGGGGATGGGTGTTCTCCCACCCTTCTTTTCAAATTTATGTTAAGCTCAATACTGAATAGTCTCTGAGGAAATGTTCCATATGTACCAGATTTTCTTTCTCTGTGTTGCCTTTTTAGAAAACCATGTTTGCTTGTTATTTTTTTCCCAGACTTCATCCCAGTGTTTGTATACATTTATACAGTTATTGTCACTGATTTTCCTTCACCCTTCTTCATTTCCAGTCCTTTCCTGAATGAAACCACTCAAGCTGAGTGATTTCAGCCCTGTCTTGTAGAGGTTTTGATCAACACTTAACTTCACAGAACAGCAAGTTTTCATCTTCTCACATTTTTCAGTTTCTTATATGGCACCCAGGTTCCCTTCCCCCCCTTTTTATCCATTTAACAAGCGTAGCAATAAAGAATCTGGAAAAGAAAGGTCTTGTTTTTGTTCTTTCATACTTAGGCTTAGATAGCTTTGAATTTTTAGAAAAGATTGAGGCTGTGTATGAAACATCTTTGTGGATGGAAAAAGGGAAACTTAAAGAGAGGTGCTTTCTCAGAAAATGATTGAAGAACTGAGTTTTCAGAGGCAATGTTTCAGAGGAAAGGAGTTTCAGACAGGCTGAGCGCATGGACTGGATGCCACTCCAAAAGATGTGGGTCTTACTTAGGAGTCCCACATGATAACTGACAGTGCTGTACAGCTGTCTCACACATACATTAGGTCTGCAAGCACAGAGTTCAACACCTGAATTTAAGGTCCTAAGCACAGACACCTTGGAGTGAGCTAGGTGTCCAAGTCACTATCATGGTCACTACGGGTCTTGCCAGTGCAACCAGTGGAGCACACAGACTTACTCAGCTGACCAAATCAAAGTATCTGCTTTAGGGTGCAAATTCCTTTGAGCTTATTGGGTTAGCTTCAGTTGCCTAAATAGGCATCTTGTACCATTGGGGCTGTCTTGGCTAACCCTGCCTGGCCTCTAGCTGTCTCTCCAGAAGTCACGTGGCGCTAGATCCAAAGGCCTTCTTTCAGTGTATGAAAAGCAAAAGGTTCAAATGGCTCCTGTGGAGGAACATGAAACCCACCCCCACTGTCTGCAATGGAAAGTTAAGATACCTCACTCACATCCTCATAACTCAATTCCTGTGCTTGAAGCCAAAGCTGAACCTCACTCTAGGGGACTGCCTTTGAAATGCAGTGTGCAGAGAAAAGAACTAACCCTCTTTTAGAGTGGAAACATTAAAGGCATTCCCAAATACCTTGGGAACCCCAGAGTATAGATAATTCATTTTTGTACTTATTTCTCAAAGTTAAAACCCCATTTTGAATTGTTGGGGATAAGCAGTAGGTTTCTGGTAAGGCTTCCAGATTCTTTCTCAGTTTTGTTTCTCTTATGACCTCATCAGCTTCCTGGCTGGACCTTCTCTGAGTTTCTCTGAAACTTCATCTCCAGACAGTGCTCCTCCCTCCCCACCATACCCACATATACTTCTGTAACTCCCTAATGTAATATTCCCTTTTCACAGAGTGTCACAGAAAAAAAATAATTGTAGGCATGACTTGTCTTGATTTGCTTGACAAAAAGAGGTGCTTTTAACAAGTAACTCACAAAGGAAGACTATCCCAGCTTCATGAATACTGACAGAATACTTACTGCTTAACTCATGGGTGGATACTCCAAGCTACGCTTCCGATAATGCAGTTGATGAAGAAAGTAGTAAGAACAAGGGCATTTATCCAAACATCACAGATCATCTTGTTTTACAGGTGACTTACTAAAGCAGCATGCCTTGCTAAACACCGCCTCCACCTGCACAACCTGGTTTGCCTGCAGTAGTTGTTTAAGCTGCTGGTGACAATACAGTGAAAGAGAAAAATGGCAGTGCTGAACTGAAAGTCTTTTAAAATTCCCAGTGCTCTTCTTCAATCTCTGCTTTTTGTCACTTTTCATTCACTTTGTATGATAGCAACCTTGCTAAGTACAATAGCAATACATCGCTAAGTACAACTAGAAAGCCAGTTGAGAGTGGCATTTTTTTAAAATACAAATGATCCCTAAAATCATTTACCTAGGAAATCAGACAGTGAGGATTAGCTGGTATCACCCTCTTAAATGCTCGGGATCAGGTATTTCAATAAACAGCAATCTCTTAAGAGAATTAGTATTTTGGGGTTGTTTAGGCATTACGTAATGCAAATGACATGATACGCCAAGTCATGAGACACAATAAAAGCACACAGGAAAGCAGTGCCACTCTTCCAAGCACCAGGGCTTCACTTTAATTTATGACCAAGCCTACATAACACTATTCTTTTGAAGGGTACACTGCCCCCTCTTAGACTGGACTGCTTACTGCTTTTACAGTTGCACAATTCCTAATGAAATTAATTTATGCTATTTAGCTTAAGTCTTATTTTTGCTGACTTTTAGCTTTTTTTTTTAAAGTACTGTTTAATCTCCTCTCCTCTCTTTTTTCTCTCCAATCTCATCTTAAATAGCTTACCAAATCAAAACCTATCCCACGAATGATCTCATAGTGCAGCTCAGCCCAGATATTTTTCTCTGCTCTCTTCTGCTTTATTTTTGGTCTGTGACGGCAAATCTTAAAGGGGAAAAGAACCCAACACACAAACCCTAGAAAATATTATATAACTGTATAATGCCGGCAATTTAACTCTTCCCAGCAGAAAATCGTTTCTAAATTCAACTCTGTCTGAAGCTGAAAAACGTCAGTATGGAAATCCAGCTCCAGGACACAGGAGGGAGCGCAGCAGCTCCCCGAAGCAGATGCCCGCACACAGTGAGTCATCGGCAAGGGCTCAACCTGGGATCATCAGCACCCGGGCACAGCTGCCCACGGTTTTCAGCTGGAAGAGCAGCTCAGCCGCCTGTCCCTTACTGAGCGTGCGGAGCCCTCAGCTAATCCGAGCGAGCC
>NW_008237609.1:108641-110538 GCF_000691975.1 Corvus brachyrhynchos
CGGGAGAAGGGAGGGGAGGGAACCGCAGCGCCGAGTCCCGCTGAAAGCTGGAGCTTCCCGTCCCTCGCTCCGCCAAGCCCGGGGCGGCTCTCGCGCACTGCGTCCCTCGCCCGCTGGACAAAGGGTGAGGGACGCCGGGGTGGCAGGACAATTAAAAAAAAATATCTAAGAGTATTAGCTTTACTATATGCAGAGGCCCTATGTGGTGGTGTGGTGATTTTCCTTGTTGCTTTTTTTTTTTTTTCCTTCTCTAGTGGCTAGAAGCCAAAACTCTCCTACTGAACGCCTCTCGCTGAATGGGAAAAGCTGCCTTGTTTAATTAATGTTATTCCTTTTCCCCCAAAAGAAAACGAAAACTATTCCCATTATTTTAGCTCTGGAGAAGCTTTAAGAGAGTAATGGCAGACATGCTGAGCCCTACCCTCTTTTCTTCCTGCCTTCATTACCACCACACCTAGAGGCACGCACAAAAGGAAAAGGGAAAGCCGAAAAAACTGAGAAACCAGACATGGTGCTGTAGGGCACCATGGGTACACCTGTACCTGAGGAATTCAAATGGGAGAAGTAACCTCTGCCATAAACACACTCTGAACCACACCTCATTCAGTACACTAATCCACCCTGCACTGAAATGTTTGTGTCCAGGGCATGCACAGAACAGTTTTGTAGCATCTGTAACATGGTGGAATCCCGTATGAAATGTTAAAATCTCCCTCTAATGTGGATTATATATAATTCTCTCCAAAAGCATAAAAATAGTGATAGCTATAAGCCAAATAGTAAATCAACCATTCTTTGTGATGTCTGCTTTCCTGTTTCCTGTTCCTACACTGTTTGAAAAATAATAGTTTGCTCTATGGAAAATAGACATATCTCTGTTACACAGATGTAAACATATCAACATTCCCACCAATGTTTGGAAGCATCACAAATGTGTTTGTGCTAATTGTAATCATGAAAGCATTGTGATGAATAATATGTTCTTATTTAGATATTTTGAGGCATTACTTTTTAGTTCACTACTATGGTATGAGTTCTGTGTTTCCTTTAAAAATACTCAAATACTACTTTTGCTGGTATCCTTGGTTTGTTGCAGATTTGTTGGGCAACTGAGAGCCTGTTCCTAAAAGGATTATATTTCATGTTTGGGAAAAACTCTGCTGTAAGTTTTAAAAAGAAGTTACACTTCTTTTATGACCTTCGTTCCTCTTTCTGTGCACACATCCTGTGGTTGTAATCTATTATTCTGATCAAGTTTGTCTTTTTACGATGAAGGTAAACATGCATTTAGAAAATGTCCTAGCAGTGTATTAACATGGAAATGTGGTTCCAAGTAGCAGGAACACGGTGATCACAAGCGATACTTGGTGAAGGAAATCACTGTGTTTAACAGTGTTGAGATCCGGACCATGTCTTAATTTTACAGTCCCTGCTTAAGTGCTAGGAATTTTCAGACTGAATAATTTAATAGGCTACCAGGTCTGAAGATGAAGTCAGAATTTGTAAGGGAGGATGCAGTGTTCACAGCACAGCACTTTTATTTAACACTTAATTATGAAGCTGTGCACAGAGAAGCTTTTGAGATTGTTGCCATTAGAAACTGAGCCCTTGTGGCTGGAGTTATGGTCAGGCTGCCGTCTCCACCCCCACCTTCCTCCCCTGCCCTCCTCCTGCTCCGCTGACTGACCTTCCCACGCTTGGCTGAGCTGAACCTTGAGGTGCTGCAGTGTTTTACATTGCTGGGCTGTAAGGTTTGAGGTGTGAGCATGCAAGGGTTGGTGCCATCTGTGGGGACAAGAGTCTTTTCTTTTGCTGAAAACCTGCCAGCTGTTATTTAATATCACTGAGTATCATGTAACAAATATAAAAGCTGTATGTCAGGGAGAATGTCTCTTTC
>NW_008237609.1:110588-114800 GCF_000691975.1 Corvus brachyrhynchos
ATCCAGGCTGGAACACAGCAAAGTTTCCATTTACTTCTAGCTATTGTGTAAAGAAAGCTCCATTGACCTATTTTGACACTCAGCCAGGGAGGTGACTCCATCAGTCAGAAGCTGACCATTTTTGTTTCCAAACGCACCCACCAGAATTTTAATACTGTGCTTTGTTTGAACTGAAAGGCTGTCATTTCAGTGCTTTTTGTCACCACTGATCTCAGCCTTATGTATTTTACATGGTATTTTGGAGATACACTATTAATCATCATTATAGTATTCTCTGTGTAAAATTATTTTGTGTGTAAGCCTAAAGAAAATTTCTGGTGAGTTTTCACATTACGCAGTGGCACCAAGTGATCTTTTGTGCAAAGATAACACAGGTTTGCTCTTTTGTAACCTCGTCTTCCAGGGAGATTCTGATCCTTCACCGGCACAAGGCATTTGAAGTTCTGCAGCTGATTTTTGCAAGACCAGGAGCAGGCCTTGAGGTCTTCGAATTCTACCTATCACTGAGCATCTCCCCAGCTGGGAGCCAAGGGCATGCAGGACATAGCGGGATCAGATCCTGAATTAATTCTCCTGGGAGTAATAGATCCTCAGAGTGATTTCTACAGGCACAGCTTCCAAAGGTACCCAGTGCTGATACAGAGCAGCACACAGTAGTTTTTGCAGATCAGCAAAAGAGTGGTCACTTTAAGCAATACGGCATAGGAAAATATTCTGTAGAGAACAATTTGTTAGCAGGACATTACAACCTTTAGTCTGGACTTTCGATGGGTCGAACTGAGGGAAGAGATCCCTGTGCATCATTTCTGCCAGACAGGATGCCTTCAGGTGCACCTAGCAGCATTTTTGCTGTTGTTGTGAGAAGAGAAAATGAGCCCAGTTGTCAAAGATACTGAAAGCAGGGGATTTTTTCCCCAAAGGTATAAACATCAATTAGGCACTGAAGCTCCACTCACTATCAATCATTCGAAAATCTCGCTCTGCATGATGCTGCCTGGCCTCAGGGCTGGAGCAACAGCTGGGCACTGCCTTGTACTTTGGTGGGATTGTGGTCCCTTAGCCCAGAAACCTCCACTGAGATCTTCATGTCAGGGAGGGAGCTCTTTAAACTCTCCATTCATTACCCTTTTTGAGAACCATACCACATTCAGTTTGAATATGTAACCAAGTCTTGGATTAGGGTATGGGCCTAAGCTTTGTGCATGGAATCTCTTGAGTATAAGTGAACGTCTCAGCTGGGATGGGCAGCAGAACCTCTGGTCTCTACCTTCAGTACCTAGAAAAACACTGGTTTTGGCTGATGCAAATATATGTTAAGCAAAGTAAGAAAAATATAATTTATTTTTATGCAGTTACTGAGCTGTGTGAGATGACAGTAATTATTTTTACCATTGCTCAAAAACCTGCATTTTAAAGAAAATATAGGAGTTCAAATATGTTTGGCATTTGGGAAAGTCAGAAGAAATATTACATGTTGATTGACCAAACCAGCAATTTTACAAAATAATCTTAAAGCACACTATCTAAAAAATGCTGTGATTATCTGAAATAAATCTAAGCAGAGGGATGTAAAGTTAAAATCTGAAAGGAATTTTCATGGAGATGTGGTGAACATATCGACTGATAATTTCTGGTGAGATAAAAGATGGTAAAAAAAAAGAAATTGCTTACAGTTTCAGATATTCCCTTTACTGTAGCAAACTCACAAACTGTATATTGCCTTTTGCTTTCATGGTCAGAACTCGTATTTTTGCAAAAGGACGTCTTTCCAACAACAGACACTACATTTACAATAAATGTCTTACACGCATTAACTGTAGCTGTTTTCAGTGTGATTTTAAACAAGCCAAAGTTTTCCAGTGCTTTAATATTCCACCAGACTGTGGAGGCCCACAGTTATACCCCTCCCTTTATCTGAAGAGAGAGAAGCTAAAGCGCAAACCAGGCTAGCTAAATTTATGTCTGTCTTCATGACAAACACCGTCCTTAGAAATTTAACATAGAGTAACCTGTATGTTGGAGATATCTCAGATATATTATGGCAATCAACAGTATTTTCAGAGTTATGGTTCACACCTCTAGAAATGCTTGGAACCCAGTCTGTTAATTTTTTTGAATAAGATGTCAAGTGCATTCTTATCACTTCAAATTACCTTGCAGTTCTTTTAAGTGTAACCCCATAACATGACCAAGTGAAGCTTTCTAAGCTCCTGGGATACCATTGCTTGTTTAATTCATACAATAATCATTAACATACCTCATTTCAAGAGCAAAAACTTGACTGGTGAAGAGAAGTTCAAATGTGCGTTTTCCTGTAAGTCTGTCTTTGGGGCACTTGGGTGCTGGCAGTTGGCCCCTTCCCTTCACCGTGAAACCAGGCCTTCTCAGACTCCTAGCTCATCTTAACAGCTTTCCCTGGCTTTTCAGAGGCAACTGATCATCTCTATGTTCTCAGGCTCATATTCAATCTTCATTTGAAGGACTTGAGAGGAAACAGAAGACTTGCTTCCTCTCTCCAAAGATACAAAATTACTTGTTCAGTGCAAGCTTGTTGAGGTGCCTATTTAGATGTTTAATGCAGAGTTTCTCTTCCTTAGCTTACATGCTCTATAAACAGGATTTCTTGGTTTAAACCCTGTTAAAAATCTTTCTAGAGCAGTTTGCCTTCATACTGTGATACAAGTGGATATGAGGAGAGGTAGTGACCATACTTCTTCTCCCAATGAGCCAACACTGGGCAGCTACAGAGAGAGACCTCTGCCATTTCCATTTTGTAGCATACACCAGCATGTGCCCACTCAATATTCATGACAGCATTCTTCCAGAGCTTTGGCTGGAGTGATTAAATGCCTATTGCAGTTTTGTGTCTTTCAAATATAGCTAAACCTTCAGAAATCTGATTATGACAGTAACCAGAAAGTTGACAGGAAAGTAATGGAGCTTGAAAAGGTTAATTTGGTTGAAAAAAACTTGTCATGAATCCATGTTACAAAGCAATATTTTCTAATCTGTGAGACTTGTATATAGTGGGCATGTGGTGGGAGAAAGGAAACTGAAAAAAGGATGTCTTTCAAACTGACAGATTTGATAATGAGAAATCTTCAGCTCCAAGTTTGGGTTTTGTTTAAAGTAAATATCTTCCTCCTGGCAAGGCAGGCTTAACAAGTGAGGAAGTCTTTTTCAGGCACTACACTGAAGTAATTTTCTGACACTAATGAATCTGCATCGTTAATGCATACACACTGCTCAGATTCTCCTCTGCAATATTCAAGACTAGAGAAAGCCTCCTGAAATGAGTGCAATTATTAGGATTTCACTGGAATACACGATAACATAATTTGGCCAGCTTAATCACCTGTGCCTGTATGAGTTGGGGTGTGCACTCTGTATTTTCTGTGGAGTAAAGAACTGCTTTAATAGCCTCATATCTTTTGTTACAGATGTTCTGAAAGTGCTTGTGATACACACTGAAAATTTCTCCATACAGTCATAAGTTTGACATTATAAGAGATTGTTTCTATGAGAAGGATGCACTGAAAGCCTGCAATAAATTATTAATCATGTCAGTGACCCAGGTTTTGGACAGCTTAATTTATATTGAGTACATTTCTACCCAGAGGTGGCATCATTGAAATAAATGGGACTTTCTCCTCTGTAAGGAGACACAGAGCTCTGAGTAAAACTATCAGAAGCAGTTCCAAGCTGTGTGATTTTTGGAGAGAGATACTATAGGAAGAATGTGGTACATTCATAATGAAAGATAAACCAAGCTGGGTTTTTTGTTGTGTTGGGTTTTTTTTAAGCAGGAAGCAATATTGAATAATAGCTTACATATTTACATAAACAGCTCCATGAGTAAAACAAACCAACATAAAACATTAAAGAAAAAAACAACACAGATCTGGAATTTAGCTGAAGTGAAAGCTGGAGCTGAAATGAAAGCTGAAGTTTCTGTAAACGATTGCAGGATATCATTTGGGTCTCTTCCTTAGAGCTGTGCAAGTTAGCCAGGCTCTTCCTAGGTATCAGTCATATATCCTCCAGACAGGAATGCAAAGCTAATACTGCTCCGCTTTACAGCAGTTAAGATCTCAGAACGGTCCTTCCCAAGACCCTTTATTTTTGGGAAGGAGGAGGGTGATTTGTATTGATAACATGGACATGGCCCTCTGACACCCTTCTTGCAAAGACCATTTCTGAAATTCCAGGATG
>NW_008237609.1:114833-140602 GCF_000691975.1 Corvus brachyrhynchos
GCAAGGAAAAATGAGGTTCAATTAATTTAGCTGCCAGGTTGTACTTGACAATCTACACTCATTCCTAATGTCAGCCTGATCTTAATGTTGTATTTTTATTGTGAGTTCTTGTTGACAACATGAACCACCTGCACAGTAAAACCCTGCTATTATCCACCATCACAAACAATGATTTTACAGTACATACAGTAGATTGAGTGTCATTTGGTATAAGTATGGGCTTTTGTGAAAGAGCTTAATATTTTACAGTTGTAGTAACTGTCATACCCTGGATCATGAAATTTTGCAAAAGTGTATTTTAGAAATAACATTACTGTGGATTCCAGTGTGGAAGGCGCTAGCTAGCTTTTGTGATAATCAAGCAGGAGAACCATTGCTGTTATTGTGACAGATACAGCAGTGTACCTAAAAATGTACTTCCTTTTATATACAAACATTATTTAAAGCGCTAAATTCTGTGCACATGTATACATGACCTGTGTTTGCTGGACAAATTATGAACTGTAGGATCAGTATCCTGACTTCCAAAATATCTGAACAATAAGTACTGAGCACAAGTGAACAGTCAGCCAAGTCCTGAATTATGAAGGAAAAAGATGGGAAAAGCCTGAATTCAGCCATGCTGACTGAAGGTGAGAACAAGGCCAGCAGGTTTATAGGAACGTCCAGGATGAAAAAAATTGTTCGAGATAGCAACATATAGGCAGAGTGAGAAGAATTTATCACCCTTGATAAGATGAGGGTAGATTTCCTGGGTTTAGTGAAATAATCTCAGGAGAAAGCAGCTGGCTTTCTAGTTGAAGCAAACAGGAAGCAAAAGTAAAGTCCAAGGAGCTGGGCAGGTAATTGGAGTTTGACATGGGGTTGTAAGAGTTAAAGAGACCCCCCATAAGCAACTACAAACAAAGAAGAAAGAGAGACTAAAACAGAGAGAAAGATAACAAGAAACACCAGCTTGCCAAGTTTTTCCTGTCTTGTGTAACAAGGAGGTATCTGAAGCAAAAACAAATACACATACACATTTGGAGCAGAAAGAAAAAAACAATATCAAGAAATTTATATCTGACCCATAAAATCTTGACAGATCTCCAAGAGAGAAAAAAATGTGTTGTATTTAGGCCTATGGCACTTACCTGAAAGAAAAATATTATCAGAAATGTAATATTATTGTTTAACATTCCGGAGAACGTAAATAATTTTTTAAAAAGTTTTAAAACACGGGAATTAGTTTCTCCTGCAAGAAAAGATAGCGCAACATAGCAATACATGTGTTGTCTTATAATACCTGTAGGTTTAAATGCCACTGAGCTTCAGGAAAGAATCTTAGATCCCTATTCATTATTGCTAGTAAAAGGTTGGAGGCTTTTTTCATTAGATTTGAAATCTCTCTGCAATGGTCTATGTAGAGACTTAAATTCCCAAATCATCTTGAATGGCTCCAGTTATGTCGCTGTTGCAGTGTGTGTTATACCAAAACAGCTCATCCTCGGGGGCTTGGATCGCCCCCAGCTCAGTGCAAGCTCTAGGCTTTGTAGATGCACTCACCTCTCACGGGACTTTTTCCAGCAAGCCTCTGTAGCTGGTTCTTAGAGGTTCTCAAATGCTTACTGCTCTACAGTGAGCATTTTATTAGTTATCATCCTCCAGCTGCAGGGATCTTTACCTTTTTTCACTGATGAAATGTAGCCCATCTCCCAGCTCTGGTGTCAGCTGCCTTACCTAGAAATGAGATACATCACATTGCAGATAAAAGCTGTGTTGATACCTTGAGATCAGACCTCCTTATATAACCACCACTTAAATTTAGGTGTTGTAATGTGGAACTGAGTCCTGCCAGTGCTAATTTCACTTTACTCTGTAGCCTCTGGTCCTCATGTCAGCTGGTGCCTGCCAGCATCAGTCATTGGTGAAGTGCTTATAGTGCTGACAGCTTCTCAATTAAGTGCTCTGGCACGTGATGCCATGCTAATGGCCTGCTGTTTTACCACCCTGTACCACAAAAGCTCAGACATCTGCTCCCAGATGGGCTGAACTTTATGTTTCCACAACAGTAAGGATCAGGGGATGACCCTGCACATGCAATGTTGTAGAAGTTATCCCTACAGATAACTTGGTCAAGAAGAGAAGGTAGATCAATCCTTCTTCAGGCTGCTGAAGAAAGCCTCAGAATTAGAGACATGGCTGATTACAGACAACTGACCACCACAGTGTCTGCTGGAAGGATAATATGGCACAAACCATCCATTGGATTTGTGGACTATATTGAAAACTTTTTCTTGATGCAGGTGATCAGTGAACCAATGAGGAGATGTTGGACCTAAAGGTGAAGGGCAGTGTGGACTGCAGCAACTGTGAGACTGTGGAGTTTAGGATCCTGATAGAAGTGAGCAAAATAAATAGCCAAATTACAGCTCTGTACTTCAGAAGAGCAGATTTAGGTCTGTTCAGGGAGTTTGTTCATGGAAAACTGTGCTGCAGGGCAAAAGGCCCCAGGAGAGCTGGCTGATCTTCAAAGACAGCCTTCTCAGAACACTAGAACAGCGCACAATGTTCAGAAAGTTGAGCAAGTATGGCACAAGGCCAGTATGGATGAACATGGAGCTCCTGCCTGAGCTCAAACACAAGAAGTACACAGCAGGTGGGAGCAGGGACAGACTACTTGTGAGGAATGAACAGACGCTGTTCAAGTGTGTAGGAATAGTCAGGAAAGCCAACGTGCAACTCCAGTTTAAACCAGCAAGGGAGAAAGGGGCAATAAGGAAGGTTTCTTTAAGTGGACCAGTAGCAGAAGGAGGACTAAGAAGAATGTAGAATAATGAGAATGGGCATTGCTCAGTGGGGCAGGGAATCCTGTGACAAGGGATATGGAAAAGGCTCAGGTACTTGATGCATTTTTTCCTAAATTTTCCTTGGCAAGTCTGCCCTCCGGCCCTCCAGGTCCCTGAGCCTTCTAGCAGTCTGCAGGCATGAAGTAGTACCCACAGTAGGAGAAGATGGAATCAGGGAGAACTTAACCCACTTAGACATTCACATGGGATGCACACAAGGGTGCTGGAGGAGCTGGGTAATGTCATTGTGATGCTCGTAACATTTTTGAAAGGTCATGAGAGTTTCAAAATGGGGAGGTTCCCAATAACTACAGAAAGGCAAACATTGCACCTGCACTCAGGAAGAGCATCTGTGTAACTCCAGGCTGGTTAGCCTCACCTCCGTTCCTGAGACAGTTATGGAGCAAATCCTCCTGCAAGCTATTGCTAAACATATGAAGGACAAGAAGGTGATTGTAAGCAGTTAGCATAGACTTTTCAAGGGCAAACCATGCCTGACCAACCTAATTTCTTTTCTATCATAATGTTGTACACAAGAGGAGGGCAATGTGTGTTGTACATTTTGTGTGGCAAGCTTTGCCACAGTGTCCTGTAGTATTCTTATCACCAAACTAGCAAGATATGGGCTAGAAAAATGGATGATAAGGTGAGTGGAAAATTGGCTGTAACTGTGATCAGTGACACAAAGTCAGTTGTATGATGGCCATTAGCTATTGGTGTCCCTCAGGAAGCAATACTGGGACAGCAGTGTTTAGTCACGTCATTGATGACCTGGCTGATGGGACAAACCACATTCTCCAGAAGTGTGCAGATGACACCTAACTGGAGGGAGCAGTCACTGCTATTTGGAGGGACTTTGACAGCCTGGAGAAATGGGCTGACAAGAATTTCACAAAGTTCAATGAAAGCGAATACAAAATCTTGCATCTGGGATGGAATAAATTAATGCAACAATACAGACCGAGGGTCGGCTGACCGGGAAACAGCTTCTCTGAAAAGGACCTGGTGATCTTGGAGGACAAGAAGTTGAACATGGGCCAGCAATGTGACCTTGTGGCTGGGAAAACCAACAGCTGGGTATTGTATTAGCAAGATCTGCAGGCAGCAGATCCAGAGAGTTGACCCTCCTTCTGTATTTGTCACTTTTGAGACTGTGCCTGGAATAGCATGCCCAGTTTGGAGGTCTCCAGTAAATAAAAGACTTGGATATACTGGATTGAGTCCTGAGGAGGCCAGCAAGTTTCTCTGAAGCTGAAGCACGTGATCTATGAGGAAAGGCACTGGGTGATGAACCTGTTTAGCCTGGAAAAGAGAGATCTGAGGGGAAATCTGCAACTAAACGTTGTGTCTGCAACTACTTGATCAGGAGACATAAAGGAGACAGAGCCAGACTATTCCTGAAGATGCACAGCAAGTGGATGAGAGGCAGTGGCTACAAGGGGGAACATTTAGATACAATTTGGGGGTTTTTTTAGTATGAGGTTGTTTCAGTACTGGAAGAGACACAGAGACACTATGGGAAAAACACTCCATCCTTTGGACATGTTCAGGACTCAACTGGACACAGATCTGAGGAACCTGATCTGCTTAGTCCTGCCTTGAACAGGGTGGATGAGTGGCACCCAGATTTGGTCTACCCGATTCTGCAAATCCATGATTCTGTGTCACCTGGTCTAAGGCTTCTACTATAAAATCCATAATAGGAGGAAGGAGTAAGTATTGATTGTAACTTGATTTCAAAATTCTCAAGTGGGGATGAAGATATATTTACAACAGCAACGTCTAGAAATCAGCATGAAAGGTTGCACAGCCGTAGCACTCTAGAAACATCCCAGATAGTGGTCAAGGGAGTTCCCACCATGTCATATAAATCTAATCTTGTTCTGCAATTTTTAGTGTTGTGTCCATTGTTGGAATTGCTCCAGCAAACACCTGTGACAAATTACAGTTCCTATTTTTATCTGGGTAGCTGGAGGCTCAGAATCCAGTTTCAGGCTCTGAGAATGACTGATCCTCAGCCAAAGAACACAGATAGCCAACCTGTATATGGCAAATACACTTAGTAGTAATGGAACACGAAACTGAACTAAAATAATAACCATAATGATATGCCTGGTCAGTAAAGAAATGCAGATTTTTTTTCACCATCAGCAATATTTAAGCCAAAGCATGTAAGAGCAAAACAAAAAATAGAAGCATGTTACAGAATTGGGACATTCTGCACATGGGTATAACCCATCTGAAAACAAATATCTACAACAAAATACTGGGAAAGGTACAAAACTCATAACTGTCCACAGTGTAGATTATACATGCTAATTCAACCCTCTGTGAACTAGCATTTCTAGCAAGGCTGTTCCAAAATGTTATTAAGGGCACTGCAGCATATTGCAGAGTGTGTTGGCAATGCCAAAAACAGAGGGAAATCAGGAACACAGAAAAAACATAAGACAGCTGCCAAATACTGGTTTTCTTTAAAGGTGGGAAGCAAAGATACTGGGGTTTTTGAGAGTGAGGAAAAAATGCTGGCATGTTTTTTGCAGGTCTGTTTGTAAGAGCTGAGGAGGCAAAATGTAGTAGTTGAAATGGGTTTAATGTATTCAATTTCTGTGCATAATTACACTGGGGGGAACACATTTGACAAGAAACCAATAGTAATATATCAGCGCCTGTCTGGGAGCATCTCAGCTGTTACCATGCAGCAATTCATGAGCCCTTGGCTTCCACAGTTTCTGTCAACAGAACTTATATCTGTCCCCCAAAACCTCAAGTCCATGCCACCTGAAATTTAAAAAAAGGCCCATGTACTGCAGTTTGTCAAAGGCAAGTCAGAAGAGTGGTGAGTGAAATCCTAGTTTCACTTTTACTCTTGCAACATGATCGTTTTCAGGAAGTTTGTCAGTGAATGCAAACAGTATGAACTGAAAAACGTGGGACCTCTATTTTATAAGGTTCTTATCCAGTTGGGTCACTGGTCACAGAGGATCGTGGCAAATGTTGAAGGGTTAAAATTCAGATGCCGAATGAAGCAAAACTCTGTCAGAGTATCTGATGCTGAGTAACCACTGAATCACACACGGTATCAACAGTAAAATGCACTAAAATTTTTAATTCTTTTCAATTAGCATCAGTAGAGGAGGCTAACGGTAAGAGTACTGTAGAAATCTGAGGAAAATATTATTAATATAAAACCAAAAAATATGAGATATGCATTTAAACCAACAAAGTTGAAACTATGAACAGTTGTGACTGATTTAAGGACTTCCATTCAGCTTTGTTCATGAACAGCCCAGATGTTATGTTACTGCTCCCCAGCTGTTTGCTACAGTCGTTTTGTAACAGGTCACCCTTCAGCAGAACTGACAGGAGGAAATGTATGCCCATGCACAATCTCCTTCAGTGCAGGAATTGTACTTTGTTCAAGCCCACCTTTGCTGGTGATTTCAGACTGGCTGTCAGCCCCTGTGTCAGCACAGCAGAGGCACAAGCACAGGTTCCCTCGTGAACCAGCCCCACACTGGTGATAGTAATGCAGGCACCAGGAGACTTTTCAACCTTGCAGCAACATTTGCTCAATTACATCTATTGAAGTCTCAAGCTCACCAAGAGAGTCTTGTGCTTTTAGAGGGTTTTTTTTCCTTCTTTTACATGGGAAGAGAAGTCGAGGGGCTGACTTACAGGGCTGAGGGGTGAAGGGCAGCTGCCAAAGGAGCAACACAAAATTAAGATCTAGGACTTAATTCTTGTGCAGAGACTACATTGGAAAGAAAGAGACAAAAGCTTTGGAGCTGGTCTTCCAAGGACTCAGTGGGTTTCACAACGCAGGTGAGAAAATAATATTTTCTTCCTTTTACCACTCTCCTATGCCCCCCTGTTCAAATTCCTAGGAGGACACCCTTTATCCCAAAATAGAAACTGCTTTGGAACAGGACAGAGTTACTGCTCTACAGGAGGAACGCAAGTGAAACAGCAGGTAGCATGGGTGCAACTTCCTGGCCAGAGCACGAAGCACAGTGGAAAAAAGGGTGGAATTTTCACTTCTGTATGGGTCCAAAACCTGTAAAATGAGAGTGTTTCTCATCACATTTCTGTACAGAAGAGTTGGAAACATTTTTCCACGCTTGATGTGAACAGAAAATAAAGTAGCTTTTTAAACATTTCCCTCCCTATTGAGAAATATTGCTTTTGAACATCACTGTCTGAGTTGTTTTTAACAGGTATTTCACCTGAAAATACAACTTTCTGATAGTCTAGGGGTTGTTAAGTTACACACAGACAAAGCTTTGATGTGAGGAAAACAGTCAGTTGAGAAGACACTCCTGGCAGCTTTGAAAAGTGTTTGAGACTCTGGAATAAAGCAAAGAGAAGCGAAAATGTAAATTTCATACAGTGGAAATAGCAGATCTCCTTCAGAAACTAACCCAACAATACTTACAGGAAAATGAAAGTACAGCTGAGGCCATCACCTTCCTGCCTTAGCAAGCCAGAGGGTACTTTCTTTTTTATTTTCGTGTTTCTCATAACTGTATTGTCGAAACTAGAGGTCGCTACCTCAGAGAGACTGACAAATGCAGAATGATGATGAGAGCCAATGGAGAGAGACTCTTTGGCATTAGTAGGTAGGTGTATCAAATTTTTGTCTTTACTAGTGAGAATGTAATTTATGAGGTGTGGATGGAAGGTAATCATAAACCACTTCTTGCCCTTGTCCAAAGCACTTCACAAACAGCCTTTCTACACTTTGGAGAGCACATGCTTCCTTTTTTTCAGATTGAATTCACATCTGTGGAAAAATGCATTGGTTGTAATTTTCAAAACAGCACGGCTCTGCAAATGACAGTTTAACCTGCCCCTAAAAATAATTTTTACATTTCTAAAATGCATTTATGCATTACCAGATATACTGCTGTAAGCTGTTGCTGCATCCATAAGACACAGGAGAGTACTGTGAGAGCACAAACTGCAGAGGTTTCCAGAACAGGTATCCAACTCTGATTCAAAAGGTCAGATATCCCTGACATGAAGGTTTAGCAGAAGTGCAACAAATCAAAGTCTTAAGGCAGACTGTGTATCTGTAGATCTGATAAAGAGAAAATACCAAACTCTCTGATCTTAGATGCAATTCAGATTACTGGTGGAGGTGAGCTAGTAAGGAAAGTACTAATTTTACTGTTGTATTACCATATCTAAAACAAAAGTATAAACTATTAAATACATAATAATAGTGTATTAGCAGCTGTTGCTATTGATTTATGGATGATCCTCCAATACTAGCTGAGATTTTGTCTAAATACTCCAAGACAATGTTTGCAAGATGTTGCACAAAATCTATTTCAGAAGCCACAAGAAGGAGACTTAGGTACTGGAAGTATAAGAAATGAAAAGGAAATATTTTTAAGTTTGTTGCAAATGCCAGAAATACAAGCCAAGCCAAATGAAAGAGCTCTTATTGGCACCACAGAAATGTTTGGACCCCTGGAGCAACGTAGGCATAGGTTTGTTTATGCTGGCTGAAGAAACTAATATTTGTCTGAACTTGCTATTTTCACTTTCTTCTGATATATTTACTAGAAAATATTGCCACTAAATAGGCAATTATTCATAACAAATTATCTTCTAGTGTAGAAAGAACCAAATGCAAGCCACAAAAATTAATTAAAGAATAAAGATAACTTACAGAATTTTGTGGAGAGAGGAGTCATGTAACTGCCAATGCTTGTTATCCCAAATCTAAACTGTTTTAAGAAAACAATATCAAAATAATAAAGCACTGTAAAATAACCTGCAGAACCAGACTGATCTGTATTTAGATTAAATTACAGAAGGGCAGTGATTAAATTTAGGTTGTCATCCACTGATATTTTACTTGACAGGATGCTGAAACCCACTGTCTGCTGAATAAAGAAAGGAGAACGGCAGGATAAAAAGACTGATATTATCCAGGAGCTGCCATTGCTTCATAAACTGATTCTATGCATCAGGGACTAATGGTCCCAGAAGACAATGTCATGCTTGTGTGAGAGCATCGCTCTTCAAATATGCTGTGAAAGGATGGGTGACCCCTTCTCAGAAATGGTAGTAAGACCTAAAGATTAGCAATCTTGGCAGAAAATGCTGTCATGCTGAGAACATCTTCCCTGAGAAAGTCTCTGGCATAAACCTAAATAAATGTTAATTGCTGAGCCTTATGAGGCTGCCGTCCATGCCCCAAAGGACCTTACTGGCTTTGGCCACCCTTGCCTGAGGCCTCCCCCCACACTCCGCCCAGGGCCCAGAAGCCCCATTTCAGCCCAGCCTCAGGCACCCAGCCCTGCCCTGAGAAATGCTGGATGTGACCTTCTGCCCAAAATATTGTTTGAACTACCATCCTGGATTGACCTTGCACGGGGCTGGCGGCCATGCATGTGCCAGATGGCCACTGGGCTGTCATCTGAACCCAACACTGCTGACTTACTCCGAGAGACCCTTCATGTGTCAGGCTTGTTTCTCCACTGGAGATTTGCTGTACATGACAAATTTTTGTTTCAAGGCCTCACTCTCATTTTGGTCTTTCGAATTGTCTGACTTCAGAAGTTCCTGTGAATTGACCCATTTCAGCACCCAGGTGAGATGCTCTTACTGTGTTTCTCTGAGAAATGTCTGGGTTCCAGTACAAAAGCCTGCTCATAAGGCTTTTCCCTGTTGCAGCTGAAAGAACTGTGTCCTTTTCTTTGTAGTCAGTTACCTCATGCATGAAAATCATCAGTTGTCGTAAGGGATGGTTGAAGACCCCAGAACTGATGAACTTTCAATCCTTTCACTTTTAATACTGACCGTATGCCTGTCACTTCAGTGGAACAGGAAGCCTTGCCCTTTAGAAATCAGTGAAAACAGCCTTTTGAGCCTTCACAATACCACACCTTTATTTGTGAGATCAAAGAGCCAAATATTACAGAATTCCTGTTCCCCAGGTGGGTATTTAAGTAATTTTTCCTGTTTCAATGTTTTAAGTAGTTCATTCCATGAGTTCCATGAGGAAGAATTTCCATTTTAATAATTCTTGAGGACCTTGTCTGAAATGTCTTTGATTTTTCAGAATCCTTATCAAATTGTAGACACCTGAGCTGCACTCATTGTTCCAGCAGGATGACATACAGCAATGTGCAACCTTCCTACACTTTTTGAGTATAAATTTCTGGATTATGTGTAATAATTGCATTACCATGGTAGGGTCTGTTCACCTGATTTATTTCTCTCAGGCTTCTTCAGATTTATTTCTCCCCCCACTATTTGTAGATGAATGAGTTTTCCTGTCACCATGCTGAAAAACATGTAGCCTTATTAAAATATTTACCAAACTCTCTGATATTGTCTGGTCATTTCCCTAATATTTTAGATTTTACAGACTTTAGGAGGGATATTTTTGCCCTTTCTTTATCTGTGATGACCATTTCAACAGCATAGAGGCCCAAATCATCTAGGAATATTCTTATTCAGTGAAGAATTCTCTCTTACAGCTGCTGTTTTAATCCCATGAAGTAGCCATGTTTCATGTTGACTTTGAGTTGATTTGATTCTCAGTCTTCCAGTTAATTATGATCTTGAAGTATCTTCAACTGTATAATTATACCTAAAAAATACATGCCTCAAAATGCAATGATTAAGCCTTCAGTCAGTAAAGGTGAATTTAAATGAATACAGATAATCCCAGTTTTGCCAGGGACAAATAAGTTTAATGGCAATGTTTTGCAGGGTCGTGCAAGATTCCTGGAGCTGATTTTCAGTTCTTGTCTCTTGCTCATTCAGGCAGAAAAAAAAGAAGAAAAAATGTATCATACTTTGCTCCCAAGGTAGAAATATTTCCCATCATTCAAGGTATGTTTATTACAAACAGCTAAATGTAGCACTGCTGGTCATCTGCCACTGAACTGCTGCAGTGCAGTCCATCTCCCATGGTGGAAGAAGAGGAGGGAAGGAAAGAGAAGAACGGTAAAGCACAGAAGACTGTAAAACAGTTTCCAGGCCCTATCTCACTTCAGCTCCCTAAAACCTTTCCATTAAAATGCATTGTGCAGCATCAGGAAAACCAAATCAAATTTTGGTGAAAGAAAAGGAGATGATTTTGTGCCTGTTCAGTATAGCCATGAATGCTGACCATTCCAGAACAGCCACAGATCCAGAAGAAAAATATTCAAATAAGAGGATGGTTAACCTCAACATGAGGCATTCCACATAGATAGTGTTTTGATTTCAGACCCTATACTGTAAGCACATCTGATAAATATTTAGTGGCTTAACTGACCCTGAGGAAGCTGAGAAATGAGTCACTGAAACTAGAACACCTGTTATTTATGCACTCAGTTCATAGCCCAGCTGCAGGTAGGATAAAAAGGCTCAATTCCAGTTGCAAATGCAAAGTATTTAAACATGTACTTACATATGCATTAAGTAGATCATAAGCAGTAATCAGATCTATTTATTTCTTTTTCAAAATATTTGGATGCATTTAAAATCAAAATTAATCATTCTCCTACAGTACTGTCACAGTACCACTTACAAACAAGTCTGAACCAAAAAGTATTAACACTATAATGCTAATATTCATAAGCAGATCCCTGGGAAAAGGCTGATAGTAATTACAGTGAGAGAATATATGGATACCATTTAAAAAGCCTATAGAATCTATTTTAAACCACATGTCCACTGAGTTTGAAACTAGAATATAACAGAAAATTTTCTCTCTGGCAATACTCTGTTTGGAGTAGAGACCATATACCTTTCCTTGTGCTAGCATTGCATCTATCATGGTGTGGAATGTTAAAAGAAAGTTAAAAAATGGTGCAGTTGCAGTCTTAAGCAGTCAATAGGGCTGTTTTCACTGCTTTCAAAAGGGTAGAGTTTTCTAGTTTGTTTTTCCAGAAGGCTGATACCCAAAAATATACTGGCACATTTATTAGAAGTAAGTATGAATAGGAAGCAGTTAAAAAAATGCACAAGCCAGCTCAGAGGAGCTGAAGTCACTAAGTCCCTCTTAATGAATAATCTAAGTTTCAGGTACCTTTTATTTATATACCTCTTTTGCTTTAACAAAAAGTATCAATTTAAAACACAGAGCTGAGCTATATTCCATTTCCCCTCCACTGTTTTAAATAAGATATCCAAATTCTTTCCATTTGTCATGGGGCATTAAGGACATATTTTCATCGTGGATTATATAGTATCAATTGGTAATATGCCATGTTTCTATGGACCACAAAACATCATATAACCTGGAGCAAATTCCAGATGCATGGAAAAAATTATATTTGAACTACAAACCATGAAAATCTAGGGGAAGCTAGGCCTCTTTGGCTACAATTAAAGCATGCAGTAAATTTGTTCCACCAACAGGTTTTCCTGTGTTCAGTGATTGACAAGGTTTGTTCAACTCCTACGGCACTGTGTGTCCTGAAGTTTGTGCATGAAATTATTGCCACATATGGATGATACAGATGCTCTGCAAACAGAGAATACAAAAGTGATTAAGTGAGGGAGTCAAAATCCAAGGACTGAGTTTACAGCCCTTTATGTTTATAGTTATATTCCTCTCCTTAGCAGGAGACAATACTTCCTTTGACTTCCAAGTCAGTTTGTGACTGAATGAGTGTAGTATTAATCACTTTGGTAAGTCTCAGAGAAAAGTCTTCCGTCAACAGGAGGTGAATCTTCTTACACTGCCCCGCCACTGGCAGCACCACACAGTGCCCCTGGCTTTTCCCCAGCTTGATGCCAATTTCTTCTGACTATTCAACTCCTTCACCTTTTCTGAGGATCCCGAGGAATCCTAGGGATGGCCATGGTTTTGTAATGAAGACTTTCATCCTTAGGGTTTTCACTAAATCTACTGACTTATTTCAAATCAGTGATTAAGCAATTACATTAGGATCATTTTCTTGGTCACCCTAACTCAGGCCAGACTTTGAATCAGTAGTCTTAGTAGGAAAGGTGAAGTGTTATTACCAGTTTTCTGGTAGTAGGTTTTCAAAACACCTTACAAGTAAGTCACTTACTCATGGAACTATCTGTAATGACACAGGAGATGTGAAAAGACGCCCTTTAAGTAGCTGGTTTCCGAGTTTTCTGTAGCAACCATCAGTTTCTCTCTACAAGCTTTATGTACATCTAATATCCTCACAAAGTCATGTTTGATGGCTTCTATACATCAGTGTTGTAGTAGTTAGGGGGAAAAAAATAACTATAGGCCAGTTTCACGGCCAGATTAATTTTTATTGCAGCCTTGAATTTTTGCCACACTGTTATGATAGAGGACCATAATAATCTGTCACAAGTCTCATTGGATGTCACTGTCACTGTATGTAGAGTGCTGGATTGAATTTGGTACAGTGGCTGTTATTTTTACTAGGAAACATTTCGACTGCTTCGTTATTAAGATGCAAGGAAAGATCAACATGTGCCTGACCTCTGAATACTATAGGTGCTTTCGAAATCACATGAATTTTCTTTAAGGCAGTCCCTTCATCCAGAGCTCCTATTGCTAATAACATCTATTTTTATACTTTTTTTTTTTCCAGAAAGATAAATGCAGCATAGGATATATGTGTAAATTGAAGTAAAAGAGTCACTTCCCTGTTTAACACTTATTATACCTTCACTGAATTTGGGCACAGAGGTTGGTGTCTACTCTGAAATACAGTGATTTGAGGGCAATCTATGAAAAGCAGATGATATAGATAAGGCATGAAAATCAGCAGGTCTTGTATGTATTTATTTTCCACAAAGACCACCATGCTAGGTGTGAGTGAGCAATGAATAACAAAATTTGTGGAATAAATACTGAAAAAGAAGTGTTGTTTATGATAGGAAATGCCCTGACTTCTACTTTTGAGTCTATAAGTATTTTTTAAATACAGTTAGAAAGTTTTATGAGCATTAATGGAACGGTAAGGTTATGACATTAATGTGAACACTGCTCAGAGGAAGTAAGTAAAGCCCACATTTTTAGAGAGACAGGACTTTACAAAAAAAATGTTATGTTTGGGATTTATGTTGTTTTGTTGTTTGACTGGGGGTTTTTGGCAGTTTAAGACAGTTCTTCCTGAGGAGTAGGACTGAATAAGTCCCTATTCCACATATCAGGACTACTGCTAGGAAAGATCTGTTTGCTAGACCAGCAAGTACAAGATGCTTTTCTTACGATTAAAAGACAAGAAGAGTGATGGTGTGGTCACGCCGAAGTTGGCTGTCTCTAAAGAAAATACTACCTTTTTTTTTTCCTTTTGTGAATATGGCATAATATATGTGTGAAGCAAAGAGGCAAACCTGATTATCAAGGTAAAGAGTGAAGTTAAACACTTTGTTTTGAACAGCCTGTCAAGATGCTATATAGCTGAAAGCTTCTTTATGGTTTGTCACAATATAGCAGTATGTCTTGTACCTACTTTTGCCTCTGCTTGACTGGCATAGGGATTTAAAATCACTTCTCAAATGTATGTTCTGAATTCTGTAGGAGTTTGCTGGCTTGCTGTCTGATATTTCTGATTTTTGAACATAGACACATAAATCATTACCCTTTAAAGCCTCTTTTAAAATTTATTAGATTATAATCAACAGGGATCAATTTAATAAAAGCAGGAACACTTTTTAAAAAACATTAAATCTAACCAAAATTATTGCGACATTTAAGAGCAAAGTGCAAGGTGCTTACTGTTCCAACATTAATCATGTGCCAGGACGGATGGGATTCATTTCATCTCACTATCGCTATCTAAAAATTAGTCATCACATCTCATCTACTCACCTAAATTCCTATTAAATCAATGGAGAGAGACAGGAATCCCCAGGGGGCACACCAGCCCATTCTCAGGTAGGTGAGATATACACATGCTTCTTACCAGTAGGTACAGACAGAACTCGTTGATGTAAGACAGATGCTTCATTTATTTGTCACAGGCAGGGATTTCATGCCATTTGAGATCGCTTAAGATACCCAAGATATCCATGTGGGTGTGGCAGATGGGACCCAGGGCTGACCCACAGAATACCTTTCCACAGTGGCAGCTGGAGGCTGGACAGACAGAACTGTGGATACTTCGGAGTTCCTAAAAATACACTAAATATATGACAGTTGCCTCTAAATCGTGTCCAGTGACTGTAAAGGGAGCTCCAGGACATATAAGTCCCAACACTTACCTGAAAGTATCGCTGCCACGCTACCTAAACCTGGTAAGTTTACAGAAGAAAGGAAAACTCAAAACTGACTTAAAGTTTTGCTGTACAGATACTCAGAAAAATAAGCAGGCCTGCATTGAGAGAGCGTAGTGCAGGACCTCAGTTTCTCCCTTCTGCCTGCTCTGGGGCACGTAAGATTGAGCTGAAGATCTGTGACCACCAGATGAAATTACCCCTGGGCAATGAGGCTGGTGCAGGAAAAATTGAATAGATCATACTAGCACTAGTTATAACCCCTGGTATAGGCTGATGAAGGCAGATTAGCAAAGCTGCTTGAAGTTACCGTGGCTTGCATGAGGCCAGAAATGGCATCAGAGGAGAGCACCACAGAGTAGGTTTGGAAGAACAGCATCCTGCTATTTCAGATGACTTTCATTCTTAGTCCAGGAAAGGGTCAAAGACTGTCTTCCTAAAAAAAACTAGGATTGTTATGGGACAAAAAGGACATTAATGCTTAAAGCAACAGAAAGCTTACAAGCAAAGAACTGTTGTGGCTTCCTAGCTTCCCATGCCAAAGCAAAGGGAACACTATGAACCACCCACACTGCCTTTACCACGACCCTCTGCCTCTGTCCAAGTACCACATGAGAGGAAATTGTTCTTGACTTGAGCAATGTGCTTAAAAACCAAACCTCTGCTTTCTACAATCTTTAATTTACATGCTTATCTTACCAGTTTACCTTTAGTGTAGGCTGACTTGGCACTGGATTGGTTGCAACAGTAACTTTAAAATTTTTGATGTTCTTTTATAGTTATTCTCAGGTATTGGTTACATCAAAGTTTCTTTTTATAGTTATGCCCCTTGCCTCCCACCATCCTGCTCCCAATGTTTTCTGTCGCTGAAGAGGCATTTCGAGCAGCAGATGCAAGGCAACATTTAACAACGGGTTGACCTTGCCTACATGTTGACCCGTCTTGTAAGTGGACTTCCTTGTCTCTTTGACAGCCTAGTAAGAAAACACCTCTAGGCCCCATACAGGAGCAGGAAGAATGGGAAGTTCCCACAGCCTCCAGGATTTTGTGCCACACATCAAGAACTTTTCTTTTGAAGAACTATTTTGTTCTTTCACTAGGCATTTTGCAGGACTTCCCTGAGGATTTTGCAGCCTTCCCTTTAAGGTATCCCCAAAGATTGTATCCCAGTGCAGTACCCACCTCAATGGGGACTGAGGGTTCTGGTTTTTATGTAAGTCATGCTTCTTAATAACCAAATTATAAACCCAAAGGCTTTTTTTCTTTAGGAAAAAGTAATATTCACTTAGTTGTCCTCTCATCTTACAGTTCAAATTCCATTTTTACCCTTATTTAATATAATCTTTGTATTTAAGTTCTCCAAGTCTGTTTTCCCTTTAGTTTCAGTATCTAATTAGGGCTACATGCATTAAACGTGCCTTTATTTTTGCTTTATCCTTACCAAAGCTGTAAGTTGGAAAAATTACTTCTGTCCATGTCCAAGCCTCAAATACTGTTTTTTAAACACATGCTGTGTCCCAGTCTGAAGATAGCTGTACTCCTCTGAGAGCTCAAGTATTTTAAGTACTCTTGCGATGAGAAGTGCTCTATATATGTTGTAGTGTTATAAAATGTTCATTTATACTTGCCCTTTTTTTTTTAAGTGTAGATTCATATATCGTGATTAGAAGTTGTAAAACAGTTCAGCACACAGAAGAAGAGCAATACATTGTCAGTAATACCTCCCTTTCTGGTATTTGATTGTTGAAACAAAGAGGTCTAGTGGAATGTTTGGCTCTTAAAATTATGCAGCTATGTCCCACAGAAGCTTAGCAGTTCTGGCAGGGCAGTAATTGTATTTTTCCTGAGAATTCTTCAAATTATCTGGGCACCAAAAAAAATAATGACATTTTTAAAGTGGTGGATTCAGCTGGGGCTAAGCAGATATGAGCAGTCTGTCTTCGTTAGTGTTTATATGGTGGCATTGCTGAGGGACACCAGTGACAGACAGGGACTGATTGTGCTTGGCACTGAACAAACAAGGTAGAGTTTGCCCCAAAGAGGTTATAACTTAAATACACAGGTACTGGGAGCTGGGGAGAGAAGTGTTGCATCACTCTGGAGGTTGGGAGTTGAGGCTGAAGAACCCCCTTCTCCCAAAGCTGAACACCTCTAAACCAGATTGCTTCTCTCCTGGAGCCCTGGTCTTCATGTCACAGGTGCCCTTCTAGCCAGCTAGGGTGTTTTCTGCTGTGAAACCAGTAATGTTCTGCCTGTGAAGTAGACAATATTGATTTAAAAAACAAAAACAGAAAAAAAAGAGCCAGGCAAATCTGCTTAGAGCTGTCAAGGTTAAACTTTGAAATGATTAGTCACTTTCCATTGCAGTCAGTGCAAACATTTCTTAAACATTTCTTTTAGCAGTCACTTACATGAATAATTAACTCCTGTGACCCTGCCTTGTCACTTACTGGTTAACATGGTCAAATGCTATCATTAACTTTCAGCATTAGATGTGCTCTCTCATACTTTCCACCTGCTGATGCAAATGCTTGGTCTCCAAGCTCACATTTCTAAATGTAGAAGCACAAGCCCATGCAGACTCTTCAGAGGCTTCCTCCCATGCAGACAGTGAGCTGTGGTGCCACAGGATCCATACTTTCCTTGTCTTCTCGGGTCCCTTGTTTCTGGGCAGCCACTGGGAAAATGTGTCAGGGACAGAGCAGAGGTTTACCTCGCAGTGGCCTTTCTTTATCAGCAAAGCCAGGAAGCTGCACAAATCCCTGGCATGCATCCACCTTCAGCTTTCTGAGAAGCAGATAGCGTGTCTCAGCCTGTGCTTTATTTAAAGAGGCAGACCATTTGGGGTGAACAGTTAAGCTATGGAGCACTGGGGTATCATACTTGCCTGGATTTTTTTCTCCCATCCAGAGAAAAATGCAACCAAAGTGGTGGGGGGAAATTTGCAGCTGATTGTGACTAACAAAGTGGTAAGGCCTCCTTGGGATGTTACTGACAACTTCTGAGCTCTTCCTTATGGGACCACATTTTGTAGGTCTTAATCTCGTGGGAAATTCTGTCTTGGAGACAAACACAGGATTTGATCTGAATGCAAAGTTTTCATTTTGCACTCCTACTACGACTAGGATGGGAAATTGTAACACAGCAAGCTCCCTCAGTTCTCTTGACACACAGGCAATAGCAAAATGCAATCAATCTCAAAGATTTATGTTCTTGTCCTTTTAAGTCCCTACCTTGCATTACACCATTATCACAATACATAAGGTAATGGCAGGAGTTGAATGAGTCATGGGAGACTTTCACTAAGATTTAATCCAAAATCTAAAAGCTGCCTACTCTGCATTGCCATGGCGTGGCATGTTTTTAAGCTACAGGAAATACGCTGTATTCAGCAACATCACATAATGTTAATTGCTGAATAATCTACCTCATGGTCCTTAGTATCAGTGCTGTAGGTGACAGGTTAAAAATGAAACTCTTATTATTAATTTTGTCTGTCACTAGCAAAGATAATTCTTTGGTGAAAGAGGTTACTATGGAGCCTGATTCAGGGGCAAACCCCCCCCCAAATTTAAATTCATCGTAGTGGAAAATCTTTAAAATGCTCTTTGGTACATTTAACAATTGCTGTGGTCCCTCTGGGAACAAAATCTAAACCAAAATCTAACATGAAGGAAACAGGTTTGCTGTGATGCCAGAAGTGCTCTAATTAATGTATCTGGTTTTCATGGTGATAAATGGGGTCTGTCAGAGTGTAATAATTAATTCTTAATAATGTGAACTTCTCAAGGTTATTTTGCCCTCAGGTTTCTGAAGAGCTCTCCATAACCAAAACTGATACTGTAAATAAACAAATCTTGATTTGCTAGACATGTGGTACAGGTATGTGTGTTAGTGAGCTCGGCTTCCCTCTGAAGCAGACATTTCACTTTTGATGCTATGGCTTTGTTTGCACTGGCTTATCTGTCCACAAATGGACGTGTTGACTCACACTGCCCCTGCAAAGCTGCCCAGCCTCTTCATCGGCAGGACTGACCCATGGTCTGGGTTTGACACTGGCAGCCACACTGTGCACCTGTGCCTCTGCTTTAATATTCTCATTTCTAAAATTATGGTCTACTTTGTTGCTGGAAGTGCCGACAAAAAGGACATAAAATGTTAAAAGGAGAGGGTGTGTTTTAAAAGCAATTGTAACACCAGGGAGGGGGAAATTTTTTTTTCTTTCCTAAAACACTAATCTCTATTCTGCATCTGTCTACTCATTTACCCTCTGGTAACACTGTTGGCTCCCCCTTTCCCATCAGTTCTCTCTCTCGTGGAAAAACTGGGCAGGAAGAGGTCATTGAAAACATTCTTGGGGATTGAGGCTACCAGGGCTTGTTGCTGCACAATTATGCAAGCAGATCCTTTTGAAAACAACTTTTAAGAAGGAAATAGGGAGCTTATAGTGAACAAGTGAGAACAGTACTCAGTGTAACTGTGTGCCTAGTACTGACTTTCTGGCCTTAGACTGTAAATTGGGCTGTGCCAAGGTAGAGCTGAAGAACATGAAATTGAAAGGATAAAAATAATATCAGATAGCTAATTTTATGTTCATAATTTTAGGCTTTATTCTGTAATTTAAATTCTTAGTAGACAAAACTTGAAATTACATAAACTGTGCATTTAGTAGTAAAGAAAACGTAGTCCTGTGAGCATAGGTGGCAAACCCAAACCTCCACTTAACTGTTACACAAGTCATTTTCCGGGAACACTGACTTTTTTTTTGTTTTGTTTTTGTTTTTAAGATGAGATTCTTTTGAGGAGTTTAGAATGGTGAACATTAAGCTGAGCTAGGTAAACACAGTTATGGATCCTGAGTAATCTTTCATTGCCAATCAAAGTAATGACTTTCTTACGCTTGCCGTTTTTCTTTTTCTCTCTCACTTTGATTTATACCCTGGAGTTTTGCTCAGTGATTTTTCAGAAGCTGCAAAGAAGTTAAAATAAACATGCTTAGTGCTGAACAGATTCATCTTCTTTTCATATTTTCCCTCCAGTTCTTTGCCATATTCACAGAGCTGCCATGCACAATCTCTGCCTCTGGATGACAGCCCCTGCCATGGTCTGAAACCACAGCTGTACCACACAGAGATGTCCTTCTGGGGCAAGTTTCTCCTGTGGAGGGGAGGGAGTAATGTGCCCTTGAAACTGTCTGCCCTCTGGGTTAGGAAATACGTCTTATCTAGGTCACTGGTCAAGTTATCACATCTGTATGCTCAACCATCTCGACTCGGCTGCAAGTCTGCTGCAGACACTGGGAAGCTGTTCAGGGGCAGGGTCCAGCTGCAAGATCAGGAGCCAAATTTGGGAAATACCTCTGCTATTGACTCTGCATGTCACAGATTCACTTCAGGGGAAAAAGATATGAAACTGCTAGCTCCTGGCTCTAGCACTATTTGTAAAATTCTCCTCTCCTTTTTTGATCCCTACTTTTTTGGTTTCATGTTTTACCTGTTCAACATAGGTTCACCAAGCTGACTGAAAAAGATATTAGATATGCTGGATCTTTCATACTGCTCAAATGTATTGTTCAGGAACACTGAATTTTTTCTTTAGATATGAACTATCTCATGTTTGTCACTGAGGCTAAAGTTACAGCCCATCTTACAGCAATAAGTTTGAGTCAGAGGGGTTACTTAGCACAAATGAGGGCGGAATTTTGAGATAAAAGCATAGAGTGATCACATTCCATTTTAAATGCTGTAATCTTTGTTAAGTTGTATTACAAAAATTCAAGGCTAACATTTAATAGACAGAGGGTACAAGCTGCATGAGTGGTCATTATTACACTGCGTATATCCAGTTGCCTGTAAACTGATTTTAGTTTATTTTTACACCACTGCCACTATGGAAAGCAAGACTTGGTACAAAAACCCCAACCAAACAAGCAAACAAAAACCAAACCAAAAGCCCTCAGCTACTCACAGCTCTGCAGATGTCCCTAACCAATGCTGCTTTTACTTTAATGACTTTAGATATTAGTACCAGAGAAATCTCCAATCCTTGGGTAACTGCCACACACCCACTTCTGTGGATACCTCCCTCTTCCTTTGCTTTGTCTGGTTTATGGCTCCTTTGCATTTTTGCTCTTTATCATTAACAGACAAGTGGCATATTGCACTCCCACCTGGTACTGTGCTTTCCTGTCTATATGACTTCAAGTAAAAAACCCACTGAATCGATGCCTTGCCAACATGTCTAAAGGTTGAAAAAATAACTTTAAAAATGCTGATATGTATTTGTTTTCTCAAAACAAACCTTGTGCCTGTAATGTTAGAAGCTCTAATTGCTTAGGGAATTTCATCCTCTGACTGTGTGAAAGTTGACAATAAAAAGGAATCTTCGTACAGGGAAGTCTTTTTATTTCACTTCACCAAATTGTTTCACTATGAATCAAGGTTGTAACTAGGATTATGAAGCAGCAAAAGGAGACGGGGCTTTCATTCAGGCCCTGTTTTGCCCTTAGTCCTGGCTTACCACCTTGTGTCCTGGGACATTCCTGATGCTGCAGAGGTGGTGACAGCTCTGCCTCCATCTGGGAGGAATCCCCTAGGCCCGGGCATGACAAGGGGAGGGCCCTGGGACAAAAAGCTTAGGACCAGAGAAGCTGCTGCTTTAGGACAAGGCTTCTGGGGCTAGAGGTGCCGAGAAGTTTTTGGAGAAGGTGCCTCCTTCCTTTTCCATGGGTCCAAAATAGACACTGGCACTTGATAACTTGCAGATATCACTGCAACAGAAGAGACCAGAAGAAAAGCAGTATCTATCTAAACAAGCCTTTACTAGTCCTCCTTTATCATCTAACTCTGCACTGGAATCAAATATTTTCGAAGAATCATTGGATCACTTCAGTTGCAAAATGCTATAACACCACTGAATCCAACCACTGCCAAGTCTACCACTATAGTCCACCATGTCCCTAAGCACCGCATCTACACATCTTTTAAATGGTGCCAGGGATGGAGGTAGCCACTTCCTTGGGCAGCCTTTTGGTGAAGAAATTTTCCATAATATCCAATCTAAACCTCCCCTGGAGCAACTTAAGGCTTGTTATGTGGGAGAAGAGGCTGACCCCTTCCTGGCTACACCCCCTTTCAGGTAGTTGTGACTGTGCAGAGGGGGCTGTGCTGCAGCTCTGGAGGCCCCTGGGAGCCAACAGGCTTGGCAGCAGTGATACTGGCAGTGTTACCGCCCCAGGATCACCTCAGCCACTGCACCAAAGCCAGAATGGAAAATGTCCTCCACATAGGCTTTGGGGAGCCACTCCTCTGGCATGTGTACAGCATCTCTCCCTTCTACAGGGCGCTGCATCTGCACCAGCAGCAGCTCAGGGTGAGAATAGCTGGGTAGGACAGGACTCAGTCTCAGCTGCTGAATGGTGATGTCTCAGGGGAAAAAGTTGCTGATATTTTATGTAAAACACACATGACGTCTCGTGATTTCACCCTCGCCGTGCAAGGTCTGAGGCGTTACTGCTGGTACTTTTTTCCATAGGGTCTGACATAGCAAGAACTGAAAATGAGATGGGATACCCAAGGTTCCTAGCTTTCTTTGCAAAAACAGGGTGTAATGTGCTGAAGAGGGAGTGTCAGTCTTTGGCTTTCTTAAATTTCCTGGCTATTGTTGATTTATATCAGATCCTTGAAGCTATTTAAACACAGTGTTTTGTTGGTATTTCCTTAGTAAAATGAGTGAAAAGGATGACATATTTCATGTAAGCTTATGTAGGTATTCTTCTCAGAAAGACCCCAAGGGTTCTTTTGGCATCAGCACATCCATTAGGCAATTGTTGTTGAGATGCATAATATGTACCTGGTAGACTTTGTGGCTCCTAGAGGTTTGTCATGCTGTCTCCCTTTAAGCAGATATCTACAGCTTTTTGTGTATGGCCTGCATGCAAAGTTCAGTTTATTTACGCTATATACCAAACTACGCTCCATAAAACTCCCAGGTCTCTCTTAGAAAACACTTGCCTAGGTTATGTGCCATGTGTGGAAAAATTCTGTACCAAATCACATTTTACAAGTCTTCATGCACGCTCATTTAGATGATTTATCACCCTCACAAGAAAAGATCTTTCAAAGCTCCAAAAGGAAGCATATACCATATGATTATTGCCAGTGCTTACTTCTAATTAAACCTGTCCTGAAAGAAAACAACAACAAAGAGAATATGAAAATAAATACCTTCAGAGTAATTATGCTAATTCTTGTGTTTCTTTGCTCTTATTAGAAACCAGTGACAATTCTAGGAGCAATTCACAAGGACACTCATTTTTATCAGTTCACACTTGGTCTAAACTAATGGTCCTTCCACTTTTTTTTCAAAGTGGTGATAAAAGCACTGAGATCTGCAGGTAAGAGCTGAGTTCAAAGCTCTGCCTTGCTGGCTGAAGACAGCACAATCCAGGTAGCAACCTGGGACCATATGGAGTTCCTTTGCCACTCCCAATGACAGTGACACTCTTCATGACACGCTGATTTGGTCAGGGGTCAGTCAGGGGCTCAGTCCAACTGCAGGGTCTTAAAAGCAGGGAGGGCAAACCAGTGCAAGGTTGGATGGACAGAATGTAGGCCACAGTAAGGCTTCTTTTGACCTCTGTCTTGCTCACCTGCAAAATGGTCTTTTCCAGAAAAGCAGATTCTCCCTCAGAAGAGCACCAGCTTTCAGCTCAGCTCCTTGCATGTGTACCTTAAAAATGTCCCCATCAAACTCCAAGTGGCATTTACAAAGATGGCTGTGCATTGTCCTCCCTGGCTACCTACAAGGTTTGCAATGGTTACTATAAATTATGGGAGTATTTCTGATTTGAAGAGCACAGCAACCAAATTTCTAAACCCAGATCGTGCCTTTACCACTCACTGGTACCATCACCAAATCACCAAGCCTCCATTATTCTGTGTTTCTTGAACCCAATCCATTTGCAATGGCAAGTCAAAAAAAGGTCCAAAACCAGTAAGACACTGAAAATGAGGGAAAAGTCTCTGTATTTCAGACATCTTTTTCCTTAAGCTGTTTTAGTTTCCGTTCTTCATAATACTAGAACTGAGATTTTTTTTTCTCACCAATTAATTCTGTTTTGGTTCAGGATGTGCAACTAAATTACTGGAAATATTGTAACAGCAACTTCTCAGAGTCTAAATAAAGTAAAACCCAAGCTATTACCGAATATATACAGCAGCTACAAAGAAGATGCTGCTTTGACTTGGAGGTCCAACAAAAATATGTTTTCCTTACTGAAAGATAATAGCAAAAGATAGTCAATACCAGATGAGAAAAAAAATCACTTGAATGATAGAGAAATACTGATCTCTTATTCTAAAACTCATGCTCACACTCATACACACAAGAGTGGGGAGGTGGGGTGTACCCTTTTTGTAAATGAAGAAGATTTGTCTTTTCCTAAAGTGAGCACTATGAATCCCCAACCATATGTCATAGCCTAAATCTCAAATAAAAGTTGCATGGGTTAAATTGATACATTAATACAAGTTAAATAACCAGAGGGGAGTATTAGTCAAAAGCTTGCTCCCACCAAAGATTTGATATATAGCTTCTGAGAAAAAAAAAAGAGACTGCTCCATTCTGAAACAGGCCCTGGAGACATTTGGATATTATCTAATAGGAAGAGGGTTTATCCTGGAACAGACCACAGTGCATGAGAGTGACTGAGCAGTATGAAAAAGACTCCAACAGCAGAAGCACAAGGTAGTATCTATCGTTCCACCCTTTTCATTTCCCAGCCAGACATATGGCTGAATCTTGTAATTTAAATGCAGATTATCTGTCCCAGCAGGAGTGCCTGAACATCCTGGAACCGGTGTCACGTTTCAGTAGGAGTGTCAGTGACTGTTTTGTGTTGCATAATTTCAAAATATTTTGTTCTCTGCCAAATTTAAGTATTTTTATGCTTTTAAAGGATGGGTATTCCTTCTACAGATGCTTTTTAGTCTTTTAAGGGGTAAAGCATTCATTGATGCTTTTCTGTGCTACCTGAAAGCTAGTTTTTCTCCTGTTTACACATGAGGAATAAATCTCTCCAGTTACAGTACCAGGATGGCTGAACACCAGAGTTTCACCCTTTGGCCTGGGATGGAGCTGTAGTGTACGATGCACAGTGCCGAGCTGGATGCCAAGGGCCTTTTGATGCAGACACATAATTTAGTTGTGTAAACATGTGTTTCATTGAAAATCAAAGTCAGTAGATATATGGCTATAGGTATAGGTGTTACCACGTGACATTTTTTACCAGATTTTTTTTGAGGAGCAGGCATTAATAGCAAGACATACACCTTTCAAAATTGTATTGGGATTTGGACAAAATCCATGTCTGAATCCCAGGTATCCAGCCTGCCTACCTGCTAGCACTGTCTAACTCGCTAGATGTTTACTCTCCAGAAACATTCTGGTCTGCTGTGAAATCATTCAAACAAAAGTTTTGAACCAGCTCAGATGCAGCCCAGTGTCAGGAAATGCCCCATGTTTTTACAGTGGGGAAACTGCAACATGCGTATCAATGAGGCCCATGGAAAAGAAATATACATGGACCAATTCTTGATAGATGTTTCAGAGAGATGTTCATTTCTCCAGCTGCATGGCCGGGCTCTGCTGAGGAACTGCTCAATCACGGGACCCGAGGGTCCCTGCCCGTGCAGGGGAACACAAAACAACCAATGGAAACGAGGCTGACCAGGGGCAGGGAAACCCCGTGTCTCCCCCCCA
>NW_008237609.1:141509-156154 GCF_000691975.1 Corvus brachyrhynchos
GCCGCACGGGCCGGGCCGGGCTGCACCGCTCAGCTCCCCGTGCGCCGCTGCCTCTGCTCTCAGCTGGGCTGCCACTGCCTCGCGCCATGCCCACGTCTCAGCCGGGCCCCCAAGTGGTGGCCCCCCCACACCCTGCTTCAGTGTGTGTTTCGTCTGGGCATGGCTCCGCTCCACTGCTACTGCCACCGCCACAGCCACCGCCACCTCAGTCGGGCATTCATGGGGCTCACTCCACCATGTGCTGTGTGGGGCCAGGCGGGCACTGCCAGGTCGTGCCGCTCCTGCCGTGCCTTGCTCCGCCGCCTACCCTGCAGCTCGTGTGGCTCCTCCCGTGTGCGGGAACTGCCTCGCTGCTGCTCGGAGGGGGCTCGGTCCACGTGGTCTGGGTCGCACGGACTCTGAGGCACGCTTCCCTTCGCCAGGACACAGCTGACATTGCTCAACAGTCTCAGTAATTAAATAATATTCATGAAAATATGGTAAGAATTAAATCCCAAGAAACGTAGAAAAAGTTCTTAAACAACCATGCCAGGAAGTGTTTCAGTTCCTTTTGAGCTTGAATTAAGCTAAAATTTACAAATCGTTGTTCAAGAATCTTTTCACGTTTAAGATAAATGTCCATATGCAGCTCTGAGAGCCAAGAGTCTTTCCACAGTTCCTTCATAGTTAAGAGATGGAACAGCAAAACAAAAACAAGAAGAGAAATCCAGAGTTTACTCACAAATCAGTCGCTGTCCTTAGGGACCGGGGATCGTTCTGCTCACATTATCCACCATTTGTTACAGTGGGGATACCGCAACACGCGTATCAATCAACAAGACCCATGGAAAAGAAATATATATGGACCGATTCGTGATAGCTGTTTCAGAGATGTTTATTTCTCCAGCCGCATGGCCGGGGCTCTGCCGAGGAACTGCTCAATCATGGGACCCGAGGGTCCTTGCTGGGCAGGGAAACACAAAACAACCAATGGGGAATGAGGCTGACCAGGGGCAGGGAAACCCTGTGTCTCCCCCCCAAGGCCCCTCTCCCAGGACCACATGGCAGGGGGAGGGCCCCAACACCATGTCATACTCTAGACTGACCAGACAAGATGCCTAACCTGTTCTGAAATTCCCAGAGGGGCCTTAACCTTCTGGACTCTGAGTTCAGCTTTCAGGGTCTTCAGTGTTTCCCATCTCACCTTGGAAACAGGAAGGTTTTTGAACTATCAGGTTTTTGCAGCTCTTAAACACCTCAAGAATGCTTAAATCAGAATGTTGGAGAAATTTGTAGAGGGAGTAAGCTCTACTGCTGTTCAGGTTAAGTGATGGTGCAGGAAAGGCTGCGTGGGCAGAAGAACAGGAGAGAGAAAGCCTGTCTGCCTCAGCAGCTGTACACCTTAGGGGAGCTATAGATGCTGCAGGTGATACTGAATGATGAGAAGCTCATATACAAAGACACAGGCATCCCCAAAGGGATGGGGATGATACAGCCTCACAGGTAGTTTTTCTCAAGTCACATCTGTGTGGCCAACCAGGGCAGAGGTCCACACAACAGCGTGCAATTAGTCACACAGCTAAATTGTTAGCATGAGCTGGTGCTATTTTGGCGCTTGTCACCAGGGGCAAGGCCACATCACATCTAGGACTGATGTGAAAAAATCAGTTGTGGACATGGCAAGGCCTAGGAAATCCCAACTGCTAAGATTAGCTCCCAAGTAAAGGAGAAATGCCTCTTAAAAAGGCTACTCTTTAGACTGGAAGTAGGTAGCGGATTACAATGTGGGACACAGGAGAATTGACTGGATAATGTAGTGGATAGATAGAAGAGGATTCATCCTGAGCACTGTAGAGGAAGCCATGCTACTGAACCTAACAATCTCTGTGGACAGAGGAGATAGATGGAAACACACTCTGAACTACCTTGATGGAATACCTTTACTTTTTATGTCCAAACAACACAACTTTTCCTTTAACTTATGTGTAATGAAAATATCGATTTAAATAGAACTGAATCAAATGGGACATATGCCAGCACAAGAAACATTCAAACTACAGTAAATTTATATGTATGGTGAACGATACATCCCTCAGGAAGCAGTTATTACATTTATTGTCTAAACTAGTATGTGTGGTGCTGTGGAGAGCAATGGCATATGTAATAAATTTTCATCCCTAAGTACATAGAAAAGAAATAGCAAACTGAGAAGCTCATCAAAACTTATTTCAAAAAGTCACTGTGGTGTCTTTGTAAAGTTTCTTTGATTCTTCTCTAATTGCATGCTCGAAGAACAAAATCCCTCCTAAAAACTTGCATGCAGGGTGATTAGTGAGCAAAACTGGAGAAAAAAGAGAAAGGACAAGGTAAGCAGTTTTTTGGGGGGCATTACTGTTCTTCTCACTGAATTTCCAAATGCCTCTTTAGCAAAATGTGTTTGATAGATTAGGAATGAAAGATTGTTTCCATGTTTTTTGACACTCATTAGGAATTGGAAGGAGAGAACTGATCAGCATCTGACAGCCTTCTTTTACAAGCACGTTCTTAAAATCTCCATGTTTTACTGAGAGGTTTTGATGTGCTCAAACCCCAAAATTTAAGGTTTGTCTGTGTGTGTTTCAGTTTAAAATTTCAACCAAGAAAATATTAATTTTCTATGCCTTTTAGGCTTTCATCCTTTGAAAATCTAACTTAAGGAATTCTGCCTTTTGTTTCTCACCTAGATAAACAGTCTTAAAAAAAAAAAACAAAAACGAAACCCCCAAACAAATTAATGCCATCAACAACAGTAACAAATGTCCTGCCTGTGAGCACAATTAGTAAGAAAACAGCCTTAGTGGTGTTTAGCCTGCAGACACCAGTGGAGCTCCACAACCATAGATTCTAATTAAGGGATTGACTTTTCAAGAAAGATTAAAATAATGAAATGCATTTAGCTTTGCTACATGATGACAGGGAGGGAATAGGACAACCCTCAGCAACAATAAGGAGGTTGTAAACAGCAACAATGGACAAGAGCTGTTAAAAGGAAAAGAAAGAACATTTTCCTAGGCACCAAGAATAATAAGGAATAATGGATGCGTAGATAGAATAAATAAGCTCAATGTTGATTGTTGGTATTCTTATTATATTTCATCTTTTGAATGAACACAGAGATGTTTATTGTCAAGGATGGATTTATTCACGACTAAGGAAAATAGAAGGGCGCTGATTACCTTGTTACCACTGCCAAATGTAACATCAGGTTTCATGTGACCTAGGAGAGCCTGTACCACTATATATCCACTCCTCATGGAAAAGCTTGCATCAGATCTGGTTTCTATGCAGCCTCTGTAGAAATGTTCACCAGAAATAACATTTACAGATTTACAAACCCACTTCATCCTTCAAAGGAGCAGTGGTGAAGCCGCCACCTGGGTGCTGCAGAGAGAGGGGAGGAGCAGTCAGGAAGGCAGCGTAAGCCACAGAGAGTGATATGCCCATGGTTTTGGCACTGCATTCAGAGGCAGGAGTGCTCTGTTTCTACCAGGAGCTTGAGCAGATTCTTGGCTCTGCCACTGGAATTGCTTTTTTAGGTGTCTAACCAGCTCGGTGGAGAGACAGAAATAAAACTGAAGTCTTCATAGTCTGCTATTGCTGTTCAACCCTGCTGCAGGGATTTCTCCTACTTACTTCCAAGACAGAAACATTTTGGGATTAGAATAGCTCCAAAGCCCCTGTGAACACGAAGCTTCTAACATGTATTTCAAAAGCCAAACTCAACATTGTTAAGCAGTTCTAGGTTATCAAGATTCAAGCTCAAGCAGACATCTAGTTGCAGTAAATGCTAATGCTAATAACTCATTAGAAACACTGTGGTGTAACCGATTGTGTTTTTTGGGTCTTGATAGTAGAAGTAGTATTGCTGAGAGAAGAAGTGTCTTCAAATTAAGCTGTACTGCATCCATCAAATCTCTTGTTGCAAAACATAAACACTTCCACTGAAGTCACAGGATCTAGAGATGGATATGGAGCCAATACACAGCTCTGAGTGCTGAAATTTAGAGGTGAATTCAGCAAGGCTCAGAGATTGCCTTCTACATTTGTCACCTGGGAGCAGTTTCTGATAGTCCCCCAGAATGTTTCTTCTCAAACAGAAAAATAATCACCTTTGCCCCTCCCTACTAACATCAAAACCCTGCTTTTCCTCCAGCATGTGGGCTCACCAGGTGAACACCTTCCCTCCATTCCCTGTGGACAGAGCTGGGAACACGTATTATTTCTAAAGTGATATTTGTATCAAATTATTCAATTAGAAAGACAACTGGGAATTATTTTTTCCAATGCAGAGGATGTATGCAAGTGTAGCATTAAAGGGCCCCCCATGCAATTCTGATGGCATGTGATGGCAATATTTCCAAATAGTATATCCTACAACAAAAGGTCAGCAAGTAACCACTCAGACAGACACAGTGTCAGACTTCCTTTCTACCTGACATGCAATCTTCCCAGAAAATGAAGACAGAAATTACTGAGTACATTTGTAAAACATAGAAGGAGGTGTGTGTACAAAACCAATTATGGAAAGAATTGCTTTTTGCTGCTTTTTTCCTAGTGCACTGTTTTGGAAATTAACCTTCATATACTAATTAACCTCTGGGTGACTTTATGTAAATTAGATGGCATTCATTGCTGTATTGCTATGGTAGTGTAAGTGATATAAAATGATATAAAGTGCTCTAAAGGTAGCTAAAAAGTTTCTTTTTGATGTGTTACACTTTAAAGATGCTGGAATGATCAGTCTCTCTTGGAATGAGAGACAGGCAAGAAGGATGGATAGATGAGGAAGAGAAAAGGTGAAAAGGATGTGAAAGATCCTGGGAAGTTCACACATTCATGGGCCATATCACCAGCTTGATAAACATGCTGAGGACCACTACTCAATGCAGATGTTGAAATTAGTATAATCTCAGGACCTAGGCTCATACATTGAAAATTGATATTAAGGGTGTTAACTGGAGTTCTAGAGCCAGTGGTGATTTTGGAGAAGTAATTTCCATAGATCAGAAGTATCACTTAAGGAGCCAGGTGACTGGTTCCCTGATGACGTGCAATTAGTTTTCCCATGTTTCTGAGACACCAGGGAACAAAGAGTCTTGCGAGGAAATTTAACTAAGAATACAGTGCCCAGATTTATTAAGATCTGTTTTTATATCTGAAATATTTCAGACCAGACTTAGCCTAGGTGACCTGGTGTTACACATAACTACCCAAAGTACTTGGGACAGCAAAGATATGAGGAGCAACCAAATCAGTGTCAAAAGTGCTGGAATCCATGTGGAAGCCAAGTGTGACTCATGTCCACTGAAGTGTTTGATATGACAAAGACGTCTGCCAATTCTTTTTGGTTTTATTATTATTATTCATAACACAAAAATTAAAACATTAGACACTAAAATGTGCTTGTTACATGATGCATTACATGTCATATATGGTCAAGGTCCTGATGTATCATTTAAATTAAAGAAAGAGCTAATTCAGCCCCTTGAAAAGATGGCTGAGGTGCTCAGCTCAAAATAGAACCACACCGTGACTCTCAACCGCCAAGAATTGCTGCCTTGCAGCCCACATGTAAGCTCCTCACATGCTGAGACAGAGGAAATTGTACTATACAACTGCATTCATTCTCCTTTACTAGTTTAAGAGACTCCCTGCTCAGTGCTCTGGCTGTGGTGAATCCCAGGCACCTGATTCTCCCCATGACACATCCAGAATAGGTATTTCCCACTGCACAGTATGAATTCAGAGCTGGGAGCCTACAAGTGACATGCAGTGAAACTCGGTATTGTCATGTTGTCTATAGATGTTAAAGCCAGGTGTCTGGAAGTTTAGCACAGTAGCAGCTACCCTGTAGGTGCACAAATTTTGCTGGATTTACCCTATCATCTGTGAAATGCTCCAAAACTTGGAATCAGGCCAAACAGCTCCCTGGTTCACTGTCTGCATCAAACAGTGGAGAGTCAGACTGAGAAATTTACTTCAGGGTAGTCTAGGGTATAAAAAAGAAAATTTCAGAGAAATATTAAGGGAAAACGATGTAATTAATTATATCATAATGGCATTAGACAACTTTGCATGCTGCTATTACCTGGGGAGTGAGTTTTCAGTATGATGGAGAGGAAGGCATGGTGATAGCCCTCATGATGAGGCGTTTTGTCCTTGGGGCATTCTGACCATCAAAGTCTCCCCAGTTACTCTACTGGGAGAGCAACACGCTTAACATCTCCCCCCCACCCACCCTTTTCCCAATACACTTGTTCCTGGGTGAAACAGTGGGTATGTCAAATTCTGAGACATCATGGAAATTTCTGAGATGCTCTTTCCTTTTGCTCCCTCCATCTTGCCAAAAAGAGGCATTCAGTTAGCAGAACCTTTGGCACAGCAGCACCGAGGCTGCTAGCAGGGCACTATCTACAAGAGCTAGTCACTCCATAGTGCACATTCAAACCTCCACCCACCGCAGCCAGCATTTATTTGTGTCTTGGTTGGAAAGCCAGGTTCCCTCCTGGCTCCAGCATGTAAAAGAGGAGTGGAGGTTTCTAAGGCTGAGGCATGGTGATGCCTTGCAATCAGCCCCAGCGTAACTTTGCACTGCTACAGGAGATATAGCAAAGACACGATGGCATAGGAGAGGCACTCATAATAATGCTTTGGAAATGAAAAGAAAGCCTGTTCAGAGCAAAAACGCACAGACTAAGGAAAGGACAGAGCTGCCTTTTCTCTCTACCCCACGGCTGGCCTCATGCTCTGGTGTGTTTCCATGGAGGCTGTTGCTGTCACTACGTGGCTCACGCTGGAGTGTCACATTGGATGGGGGCCAGCTCAACAAGAAAAATAAAGTGAGTTTTTAAGAGGTAATGTGGTAAATGTTCTTCTCAGTCTGGCTACCAATATGTGCTGTCTAGCCTGAGGCGCGCAGCACATATGGGTAAAGCTACTGAAGTTTGGTACTTTTAACTTCTTGAGTCACTTTTTACAAAACCAAAGGAGATGCATTAGACTAATTGTGGAGATAAAAAAAAAGAAAGGTAAGGAAAAGCAAAGCTGAGTGATCTGATCCCAACAGACTTCCACTGCCCATTTCTCAATTCTTATTCTAAGGTTTGCAGGCTTTCCTGCATACTGGGTGATTTTCCCTGCTGCTTAGGCACCAGCAGAGCAAGCAGATGTTCACAGCAGCAGACGGCCAGGATAGCATAGCGCCCTGGCCATGCTGATAGGGCCCAGGCAGGTGAGAGTGTCCAGGGCAGCAGCAGATGCTGGCATTCGGGCCACCTGCCTGGGGCAGCTGTAAGGGTAGTCCTGCCCTCCCACTATTTCAGCAGCTGCTGGAGGAGGTAGCCTGGCTCCAGCTCCTCCTTCTGTCAGGGAAATTCAATTTTAATCTCCATTGCTGAGGTTCAAATGAGTTCTGGTGCTAAGAGCTCCTCAGAGAATTTGGCCAGCCCATTTGGGGAGGCTGTGGTAGACAGGGTAACTTTTCTAGCAAAGCAAAACATAGGTAATGTCTGTTTTTCAGAAATCTGCTCCTCTCTCACTTACGGTCTGTCAAGGCACTTCAGCAGTCATTTTGTGGTGTGCCCCTGGGCTTCTGGGAGAGCATCACAACCTCCTCCTCTTTTTCCCATCTGTCAGCTCAGTAGTGACAATAGGGCAGACTGGAGTTTCTTTCAGCTCATTCGATTTCTATGGTTAGCATTTGCCAACTGCTCAACCATTTGTAAAAATCATGTCATCAGTTGTCATTAGAAAAAGAATTGATAACTGGTACTTACTGAGCTTTGCAGTCACTCAAACAAATTCATTCTCTTAGTTCAAAAAACAGAAATCACACAAACAAGCCCAGACATTAAGTGAAAGGGTTAGATTTTTTCAGCTCTTAGATTGATACCCAGTAGTACAACTATGGTTAATAATCTGTGAAATTCAGCATCTAAAAAAACCCTATAACTCTTTTAAAAAAATAATTTACTCATCTGTAATGTGATATGTACAACTGAGTCCAGAAAAAGCCTCTTAATGCTTGTGAGTCATCAACATTCCATATCCAGAAAGCATACTATCCAGAAATCACCATGACCATGGATATGTCCATGATGCTCAGGTGCAAACTCAGGCATTTCAAGCCAACCTAATGACATAACAGAAGAGCTGAAAAGAACCATTTTTCATTTTCAGTCACAAAAACATAGAATATTCTGAGTTGAAAGGGACCCATCAGGATTATCAAGTCCAGCTCCCGGCCCTGCACAGGACAGACCAAGAGTCACACCATGTACATAAGAGTGTTGTCCAAACACTTCTTGAACTCGGACAGGCTTGGTGCTGTGAGCACTTTCCTGGGGAGCCTGCTCCAGTGCTCAGCTGCTCTCTGAGAGACAAACGTTTTTCCTGATACTCAACCTAAACCTCCCTTGACTCAGCTACATGTCATTTCCTTGAGCCCTGTCACCAGTCACAAGAGTGAAGACGTCGGTACCTGTTCCTCAGCTTCCCCTCAGGAGGAACTTGTAGACTGCAATGAGGTTTCCTCCAGGCTGAACAGACCAAGTAGCCTCAGCCATTCCTCATATGGCTCTCTGTCCAGACCCATACTTGTTGCCCTCCTTTGGATGCTCTCTAACAGCTTAATGTCTTATACTGTGGTGCCCAAAACTGCCCCCAGCACTCGAGGTGAGGCCGCCCCAGTGCAGAGCAGATGGGACAGTCCCCTCCCTCGCCCGGCTGGCGATGCTGTGCCTGATGCATCCCAGGACAGGGCTGGCCCCCCTGGCTGTCCAGACACTGCTGACTCATGGTCAGCTTGCCATCGACCAGGACCTGCAGGTCCCTTTCTCCAAAGCTCTGTCCCATTCCTAATCTGATTCTTAATCTTTTCCATTCTTGATGCTGGGTAAATATTTCCTGCAAGAGTTTCTGGTACTGGAAAAGCCAAGTTGCATGGCCTTGAAATCAAAACAAAAGTTGTCAACATGAATGCCTTAGTAACACTGGAAAGCATCTGTAAGATAGGGAGGAGGAATGCTGTATGAGTAAAGAGAAAACATCTAAGTGCTTATGTATTGGGAGATTTATTCTGTTGTAATTTATTTAACCCCTTCATAGAGAACAAAGAACTTCACTAAATTAAAAACAACTGGGATAAAAAAAGTAAGTTCTTGGAATTATTTGTTAAACCTAAAATTGCTCAGGAAAAGCATGAAAGATTGTTACGATAACACCTGCAAAGAAGATATCCCAAATTTTTTTGGCTGCCTACTAGATGTAAAATCCATGCCCAGCTGAATGTGTTCCTTTGCTAACCTGACTGCAGAACGCTCCTTATTCCTGTGCACTACCCCCACCCATTTCTGAAACATTTCTTCTGGCTTTGAAACTTCCCCAGGTCTTTAACATGATTTTGGAGCCTATGAAACCCATGCACAGGGAAAATTTAGACATCATCAGTTTTACAAAGACACAGTGGAATGCAAAATTACCAGAAGCCATAGACAACACAACACAGAGGGAGTTACAGGGAAAATTGGGAAAGATTGTCCTATACTATGTCTCTATCTTACCATAAGAAATGTAGTAGCTCTAATGTTCATGTGAACATCATGAGAATTCTCTGTGCCTCTCTTTATAAAGCAGTTTAAGGGATGACTCCCTTTTTTTTTGTCTCCTAAACAACCAAACAACACAGTATTTACAAGGAACTGAGATCATGGAATTGAACATAGACCTTAAAATGATGTAAGAAATTTTATTAGGGTGATATTTAGGTTCATAAATTCAGCTACAGAGTTTTGAAACGAAAATCCAGAGCAATCCATTCCCTTCATGGGCATTGCATGGACATGATGTTCAGAGCCAGGAAGTGCTCATCTCTGTTTTTTTGTTTGTTGTTTTTGGAAAAATGTTAACCAAACATTAAAGACATGCACAAATCAAAACCTTCCCCAGAACACGTCCTTTGGTGATTTCCTATTGCCTACTAACTTTTGCCAGTCATAGATTATACTAAATAAGAAACTGTTCCTCCTGTTCTTCTGGATCTTGAATAAGATCATAAGCCTTTAAGGGCTCTTGCTAAAAGATGGCAAGTTTAAAATGAAAAAAAAAAAAAAAAGCATGATCACAGTCCAAGGTTATAAAAAGGGTACAGAACTTTTGGATCAAGAGAGGGAAGCGCTAATACTGTGTGGCCCCACTTTCCTAGAATATGTGTCTTGGCAACATTGCTAGTCTAAATCTGGCAAATTTAATATTTTGATCTCTGTCCCTGGAGAAAAACATGCACCTATTAATTATATCAGATAATTTTCCTCTCTTGCGTAGTGTAACTGATCTCCATTATATACTTTATTGTGTCATAGAGGCTGCATTGCGTACACTAAGACTGCCATTTATGCACTGAGCTAGGTTGTGTATTTTGGGGGGGGGTTTAATGAGAGTGGGCTGAAGGGAAGGTTTCCTGATAGCCTGTTTAAGAACAAACAATTAGTTTATATGAAATACAGAAAAAAATACAAACATGGTGTCCAAAAGCTCCAGTGTTCACACCCGCAGAATAGTACTGCTGATGTCTAAGCGAGTCCCATGAAATACAACTGTGATGCTTGATAGCTGTACTTCCATGTTTTAGATTGACTGTTTTGGTTAATGGCCACCTAGAAGTTGACTGTAAAGCTTAGCATTTGAAGGCAGAGTGCCATGTATGTTGAAACATTTCATAAGTACATTCAAAGAAACAGAAGTTGATGGCCTGGCCCAAAAGAGTCTGTGCTCTCACGCTTGATGGCACCTGTCAGATAAAGAGGCAAGGTCCACATATTCATGTTGAGCTTAACACCAGTTTGAATGGAGAAAGAGTGGAGAGAGCACTTGGCAGATGATCACAGGCTGGATTGCAAGACAGCAACCATACCTGAAAGGCTGTATCTGCTGATGTGGTCAATTCCTTGGCAAAGAAAACACGTTTATTTGCCTCTATCCAAAAGGGAAGGCTTGTGAAAGGAATTAGTAATACAATCCCTCAACTGTAGGTATTTGAATTGATTATCTGTCAACCCAAAGGTTTCTCTAAGTTCAGCAAATGAACACAATCTGTCTTCAAAAATGCATTGTGTAATTTGTTAAAGCTTTTGTCTAACCACGCATCCCAAATAAAAATGCATTTAGGTTTTGGTTTGGGTAGTAAGGTTGTTTTTTTTTTTTGTGTGTGTGTTGTTTGTTTGAATTAGAAAATTGAACTCAATCTGAAATGGAATAAACAATAGGTAACTTAAGTGATTTTTTTAATAACTGGTGTTAATTTAAATTACAAAATCTCTGAATATTAAGCACATTACTGATGTATTTCAGATGTATTTTTATATGTTTCAGGCACACATTGTTAAAATATGTTATTGATTTTCTGTTTTCTTTTATTCTGAGGTTCCAGTGTGCTCTCTGCTGGTGGTGGCATTCCCTATTTTGAAAAATGATTGGTTATTAATAAATAACCACTTAATGCATGCTTAAGTTAAAGGTAGAAGTTGCTAAACTGCTAAATTGCTTTGAAGAGTATTATTTATTTGCATATGGATTAGGACCTAAGACAAAATTATAAACCAAGACAATGAAGAAAATTTTGTATCAGTGGAGAACAAATTCAGGAGAGATGAGAGGGTGAGGACATTAAGGGGAGATTTTATAGTACCTTGTTTTTGATAGGTTTTAGGAAACTCCACTAGGGGAAGAACAGCTACAGGAAGACTGGAAAGAGCCATCTCATATTGTAAGTGGTGGGACTCAATAAAAGTGATTCAGTAGTACTGCTCTGTAGGTAATAGGGCAGAATAGGAGAAGAACTATGGAAAAAGTCTAAAATCATATGTAAACACACTTGTCAAGCTTTAGAAAGAACAAGAAACCAAAAATGGCCAGTGGGCTGATTGTTCTCCTGGCTTCAAAAGTATGATTTTCTAATTTTAGAATAATATATAGCAATAGACTGTTCAGCTTCCTGTTTCAAAATTTAGGACTGTGTTTCTGAAAAAATGGCATGCTGAAAAGTCCCGTTAATTCAGAGGAAATATAATTAAAGTTTCTTCTTTCAAGGAAAAAAAAAAAGAAAAAAATAACTTTCTAAATCTTGAGAAATACTAAATGCTTTCAAAGTATTTCTGTGTTAAAATGTAAGCCGGAACATTTTCAAACAGACGATGTATGCTCAGCTTTGTTAAGCTAGATGAGACTGGAAACAGAGGGGTCAGGTGTATGGAGTGAGCCAAGATGGTGATTTAGTAGGACAGGTTTTCCATAAAAGCATGTGATTGAGAACTACATTTCTCTATAAATCTGCGTTATACATCAAATGCTAATGTGTAATATCCCTACTTCTGTATCAATCTATTGATATATAATCACGTAATACATTCCTCTTGCAAATGTAGCTACATATTTTTTTGCTTTAGATACTGCCCTGCAAATTCATGTATATGGGTAATAGTTTTTAGTAGCAGGCAATAGACCATGTAAACAGCCAACATAGCACATAATGAAGCTCACGAAGAACAAATTTTATCACCCAATGTCAGTCAGCCAACCTCTCATGTAGATGATTTCTTTAGATATATTCTATAAATGAATAAAATATTTCTAAGTATGACTAAGTAAATATTGATGTTTTAAAATATTTTATCTGAAATTCAATGGAAATGAGCTTTGTCTTTTTCTCAGGGCATAGCAATGTGTGCAATGTGATGTTTCTCTGTTATGCACCTTATCACACTGTCTACATGCAATCTTCTTCTTGCTATCACTATTCATTTTTCATGTGCCAAGTATTCATTAATCCTTTAACCTCGGTAGGTAGAAACCAGTTTTCCTCTGCAGAACACTCAGCGCTCCCTGTTCCAAGTGGTTAAGAAGGATGAATGTTGTTAATACTCGTGTTTTTTTATTGATAAATCTGAATATAAGCTGTGCATCTGTCCAGGGAATGTTTCCAGCTGTCTTCTATAGTAGCCTGATTCCTACGGGATTGCATATTTTATCTTTTAAAACAAGTGTTACAATGTTAACTTTTGACTTGGGTGAAATCTAATGAATCACATATGTAACTTACTCAGAGTAGCTAGAGCTGGTTCTGATCTAAACTACTAGCACAAGGATATATGTTGCCTGGGTCATTAGACTGTATTTTAACTCTATGCTCACTTTTCTCCAAAGGAAATGATTACACCAGAGGCAACATTACAATAGCAAATCACGCCTAATCTCCTTCATGGCTTGTGGAGACATATATTTCTGTTTTATAGCCATTTAAACATTTATTTACTATTCTTTTTTTTTCCTTGTGGAAATAGAGGTAAGATGCAGGGACAAATAGTGAAGGGTTATGTTACCCAAACCATTTATGCCAAGAGGTGGCAGAGGACCATTACAGGGAAAGTGATGAGTAGATGTATTTCTGGCAGCTGGCATGAAATCCTCTATGGGAACAAACACTGGTTCTGGTTCTTCTGCCTTCCTCAGTAAATATCGTGCTGAGCAGCAAATATTAGTTTGTATTTACTGAAAGTAATAGCGTTTTAGCAGTAATTATTTACCTGCGCTCTGCCTGGCTTTCTGTGTAAATACACAAGCTGTATGGGCATTTACAAACACCCTCACGTGACAGGCCAACTTCCTAGACACGGGATCATCCCTCTTTTTGCTTCTTATTTATCCAGTAATTGTTATGACTGGGACTCTCAGGAACTGTTGAGCTGACAGTGAATTTGAGGGAATGAGGGGTGGGACTCAAAGAACTTGCCATTTTCTATCTGCTCTGACCATGGCTTCTGCCAGGGGCTAGCACAGCACCCTGATTATTCACAAGGCTATTAAGCTTCCTTAAATTGAATGGCCCCCGACCATTGCCCAGAAACCATCTGAGCAGGCAGGGCTGGTCAAAGCTCACCTGCACTCTGGCCACACCGTGTTTACTTCATGCAACACGAACCACACGGGAGGAAGCAGAAAACAGCCACATCAGCTTTACATTAACAAAAGGCTCTCCAAGGCAAGAGAATCCCTAGGTAACCTGTCAGGCCAGCTTAATAGCTCCAATACCGCCCAGGCATGGACCAGGATCTTTCCACCAAAATGCTTCCCTGTCTAAACACGTGTAAAAATGCTTTTGAAAAGAAATATAGATTTGCATCTTAAGGTTTAATGATGACTCTTAAGGTTTATATTTTTGTTTCCTAAGATTCTGAAAGTTCTTTTAAAACATTAATGTAACAAAGACTTTGTTTTAAACAAACTTTAAGATTATGGAATCTGTCCTTTGTATGTTGTTCATAAAACCTTTATACAACCCAGTATCTGCAGCCCTTACGTGAGAAAAATCTTCCCCAAAAAGGAAGTTCTCAGTTTGCAGGGGCGCGACTCCGGCTTACAAGCGCTGACAACATTAATGTAACAAAGACTTTGTTTTAAACAAACTTTAAGATTATGGAATCTGTCCTTTGTATGTTGTTCATAAAACCTTTATACAACCCAGTATCTGCAGCCCTTACGTGAGAAAAATCTTCCCCAAAAAGGAAGTTCTCAGTTTGCAGGGGCGCGACTCCGGCTTACAAGCGCTGACCAAAAAAAAAAAAACAACCAACCAC
>NW_008237609.1:157508-170845 GCF_000691975.1 Corvus brachyrhynchos
GGGGGGGGGTGTGGGTGGGCGGCCCCCCTGCACATTCGGGGCTGGGCAATTAATATATAAAAACAAATAACAAAAAAGTACAAAGTGTAGCGCTCTGTGGAGAGGAAAATCGGAGTGTAACACTGTATTGGGGGAAAAATCGAACTATAACACGCTATGGGGGAAAAAATAAAAAGAGTATAGTGCTGTATTACCTTCTACAAAAATAATTAGCTTCTTTGAAACAAATGCTCGCTCTTGCAGAAGTCGGGAGCTTGGGGAGCAAACCGCTGGTATTTACATTTAAAGCGTGTACCGAGAGCGGCTGCGGGAGATGGGTTACCCCATGGCATCAGCGTCACCCTGTAAAGCCCTCCGAAAGCTTTCCGCTGCTGGGATGAAATTTCCTCTGGGATGGGATGTGGGCTCCTATCCGCCTCCCCCAAAATCCTGCACCACCGCTGGTGGTGGGATGTTGTGGGAGGCGGATAGGAGCTACCAGACGCGTTATTTTATATTCCCCTCCCCGTAGTTTGCAGGGATGCGATGCTCCGGTCCAGAGAGCGTTTTTTGGTTTTTTTTTTGGTGGGTGGTTTTTTTTTTTTTTTTTTTTTTTTTTTTGGGGGGGGGGTTTTTGTTTTTTTTTTTTTTTTTTTCCCCGGATCTTGGCGTGGCATTCAGTCCCGCAAACGGGCTTGCATGGGAAATAAGATGTTTCATGCCCTTGGGGAGGAGGTACGAGCCGTTTCGGTAGGAAGCACTGAAGAGAAGTTCACTTGATCGGGGTCTGTATAGAGCTCTTGGCAGCCCCCCTCCCCCTGAGTAAGACAGTAAAATAGTTCATTTTTTAAATGATCCATAATGAAATAATGGTACTCTTCTCCCTCCCTCCACCACCCCTTTTTTGGTTTTTTTTGCTTTTCACTTTTCGTCTCGCCACGGCAGGTAGATAATTCGCGGCAACTTTGCGAGGCTGCTTTATATAGCGCTGGCATATGGGCTCCATTTTCTGCTCTCTGGTTGGTCTACAACTCTGAAATGCACAGGAACAGCAAAGTGGTCGCAGCGTAGGATTAGTAACTGTGCTGAATAGGTCACAGATGGGGCGATAGGAGCATTTTAATAGTGACGTAAGGCTGCATAAACCGAATCTGCATTTTTTTTTTTTTAACATATTATTCGTGCTGGGGGAGGGGGAGTGTCTTGAATATCTTTCTAATGGGACGTAATCAAGTTGAAACCTCTGTCTGCAAGCTGGCATGTCACCTATCGTCACAAACCAACCGCGCATAGCGAAGGGAAACATTGCGGATTTTTTTTTCTAATGTATTTTTATTTTTTTTCCCCTCCCCCTGCTGCAGGAGGCGGTATTTTTCTCAGCCCGTACAAGCCTGCTTCCACTAAAACAAGTAACTGGTGGATGACATCACCCCCTCGGTGACACCCATGCGCGCCCCTCCCCGGGGCAGCACACCCACCCGCTCCCCCCCACTGCCTCCAGAACAACAGTGGTGGCATTTTCCTCTTCTCATTTCTTTTTCTTTCCCCTTTTAGTATTTTTTTCCACCCTTTTTTTTTTTTTTTTTTTTTTTTTTACTGTGGCTGGTGCCTGGAACTGGGAGGAGGGGGGCAGTCTGAGGAGCACCTTTTTTGTGGGGAAAATAGCTTTTTGGCAAAGACGTATGCCATAGGTCATTTGATGAGTGAGTGCACCTATGCTGGATGGGCTGGGAAGGAGTTTAGGATATGGGAGATACTGTTTGTTTTCTGCTTCTGATAGTGAGGCAATATTAGACATGTAAATAGGGGGGATGGGAAATGATGTATTTTTAATTCTTTTTTTTTCCCCCAGCCGTAGTTCATGATAATATTTCCAGGCCTTTCTTTGCTTTTCTTCTAGAAAAACCTTTTCTGGAAAGGCCCCTGAGAGCCCAAGAAGACTCTGTGTAACAACTTTTAAAAATAAACTTTAAGATTCCAGGACAGGCTAATCGTGGAATCCTCTGCCAGCTGTTTCTGTCAGGATCAGCCAGACCTGAACATGCACGAGCAGAGTTTCATTCCAGATGAGAGGAGGCAGAAATGTGGGGCTGAAATAGCTCCTCCTCTGGGAGACGTTAGAATGGGGTCAGCGAAGGGCTTGGGCTGCAGAACCCTGTGGTAGTGACCATTTTCTTCTTTGCCTAGACCAAGGCAGTGTGTGATGGTAACCACCACAGTTAAATAGAAATACAGACCATGCATTTGAGGAAAATGAGCAATGCCTTTCCTGGGTGCCTGGGGAGGTCTCTGCTGCACAGGAGGGTTGCAGAAGGTCCATGTAATTCCCGTGGAGTTTTCAGTGCTGCTATGCTGTCCCATTGTTTAGATTTTGGATGGTCTATAAAACAATGGAAAGTCGTGTGCCTTTTTTCATGGCTGGGTGCATGATGTCCACTTATGCAAGCATTCCCAAAGATAGAGTGCTGTAGCCTCCTTGCTTCAGGCTGCTGGATGACCTATGTGAGCCTTGCACGGCTGCTGGCACCACTTCTCTGGGTGGCCAACCTCCTTGCTCCTTCCTTCAGTAAGTGTTGTTTGCTTTGTGGGATAGGTCTCATCAGTACAAGGTTGGTTTTGACCAAGTCTTAGTTAGAATCAAGTAAAATGGGAGAGAGTGAATGATGTATTTGTTTATTAATAAAGATGGAGATATGAAAACATTTTTACTGAAGTGTCTTGCTTGTGGCTTTTAAAATACTGTATCTTGATTTATTTTTTTGGAGAATGATTGTGGTTTGCCTTTCCTTGACATAACCACAAAATGAGTAAAGAAATTAATTTCCCGAAATAAAAATTTTGTTTTTAGAAAAGCTGATATGGATGCAGCACCCAGACTTTGACCTTCTCAGCTCCTGACTAGTGGTTGTTTACTACAGCTGCAGCTGTGCGTCTTTGAAAGAGGAGGAGCTGCAAACACAAGCATGCTCACTTTTCCTGCTAAGAGGAAAACATGTAATAAACATACTATTTCAAAGTGAGATGTTAAGTAAAGTGTTGAGCAGCCAGGTTGTGGCTTTTCCTTTCCTTTGTGCAAGATGTGCTGCGCTGTATCTGTAAGAGAAGTTTTGAGTCTTGCAAAACATGAAAGTGTGAAATGACTACTTTTCCTATGCAGTAAAAAAGATTTTTTTTTTTAAATTAAATTCATGCTTGCGCTAGAAAGGAAAAATGCTTTTGCACTGTAGTACTGAGGACACTGTCAACATTGTTCGTCATATGTAACCTTACCCTATGTTCAACAACTGAACTTTAGACATTCCTCTTGCTTCAACTGAATGATTTTTTTTAAAGTCGCTACTAAAGGCAAAAAAACCCCAAACAACAGCAAAAATCATATTTGATGATTCAGTGTCAAAATGATTTAGTTTATAGCTAGACAGAGGTATGCTGACATACTTGATCGAAGTGTTGATGAGACCTTGTGGCACTCTTGCAAAAGTGGGTAAAATTGGACCAATCTGAGGATAGTTGTGGAGTCAATTTTGTTTTTTTTTTTATATATATGTGTGTATGTATATATGTAAATACATATGTATATAAACGCCAGTGCTAATTGTGCTGTGTTTGCATGTTGAATCTCTCTTCTGTGCGGAAAGTTTGGTTAGACTTTGTGCCCTGAAATATGTGAACTTTTTCATACTTCTGCAAAGTTTGGTGTGACTGATAGGTTTGAAGTTTGTTCCAAGTCTGTGCTCTTGTTTGCTCCCAAGCAACAGCTATAAGAGATTAGCTCAGTTGGTCAGAGCATGGTGTTAATAACGCCAAGGCTGTGGGTTCTGTCACTGTATGGGCCATTCATTTAAGAGTTGGACTCAATGATCGTGCAGGTCCCTTCCAAGTCAGAATATTCTGTGGTTCTACAACACGAAAAAGGTAGACTGTTCTTTAATTAGTTCTATTTACCTTTTGACTACAGAGAACTCTTAAAATAATACTGAGAGATAGAAAGAAGAGGGAAAATGAACGTAGCTTTGCCAAAAAGTATATCCATGCTGTATGTAATACTGAGCTTGTGTGGACTTTCTTGAGTTCATTGTAATAGCTCTTCATATTAATTAGAAAGCCTTATCAAAACTTTGGACTAAATCAAAATCAAATTATTATATAAATTTTTTTTTTTTTTTTGCATCTATGCTGCATAATGATGTGTTTTGATCTGGAGAAGACAGCTTTAAATTATGGTGTGCCTTGGTTCTGTAGCTGTTTCTGTAATTGCCTGCATTTTTGGGATGGCATGGTGGCATGAACTATCCCAGTATTTCTCAAATATATGACAAAACTTGGGAGTGAATACATAAAGTCATGTCATATATATTCAGGGACTGTATGCCATATACTGTCTGTTTCTTTGTGCACTAAACATCTGTACACATAGCTCCTGTGCCAGAAGAGTCCCTTCAGCCACAGCTACAAGGGTAGGACTTACCTAGGTGTTGGCTTGCTAATTTTTAATTTTTTTTTTTTTTTAAGTTCAGTAAAATCACAAGGATGCAAAAGCTAAGGTTTATTGGAACTAAAACTGTGTGTTAGGATCAAGGGAGATGCTGTGTTTAAAGACTATTAAAAGTAGTGATGCTCAGTGATACTAAATAAAGTCTGTGAAGACTGTCACACATTGACATTTCTTACCCTCTGAATGCGATCCTAGTAATGTCTGTGCTTTCTTTTAAATCTGGTTTATTTGTACATAGATTTGAGGGTTTTTTTGGTTGTCTGTTTCTTAAAACAAATGCCCTCGTGCAGTGGTGTTTATCCTTTTGTGGGTGGCTGGCAGTGCTGGCACTGACAGCCTTTGGAATTGCAGTGCAGACCAGCACCACTTGAGTTAAGGAATGTCTGGTTAGCAGTAGCAAGCTTTTGTCCTCTCTGTGAACCAGCCTTCAGGACGGGAATGAGGCGTGCTCTTTGCTAATGGCTGGCACGGTATTTGCTACATAGCAGAGTAATGATGGGACTCAAAAATCCCGAGCTTTGTTCCTGGCCTGGCTGTGGGGCGAGCGTGTTCTCGTTGTTTAAACATAGAACAATCAAATGCATGACCTTGGACATCAGCGCTGCAAAGGGGATAATTAATCAGATGATGTATCATGTCGGGAGACCCGAGTTCTAGTCTCGCTTTTGTCATGCGTCACCTGGGACAGGCACTTTGTTACCCTCTCTGTAAGGTGGTAAGCAGTGACCCTAATTCCTTATTAATGCAGGATGTTGTCCAGTGGTCAGAGCAGCAAAGAGCACAAGGTTTTGCGTGCTAATGCTGATCCTCCTGCTGATTGCCTAAATAATTTCTTTTTCTCTGCCTCGTCCAGGAAGGGCTTTTCTGGGGGTGATGTTGCATCTCTGTTCCGGGGCCTTACAGGTCCCTGACAGCAGCATGAGCAGCACAGTGATGCTGGTAGGCTGCATGGGTGCAGAGGGTGTGTGCACAGAGCTCAGGCCAGCTGGAAATAAGGTCAGGTCCATTCGCAGAGCTGGAGATACTGTCAGTGAGCTCTGGAAGCCTTCCTGGGCATGAGTGAACTCATATATACTTTGTTCAAGTCTTGATAGGCTGCCATTGACAAGGGTAAAGGCAACTGTCTGTCCCCCAGCATTTTCCCTCTGTGGATCCCTGAGGGAAAATCTTACAAAAAAGTACTCTTTACAAAAAAGTACTGAACTTTTCGTTTGCTTTTTTTTTTTCACTACCAAAATTGTCAGAAGTGGCTGGTGTGTTCTCAGATACTTTCAAATCAAACTTTGAAGAACCAGTCAGTGAGCATTTCTGTCGAAATGATTGAAGTTTGTTAACTGGAATATGCATTATTAAAAATTTGTTACGTCAGTTTCAAAGAATACCTGTAACTTTTGTTATATACCATGGATGTTATTCCTTTTTTTTTTCCCCCCCATGGTACCAGCATTTTCAGATGGTCTGCTAAAAATTGAGGGGACCTGTTACAGCAGACATAATAATAAGTTGTCATCTGAGGTAGCCACTGAGATATTTAGAATTAATGATATCAACTGCCAATTCCTCCTAGAAAAAAGGGAAGATAATAACTATGAGTATTATGTAGTAACATTTGATAGGAATCTGAGCAGGACTTAACTTAAAATCAGAATAATACAGAAATGGGATTTTTTTGGGTATTCTCTTTGAGTGTTTAATGCTGGCATGGAAGAGTTTTGAGTTAGTCTTCAAGTATGGGTTGGCAGTGCTCTAGAAGAGCATGTAAAGAGCTGTGATTGATGACACTTTAAAATCTTTTAAAGTGTTGGACAGTAGTTGGAGCTCTTCCAGTTCCTTTTTCAGAGAATCTTTCAATTGCAAGAAAATTGCAAGTGGGAAATGAAAAGATTTTTCTTAAGAAAATAGAGAAAAACATTCCTTTCCACCTTCTATACATTGGTAACAGTTACAAAGTGACTTGATTTTTTGCTTTTTCCGTCTAGCCAAGGAGATCTTTTGTATAGATAGTGCCCTACACAATTTTGAAAGGAAAAAATGAGCTTTTGAAAGTGAGAGCATGCAAAGTTCATCTAGTTAGGAGGCAGATTTGGAGGCTGCTATTTCTGATAGCATTGCCATTTTCACTTTTACTTTTGAGATCTGTATTCAGCTAAATCGACATTTGGCTAAAATGTCTTTGTTGAAAGAGTATATATTACTAATTGGAGACCTCTTATCTTGAGAAGACGGTAAATTTGTAATTTTTGATTGTGACTTTAGTGGGATAAAGTTTACAATAGTCACATCAAACAATTAAACATAGTAAACTGAAAAAAATAGTGAGATTTAGTACACTTTCTCTGCTTTGCGTCGCAGCCAGTCTCCAAAGTAGATTTATTTTGTGCTTGCCGGAGATGTGCTCCCCTTTGGGTTTCACATGTTGCTGGATTTAGGAACACAGTATTTCCTTTGCATTGCGATGCTAAAGAAGTATGTGGGATAGGCAGGGGTGGAAGGCTGGACTCTATGCATAGTAATCACAGACACCTGCCTAAGTCAGCTCTGGTGGATAATTTGAATAAAATACTTTCCTTTTCCAAAAAAAGAGCTTAGCTCATCCTTGTCTCAGAAGTGTGTACTAAAATCATGACACCAGAATAATTCTCATAGTCAAAAGACCTTCAGAAAACCTCTCTGTTGGCTGCCAGTCCAGGAAGTCTCAGATGTTTAGTTCACACATAAATGAGTACATTGTACTTGGTAAAAAATAGGTGGGAGAACACTTGCAGTGCTCAAATCCTGGGAGAAGCACTGGAGGCCATGAAGGATTTGGTGGTGGTGAGGAAGGCATAGCAGTTTCTGTGGGCTCTTGCTGTGGCTTTAGTTGTTTGGTGTTTAACTTAGCCCATATATTGTGAGAGCAGGTAGACCCAGCCAGGCTGGGATTTTCTATAGTAGGGGCAGCATCAGGAGCTCAGTGGTTTGGTATGCAGGTCCTCTTGAGGGCATTGCCTCAAGCTCATCAACAGAAATGGAAGATGTTTTTACCTTCAGATCCCACCATCCTTCCCCCCAAATACTACTGAAGTTCCACTTGTGTGGCTTTCATGGGCATCTTTTTTTCTTGCCTTAAACAAAAAGGAAATAAAAAAGAGGAATTAGAGCAAAATAAGGAAGTTTCTTCTTGTGATGGATTCTGACTGCAGTTGATGCTGCATGTTCCCATCCATCAGTTCTCATGTGTGTTTAGCTATTGCGCTGCCTTCTGCCTCCTGGCAGCAGCACTGCCTGGCCTCTCTTTGGGCAAGGAATGCTGCTCTCCTCCTCTTGCTGTAACCCTTCTGTTGATAACTTTGTCATTAAAAAGCTTCATAATTCTTCTTTGCAGCCACATTTTCTGGATTCTGGATTATTTGAAAGTGGCTTCCCTTTAATGAAAACTGTAGCAACTTTAACTACTCCCCACCCCTGTTTTTTCTTAACATTTCTACTTGTACAGTTGTATTTTCAAGCCATCTGACCAAAGAGGCCTTTATAGATAACATTTATATATATATATATATATGTGTGTGTGTATATATATATTTGCTAAAATTGCTACTTGCTTTGCATAAGGGTTATTTTCTCACTTGTTTAGTGCCTAACTGCTGAGCCCTTTGAGCAGGGCTGCCTTCCTGAAAGCACGGCTTTCCATGGCAGAGAGAGGGAAAGGTGGGGCGGAGGTGTTCCCCTGCATTTTGTTGGGGGTGCTGTAGTGTCTTTCAGCAGACCAGAGCAAGCCAGGGTTATTCCTATGCCCAAGCTGACTCCTTGCATATTGCTGTGATTTCAAAAATAGAAACATGAGGGTAGTGTGAAAAGTCTCTTCGTATTGGTTACGTATTAGAAATATGAAAATAATCAGTGGAAATATTCTCCTTGTGTTAGACAATGTTAAAACTAGTTCAAAAACCCTACAATTCTTATCTCTCAAAGAATTTGTAACAAATTTTTAAAGGAGAGAACAGAAATGAGACACGTGCTATGGCAATCATTTGGTATGACCTAAACCAGTAATTCCAGTCAGTGTTTGTCAGACATTATAGAGTTTTCAGCTGAAAAGCTGAATGACTATACTGCAGCTCTTTTGAAGCTTGAGGTTTGGCAGCCGTGTCAAGTACAGGAATTGTCCTAAAAGTGTCTTGGCAGCACTGAAACGCCATAGAAGAAGCAAAGCCACAAAGCCACATTTAACCAACATCTAAGTTGCAAAGACTTTTAGGGATTTCTGCCTGGATGAACAAGTTCGAATTTAGGCACAGATGTTCAGAGTCTTAGTTGGTGGTGGACAGGTTGGCATTTAAGCAGATATCACAGGAAGTGTACACATTGAATAAAGTTACATTCACTGGAGGCAGGACTTAGTGAAGTGAGAAGAAATATTATATATAATACCTCAATGTGGGATCAAATTGTAGTTTCACTGATTTGTATATCAGAGAAGACCATTGTGATCATCTAATTCAATTTAAATGATGCCATCCGTAGAGTATCACCTTGTCCTGCACAAACTGTGCACAGTTTCTTGGAACTGGAACATTTTGTGAGTAGACGTTTCTAATGTAAAAAAACTTTATACAGTGGGCAATCAGCTGTCGTGTTTGGTGAGCTGTTCCAGTGGTTATAATTACTCTAATCTCTGTGCATTATTTCTTCCCTGAATTTGTCCATATATTTGGCTTCCAGCCACTTAACCTTGTTATACTTCTGTCTCTTAAATGAGTGGTCAACCAGTCTCCTGTCAATTCCTTCTCTGTCTTCATTTTCAGAATATGCATAATTGAACAGTATTTTACTTTAAAGACTGTTAAAGACGGTGAATTGATTTAAATCATTTTGACTTCAAAGTAGTGGGCAGGAAAACTTGATTTAAACAATCAGTTTAAATCTTGTTTGGTTTCTGCAGTTCTTACTCATTTTCCATTCCCAGTGCTGTCTGTGGAGTAAGCGATGCTTAGTGCTCTGATGCACAGCAGGTGAAATAGTCTTTATGCAGAGTATACTCAAATTTTTATTTGAGGGGATGCACTGTGTGCATACCTGTATATTTGAAAAGTTTGTGGAGTTAATGTTCATTTGCTGTGTTTGAATTTTCAGATGTTTAATATTACAATATGACTGATGTGTTTCTGATTTACTAGGTAGATCAATTTTACAATTTACTTTGTCAGCTATACTTAGAAATTGGAACTTGTAAACAGTGGAAAATATCATTAAAATATTTTTTAATAATATCTTGATTTCTTTTTGATGTGCCAGATTACTTCAAATATCTTAAAATGTATTAGTGTTATAATTAACTTTTATATTGAATAAAGGAAAAATAGTACTTAGTTATTAAGAGAAACTCAGTTTCTGTTAAAAGTACCCTGGAGAGTTTAGAACTAGTAGGTATCACCCTTCAGTATATTGTTTATATTAAAAGACTGGAAGAGAAACATATTTATCTAGTTTCTTTTGCTCAAGGTAGATTTTTCAATGTCCAAATGATCCAGTAATGTGTGGTGGTTGAATAAGCTGTGAGAAATAAGATATTCTGTTCTACACCTGCTTATTGATTAGTTTGTGTTTCAGTTTTGTTTAGTCTGTGGTTTTTATAGGGTAAGTAGTTTCTTTGAAACTTTAACAGCAAATGAGTACTGCTTGAGCATTGATGAAAGAGAGAATGTAAATTGGTTTCATAATTTCAAATGTAATTTTGGTGAAAAATTTAAATAAGAGTCAGAATTTTTTGTTGGGACATATAATAATGTTACAGGAAAAAGCCATTTCTTTACCAGACAGATTTTGGAGCAGCCTTGGTTAGCCTGCTCCTTCTAAACACTGTCAAAATGTAGGATTGGCCAGCTACTCTTGTTTTGTGAAACCGCATATGATTTTTCAAATACTTAATTTATTCTCAGCTGATGACACTGACACCCCAGTTCTCAGGTGCCTTTTTGGGCATGTCTATTCAGTGTATTATCTGAAGTATGAAATAGGATCCTTGTTGGCCAAAGGTACCAGCTGAGCAGGAGCACCCAGGCTCAGTGTTTGGTGTGCTTACCTTGTGCTGCACTTCTCAGACCTTTCAGTCTCTTACACTGTTGGTTTTTTTTTTCCTTCCTATGTGTTTCCAAGATCATTCCAAATTTAATAATGCTGTTATTTGGATAGTTTGCTTCCTCTCCCCTGCAACTGCTTTTCATTAATCATACCAGTTTTAAAGGAGTTACTAGGAATACCAGGTGATTTTGCTGAGCTGTGCTCAACTTGGGGAAGTTTACTCTTTAACAGTAATTTTATAATTGAGGTCCTGCTGGTACTCAAACAAATTGGACCTTTTCACTTTAATTATTTCATCTTTTTTGGAGACATTTTTCAATGCTTAGGTATACACTGCTCTATTTCCTCAGTCTTTTCAAAGAGATACAATTATCTAAATAAAACTTAATTTCTGCATGTTCTGACTTTAAAACTGTGATCATAAGTAACCTTGTTTTAGAGGAAAACTAAAGATGGGCCTTTCTCCTTTTTTTTTTTTTTCCTGCCGTCTCTCTAACTTCTCGGAATAACAACTAAAGACCAAAGCAAGATTTTTTGCTTGCCAGTTTTTTCATTGTGTAGTTTCATTCAGTATGGTAACTTCCTTTCTACTTTTATTTGTCATGGAGCCAGGCAAAATGATGTAGGACATAGAGCTATCAAAAAACATTACGGTTGGAAAGGTAATTTGCTTCTTCCTGAAAGAGTGAGAAGGAAGTTCGTTGTCTGTTTTGCTTTCTTTTTGCAAATTGACGTAACTAGTGCAGATCCTGTGAGAAGGATCAGGGCTGGAAACAAGGACCATTGTGCAGTCAAGCCTTGTGCAGCAAGTTAGAGAACTGGAAAGTGGTGGTCAGAGGAAAGGTTTTATTAATGCTTCAAGCTGCCTGAGAGCAAAATGAACCAGGTAAAGAGCAGTAGAAATAAATCCTGGTACAACAGAGATTTTGTGATGAAAGAATGTCACTTTATGCTCTTGAGAGGAATCCAAATGGGTGTTTACTTATCTGTGTTTTAAAAAAGGAAATACATTACAAAGCTAATTTTACAATCACCGTGTACACTGCTACTGCAAAACTAATTAGTCTGTGAGGAAAGATACCACCTTTATACGATCCAGTTGATGTTGGTGACTTGTTAGTTCCAGCATTTGTTCCAGTTCCTCCTCTGTGATGGACTGTTCTTCAGTCCAGTGTCTGTTGAGGCTTTCAGTGGGATGCTTGCACTTTCCTTCATTGGGCTTGCTACTGTTTATGATCTTTATGTTCTTTAGGAACCACCAGTTTATTAAGAAATAGCTCTATACTATCTGGCAGTGGTGTGCAAGCCTCCTGAATGAGGCTCATGAACATCTCTACATGGAACTTTTGAACTTTGTCATCTGAGTACAGTGCTTTGTGTGGCAGAGAAGAAATGTGAGCCTAAAGGATTTGTGGTCATTAGCTTAAAATCTTTCCCCTGCAAAGGCTAATACTGATTTCATTTTTTTACTCAAGTGGAATGTTTAGGTGTTGTTTCTTGTTCTTCACCAGTAATGTTGCTCTTGCTTTCTCTATGCACCAACTGTTAGCCCTTCTATCTGTTTTTACTTTTGAGTTTTTAGGGCTTTTTTTAATGCAACATTAGTTTCCATTGCATAATTCTAAATGTAAAAGCCAGTCATACCTTAATTTACATTTTCGTGTTATAGATGACATAGCATGTTACAGGTCCCTGGAGCCCTGAATTTCTGCTGAGGATTTATTGCAGCAGTTCCTGAAAACAACGTGGTGAAGCAGTAACCCGTTGGTTTCTGGTTTGGTGCCACAGGCAGCTGGAGCTGCACATGGTGGCTCAATGCTGGTGTCTTTTATTACCTTTGGAAAAGCTTGTGGTACCTCACAAGTTGCTACATGGAAAGCGACTCCATTTCTTTCATTTAGGTCAGGCTGTCAGATGCTTTTTGTGTCCTGCTCTTGTGTAACTGGGACAGCTGAGGTTTGAGGTGACCACGACTTCACTTGCAATCAGGCAGGAGGGTCCCAGGGGTCCTTTCCTCTCCTTGCAGTCGGGGTGCAGGCTGCCTTTTTTATGTGTCCTTGTGTTTGTTCTGCCTCCAGGATCTTGGGAAAGTATTTCTGTTCTTTCCCATCTGTTTCCCTGTTGTGCTCTTGGAATCTGTGTACGTTGCCCTTCTCTGGAATGAAGGCAGGACGCAGGGGAGAGAAACTACTAAATTAAGGGGTGTGGGTAGGACAGAAATGGTCCAAGAAGAGTGAAGGTGTGTGTTTCATGTGTAAATGGTGGCAAAAACAGCCCTTTGTTGCTCAGTGTTGACTCAAGGTCTTTTGAAAACTACTTGCTGCTGAATATACTTACCATGCAACATGGATTTCTCTTATTGTGGGACTGGTTATTATCCACTGAACATGTTGTCCATTACTATCGTCTCAGTCATGAGCTGTGAAATGACATTTCTTATTCTGCAGACAACTTCCAAGACTTGTTGCAAGACAGAAACTGGTTTTCACTAGTTGCCAAAGAAGTTTATGTACCTAGTGTGATGCCTGGTATGTTGTGTTAAGTGATTCTGTTGCAATGGATTCATTTTTGTTATTAGAACAATCTTCTGTTGTAATGTCAGAAGTCTTCTGGCTGCTCCTTCAAGGTTTTGAGTCTTATTTTGTGTGCTGTTCCTGAGTATGTGTCTTTGTAAGTTGCAGATTCGTGCTGGATGCAGTGAATTGCTACAGCTGAAGTCCATAAGTTTGGCTTGATGTGTATTACATCTGGAGGAGGTTCTCGAAGGGCTGGTGTTTCTTTGGCTGCCCTGAGCCAGCCAAGA
>NW_008237609.1:170915-286413 GCF_000691975.1 Corvus brachyrhynchos
AGCGTCGCTGTCTTACCCAGTGTTGAGTTTCTCTGAGTAAGCAAAATGCAGCATCTTGAGCTCTGAGTATGTTTTGTGTATTAAAACAGTTCCTGAGGGTCTCTTGTAGGTAGATGTGAGCAGATGAGAGGGTGTGATACGTATTTTTCTAGTCTGGATTCTTTTGGTGAAGTTTCAGAATCTTTGTTTTTCAGCAAGAATGTTTGGACACAAAATGTTCTCTAAATATATAATTTAAAAACACATTACCTGGCTTTTTGGAAACAGAAGTCTTACAGAACTTCTAACAGACAAGAAAATAGATTTCTGTGTTGCTTTGATCTGCCTTCAGTGTGCAGGAGCACAAAAATACTGTTGCAGGCATTTTGTTTTAAAGTTTTAAGGCTTCACATTTATTGATGTGGAATTCATAAATTTGTTATTTCTATTTAAGACTTTACTTTTTCCTCCTTTCTTCTTCAGGTGGAGATACTATGTTACTGCTACTTCACTTATAATCTTGCTTCTTCCAAAGATCCCATCAACAAAATTACTTTGAGTATATTTTGTGCTCCTCACCATTTATTTTATGTCTGCAGGATGCAGTAAGCAGTCATGCCTTAAATTGTTGTAAATATCTGTCAAATAAGAAAAATAGTAGAAAAAAGATCAAGTAAGCAGCATTCTGTTACAACATGCTACTCTGTTCCTAGATTTGATTTCTATCTTCATTAACATTTGAACTTTACTATGAGATGCATAATAGTGTTTTTAGAGAGGGTGGTGAGATGCACACCGTAGGAGTGATAATTAAGAAGCGCCTCATTTTTACATGTGCAAAATGAATGTAATGCTGTTTACTCAGGACTCTTTTAGGTCTACCATTGGGAAAAACACATACGAAAGCTGAGTAATACAACGGTTATAAGATGTGGGCTTCAGATGTCCATAGATATTTCTGTAGATGCTGGATATGTACATTTCTTCAGTTGCCTCTGCATGCTGATATTTTTTTTGGAAGATATAAGGAAAAGCGTAACTTCTTTGTCAGACTGAGAATAACTTCTGTGAGCCTTGTAGCCATGAAAAGTGTATTGAAGGAGGCTGTTTGCAAGAGGTATTACCCACTTGGTTTCCTTGGAAACATAAAACATGATTTACAAATATTGACTTGAGAAAGCTGCAGCTTAGAGGAAATCCTAAACTGTTGGTTCAGGCTTTTAAATTAATATCTCTAAAGAGTTCAGGCCGTGCTGAAAGTCACTGCGTGTCCACGAAATGACATTTTTAATAATTCTGTGTTTCTTGGTGTAATAGCCAATTCTGAATACTGGAGGACTGGAAATAATCTGAGTTCTACTGGAAAATGGATACTAAACTGGGAACCCTGGCTCTAGTTTCACCTGTGTTGAACAGCTCAACTCCCGACAAAATGAAAAAATTGATGCTTTTAAAAGTCAGATAGTTAGTGCCTTACCACTGATGGAGTGCAACCTGGAATACTTTCTCTTGGTGAAGTTTAGACACTGTAAATTATCATTTGTATCTTGTAAATGTTTTAAAACTCAGTGGAGGATGGTTTGAATGCTCCTTGTTATGTTCACGCAAGAGATGGTGTGATAAGCTTAAGTAAATTACATTCACTGGATAACTTACTTTTATTGCATAGAAATTTTCATATACACTTAAAGACTGCTGATGTTAACTTGGTCTTGCTGGCCTCATTAAATTTTTTGAAATGAAAACTGCTTTGTCCCTGGAGCACACTGTTAGCTTATCTCGAAGTTGGTGTTAGATGAATGCTGGGGCATGGAAAGGGGCATCAATATGAGAGAAGAAGTGTACAGAAGTATTGCATATGTGTTGCGAGTGCAGACTGCTGGGTAGGGATTGCGTCTGTGCGCTCATTAATGAGGAGCAGATCTTGGTTCAGTCAATCTAACTGAGGTGCTGCTGGTTGTGGTTTAATTTGTGCTTCTCTTTGTGTCGGTGCTGGCTTAAGTGGTTCCTGTTACCACCCATCTCCTGTGGTGCATCTCCCTCTGTCACTCAGCTTCTGCTGTCAGCAGACTGGATTGGATCAAGAAACTGCCCAAACTTCTTTGGTTTCACTGAGTTGTTCTTAACTTGCATTATTTTCCCAGTTCATCTTATTAAAGATAAAGCAGAAGGTGGAGTTGTATATGGCTGAAGTTAGAACAGGTATACAGAGTCGTTTGTTGAGGATTGTAAACATGGCTGAAAAACTGAGTCTGAAGGCTTAGGAAGGCAAACATAAATACTAATAGGAAGATAATTATATCCAATGAACTCTAGTTCTTTGTGTAACCAGATAAACTACATGGATTACTGCAAAGTCAGTCAATATGGGAACAAGAGTTTACAGTGTAAGAGTTCTGCTAAAATTTGGATTGTTTCCATGTGAAGCCATTGTGCCAACACAAACTGAATTTCATATTGCAGGACTGATTGTAAGATAAATGCCTCCAGAGGAATCTGGAGAGAAGTCACTAGCTTAAACTTTGAAGGATGAAGGGATAACTGCAGTGAAGATGTACAGAGAGTTCTCAGAATACAAAAGTAGAAGATAAAAATGTATGAGATGGCAATGTGATACTGCTTTTATTATTCTGGGTTTTTTCATTTCATAATATGATGAGTGTCTTTTGAGTATCACTCACTTTAAGTGATTAGAAGAGTAGCCATATAAGGTATGCAACCTCTAAGGGAGAAGCTAGGAAAAAATACACCCTTACACCTATTGCTCTTTACTGATTTTCTAGAGCATCAGCACTAAATTGGTAGTTGCAAAAACTCAGTCCTGTAAAAACATGAAGGGGACTTCATATATTCACTGTTTTTCTGGCAGAATATTGATACGATTTTTAGTTTTAGAATCCTTGTTGTTTCTAGCAAGTATAGATAGATTCTAGAAAGAGTTATGTGATTCTTACTTAGCTGTTGCTTTTATAATATTGGGAGGCTTAGAGCACGTCTTGGCTTTGTGGTGGCTCCAAAGCAGCTCCAGCACAGTGTCAGTCCTCAGATACACTGGCTCTTCCTCTAGGTTATATTGACTTCTGAGAGTAAGGTGGTGAAAGAAGTGAGAGATGACATAAGCCACAGATAAAGAGAAATATCAATTCAAGTAGAAAGTAAGTATCTCTTTCTTACTTACCTTCAGCCTGTAATGTGTGGAATCTCTGACTATCAGCCAGTTGTCTTACCAGGCATGAGAGCTACAAGGTGTTAAAGCTTTCTGGACAGAGCACTTGTGTTATCTGTAAACCACTTATGAAAGAAAGAAAGAAAGAGCTATTTCTGCTAGAGGAAGATGGAGACTTTTGTTTTCAGCTCCATGATAAGATGTTTTTCATATTGCAGCTGAAATCACCATTTGAGATGTTCAAGGCAGGTTGGATGAGGCTTTGAGCAACCTGGTTTGGTGAAAAGTGTCCCTGCCCATGGCAGGGGGATTTGGAACTAGTTGATCTTCAAAGATCCTTCCAACCTGAGCCATTCTGTGATTCTATGTGAGAGGAGCTAGTGTGGAGGTAAGTTGGGTTTGCCAAGTCCTTCGAATCATAAAGGGCTGTTTCATGTCTTCTGTTACGTGTTTGTTACCAAGCTGTCATTGCTGACTGTGAGGTTCGAGCCAGTGGCAGATGGCTTCCTCTGAGAAGAGGAAAGGATGAGGAAGAGAAGTTATGGTAGAATTGGCAAAGCCCACAGAGTCATTCTCACTGACTGAAAGGAACTAATTATTCTGGACTTGGTTTCAGGTTTACTTGGTCTGAGCTCAGATCTGCACCCTGTATGACTTGAAAATACATTCACCAAACAGCAATATACTGGACTGTGCATATGTAAATAGTGAAGTTACTGGGAGAATTAAATACTGGGTTTAAGAGAGATTCATTTGGCAAATGGCGAGTTAAAAAAGCCCAGTTTCAGTGTACTCTTAATAAAAACCAACCCCAAATCTGAGATACTGCCAGACACCCTCTTTAGTTAGCAAACTGCAGAAGAATGTCTGTGCAAAATAGGAAACGTGTTTACTTGGCTAGCTTTTTTGAATTGAAACATTGCAGGTGTTGTGAAATACTGTAGAATGTACAAATGAGCATGTTGTCCAGACAATCACATTGAAAGACATGGGGTAGTTCATACACTGTGGTGCACCTCACTTAGTCATGGTGGTAGTCCCAAACTTACGAATGTTGAGATTTTGTGGACAAGACTTAAGAATCTACTCTTACTTGGAGCATTATAAGTATTTTTCTATGTGTGGTGGGGTGAGATGGAGGTGGGAATGGAGAGGAGGGAGGAGGAGCATCTGCTTCTTACTGAGTTAAAGGTGTTTTGTTTTTCTGAAATTAATCAGTAATTGAATTAAAACGGGGAAGAGTTGGGAACAAGGTGAGCAATTGAGAGGGGAGTTGCTGGATGACCAAAGTGGCTTTTGGTAGGGAGGCAGTGGGAGGTAGAGTGGAGCACAGCATCTGGTAACTTCCTAGTGAACATGAGAACTGGTTGGGTTTTCACTTTCCAATAGGCTATTTGGGAGAATAACAGAAAATAACTGAGTAAGAGCAGCAAGACCAAGACTCATTGAATAGCAGGGAATGAGGGAATAAGGTTGTGCTGCTCAGAAGTGTTAAACTACTGCCAGGTGCTCTGCTGAAAGTGCCAAGGTGCTGCCTGCATTGGTGTACAGGGAATATTGAATATATGCATTGGTGGGTGTCCTGGTTTGAGACAAATTTGGAGGAATGTCTGAAATGAACATCCTCTGATAGAAGGCAGGGTACAGCCACCCCTCCCCCACCAGGTTTGGAAAGAATTTTCCTCTGAGAAAAGTGGAAAAAAAAGTTATTTATTTAACAAACAGAGTGCACAGGAGGCATGGGAAAGGGGAAAAAAAAGAATAATGCTAAATAATAAAACCTCTTGCTGTGGAGAGAACCTGGTAAAATTCAAAGTCCTTATGGGTGTGGCTCTCTCCTCTCTGGAGCTGGGGTTTGGCGTGGGCCCCTCCAGACCACAGTGTAGGGCCTCCTGATGATGTTCTGGTGTTGCTGAACAGTCCAGAAAAGGAGGAGAAGAAGAAGCCAAAGTCCCAGGGCTCCATATTTTAGCTAACGAACAAGAAGCTAGCTACAAAACAAAGGGAATGTAACTCTTCCCTGTTGCAGAAGCGGAGCAGCCGGGCAGAAGAAGCCAGCAAGCTATCTCTGTTTTGAACACAGCGCTGAATGAATTCCATCGACTCTCCCCCGTATCCCAGAGCTAGCTTTAAAGGCACAGAACTCATGTCTGGCATAGGGCAGACAACAGGGAATACAGTATCGTACAGTCACCCCAGGACATTCCACCCCTTATTCCATATTGTCGGCTTAATGCCCAAAGAAATATATTCTAACTCTACACACACACACACACTTACACATATATATATGTATATATATATATATACAGCTATGTACAGTTACACACAAACAGTAACACTCAGCAAGCAGTGGTATACAGGCATTTCACATTACATGTGGTTCTCACCCAACATCAGATCTCCCTGTGGTACACAACGTGTTGTTCCATCTTTCTGCATTACCCACCACGTGCAACCAGGTCCCTGAGCAACGACAAGCCCACGGATGGATTTGTACTTGAGGCAGAATTAACCCAAACAGTCTTTCCTAACAGACCTCTGACATCCACCACTGGGACCTTATCTCCGTCTGCTGTATGCAGGGGCTCAGATTGGGCAGGGCCAGCTCAGCTGGTGGAGCCTCCGGTGTTAACTAACCAGGTGGCAGCGGTGGGCTTTGTAATTCCCAGCTGAAGAGCCTGTGCGTCTGCAGGGGTACATCCAGGTTGGTTGGTTGTAAGAGCAGCTCTTTGCCCAGAGTTGTGCACCTGCACAGCATCTGGCTCTTTTCTGACTCTGTCTCACTTTCCACTCGGTAGCAGAAGCTCCATCCTTGCAGGGGTCTGGAGAGCACACCTCTCTGAACCAGAGGTTCATCTCAGCTGTAGCTGAGATGCTCTACAAATAGACTAAAGTCCATGGCATAGGGGGAAAAAATGTGTGTTAACCCTCGGATTTACTGAAAGTTTAAAGAGTGAAGTTTTCACTGCTTACTCAGTAGATAGAAGAGTATCTGTTAAGGGAAATAGACCACTGCAATGTCAAAATTGAAAACAGCCACTGAAGGATTTTTGTTGAAACAGCTCTGCTTTCGAAAAGTCAAGTTTTTAAATTTGCAAGCAGCAGGCACGTTGCACAGTGGAGTTTAACTTTCAGTTCTGTCACTAGCAGCTTTTTGCTTGGGGTGTTAATTTGGTGTGTCCTGAATGTTACTATAGGTAAACTGAAGTTATTCCTTCATACTTTCATCATATTGTTTGGATTTCCAATAGTGAAAGATACTGTAGTCTGTAGATGCTTCTTTGCTACCTTTTCTTAGATACTTAAGCTAACTTTCCTTCATGCAGATTTTCATGTTCTATCACTTTGTTTGGGCTTCAGGTTAAAAAAAAAAAAAAAGGTTACTTTTTTTTTTTCCTTTTTAATTCTTGACAATTTGAGCTGCTCTTTGCTTCCTTTTCATAATAAAAGCACAGCAGATAAATAGAGGCCTCCATTCACATGCAGGTGATACCAAAGGAATTAAATACAGACTGCTGCGTTGTCTGCTTTCATTTCCCTGTCTAAGAAAATAGCTAACTTCATTGGGAAAATACAGGAACTCAGCACTGTTCATCTTGTCCAAGTATAATACATGAAAGAAACTATTAATTCAAGCTTGCACTTACATTCTTCATAGCACTTAAAAGTTCCTCCTGTCTTGTTGCCAGCCCTTCCCTCTTAATTAATCTCTGTGTGTATAATTTCCTTTTCCCCTTTCTTGTGACGTTGTTACACTGTCCTTTCTTGTTTGGACTTCGAAATCTAACCAGGTAATTGGGCAACAGCCTTCTCCAAATTTACTTCCCAGTGGCTAACTTCTTTAGCTGATGGAGTAGTGTACAGAGGAAGATAAAGACTGGGGAATGTGGGAGTGCAGGCGAGGGCTTTCCCTTTACCATCCCTGGTACAGGTTATCTGTGAATCTGGAAATGGTATCAGTGTTCATTTTTCTCTTTTTTAAATATTGATGATAATACTTGAGGGAGGTGAGTGGTGTTGTAAAGCTACTAAAACTGGGCATTGTGTTAGTTTGGGTTGAGACAGTCTGGGTGTGGATTAGAGGTGCAGAGTTTCAGCACGTTTACTGAAGTAGCAAAATTAGCCTGAAAATTTACCCGTGGTATGTGTAGTTGGGTACTGAAAAAGTGCATCTGCTTTTGAGACAAATCAGATTCTGGTATTAGTCTTCATATTGAGACATTGAAAAATGGGGCGTTTGTATGTATTTATAAATAAGCATAGGATCTTAATGAGAAGCATTCTTTGTGGATGGCTCTCCTTAAAAGTTCTTGCATGAGTAAGTAACTGGAGATAGTTACTCCCTTCCATATCTGGGAGGTACTGAGGGTCAACCAAAGAAATTATTACCTTTGCATCATTTGCCTTTGTGTTCACAGGCATAAAACTTGGTATAATATCAATACAAAGGAGATAGTAGCTACCCTTTTTTCAAGAAGTGCTGCCTTCATTTTCATCAGTACAGATTGTGAATAGTATGAGATGTTCTTCACATCATGTCACATTAAAGGTTTACAGATTTTACCAGGATAATGGTTTCAGACAAATGAAAATGTGATTCAAGTTTTAGCTCTTGGGAATTGTAGCATAGTGGTGACGAGAAGCTGAAATCTTGGAGCGGCTGGCTTTGGATAGTATGTGATTTCTGTCAGTGTTTCTACTAGAATGAAGGGAGGAAGAACAATTTTGATCTTTCTCTTCAGATACCAGCTACATAAACACATAACCCTATTTGTGTTTAGTGCATCACAACTCTGTTAAAACTGAAATTAAAAAGTAAAGTTTTAAAACTATTTTTTTCTGTCTTCGTACTGAATTATATCAGAGTTACAGTACATCCAAATGAATTATTCCTCTTCAGAAAGTCTTTCAGAAAGTGTATGATTACTATAATCAACCTGTTTGCCAAGACCTTTCGTACGGAATTTTTTGTAATTAAATCAGTCCTCAAAGCACACTTCAGTTTTGCTAACAGTAGTGCCTGATCAGAAGGCCATGAAGAACAACACAGAGTACATGGGTGGTCCCTTCGAAGAGAAGCTGATCTCCTCATTTGGGTCTGTCCAAAGACTCAGTAACTGTAAATTGTGTAATTTGCTTTGAGAGCAAAAAAGCTATTCAGTTATGTTAATCAGCAGTTGTGCATCATCATGGAGTTGAGCTGTGCTTTTCTTGTTCTGTTGGAGAATTTTATCTATAAATGTGTCATAAATGCTTCATTTTCAAGAAATTTATTTGGTTTATTTGTACAAGACAAGTCATAGGTCAGGATACCCTTATGATAAGCATTTCACAAAGAAATTTTAAAGAGTCTTTAGAGTGAGACACTGGGTGATAGATGGACACAAGCAGACACACAGGAGAGCAATGAGGTGATTCTTATCGTAAAAAAAGGCCACACACAAGTCAAAACAAATGGAAAAACAACCCAGGCCTTAGCACATCAGCATCATGCTGGAAGTTTGAATGTGGACAAATCCTTGTGACTACAAAATGCACTATGTAGTGCTTGTCTATATGTAAAAATGTGTTCTACAGATACTACACTTTATATATATACGCAAAGGCGGTCTTTTCTGTGTGTTTCACCCATCTCCATTTGATTGTTGCTTTGTTGTACAAGAACTGCCTTGCTCTTTTTTGAGTGTTTGTCATTTCAGTACAGCTGGTGCTTGCACAGCAAAGGAACTCATTCATAACAGTGATGGTTCACTGCTCTCACTGGTTCTTCTTGACCTCCTCTTGTTTTTCCTCTCTACTCAGAAAGCAGCTCCTTGCATCAAATCTACCTGAGATGCATCAAAATTTATTTTCCCTTAGCTTTTAAAACCATTTGCAATCCTTTATGGTTGGGGTTGGTTGGTTTGGTTACACACACCCCGCCCATGTCTTGTCCTTGCTGTTGCCATTCATTTTCCTCCTATTTTACCTAACTGGTTGACATTCAGACCAATTCAGACCAGAGGATACATGCATTGTGATCTGTCATACTTGCTCAAAATTTTTGTCAAGGAGACAACTTTGTCCCTTACTGTGTTTTGAGTATCTTCTGGTCTCTGTCTTTACTGTGCCTTCTTTTGGAGACTTTGAGTCCTCCTGGATACAGATTTAATCTGAAGTTGGGCTTCATGATGGGTGGTCAAAACCGCTCCCCTGCTCCAGCAACCTGCTAACCCACCCATCAATAAAAGTTGAGAAAAAGATTTAAGACTGCCCGAGTCTGGTGAGGGAAGACAAGAGGCACAGAGTTAAGGGTTTTGCTGCCACTGAAAGAGTCTGGTGAGGGAAGACGGGAGGCACAGAGTTAAGGGTTTTGCTGCCACTGAAAGTGGAGTGCACCTCTGCCTGTGGCAGCTGCTGTGCTCTTGGCACGCCTTTTATTTTGGTGCTCTAGCCTGCTCTGTGGATGGGGAGGGTGCTTGCAGGCAGGACTGGTCCTGATGGGTTGGCAGCCCTGTGCACAGGAAAAGAGGGTTACCAGTGCAGCACTTCTGTGTGAGCTGTGAGAGTAAGAAAGGTGAAATGTGATGCTGTGTGGTCAGCAACTTAGATGAAAAAAAAGGGGGGAGGGGAGGACAAGAGACTGTGTTAATAGTTTAATGGCAGCTGGGAGGTTTTTGCAGAAGTCTGGGAAGTTTATGACAGTTGTTGATAATAGCATGCAAATCCTTACGCTTAACAAAGCTTTAGTCAGCTATCAAGTGACATTAGCTACTGACATGGTGCTTAACTCTTACGCTGTAACATGTATAGCTGAACAAGAAGTGTGTAAAAAAGAGGTTGCTTCATGTCATTCCTGGCTGAAAATGCCACCAGAGGTTGAATGCTTGTCTTTTTTTTTTGTTGTTGTTGTTGTTGTTGTTGTTGCATTACTCTGTGTGTGAAGAGATCTTAAGGCAAAAGTGACTTGCCCAGGACTGGTTCCTCAGCCGAGGCACTTTCTGTGATGTGCTGTAATGGTTTGGTCCCTGTGGTTCTGTGGCGTTGGTGCTTTGTGTGCCGGAGCTTCCAGCATCCTGTGAGATGGCCTTTGCACGGCTGTGCTTCAAAGCTCACTCCTTCACCTCTGATTCATGCAGCAGCTGGGGCACTGAAATTGAATCCTGCTATGTTGGAAGTAAAAAGGAAAGTCGGTTGTGGACTGTTTTTAGAGAAAACACTACGGACAAAGAATTTCCTCAAGGAGCCCAGAACAGGATTTGGTACTTCTGTGCATCTTTGTGGGAGGGAGTGGTTGGAGAGAGGAGGCAGCATTGGGCATACTAGGGCCAGCATGTATTTCAGGGATCACTTATATTTTCACTGATGGTAACTTTGTTTTTCAAATACATGATGTAAAAATGGGGCAAATAAGTTCCTAATATTTCTTGTATAGTTTCAGAAGTAAAACAAGATTCTTGAGTAGGGGATGGCTCTGCTGCATCTCTGATTTTTACCTCCATTTTTCTTTCTATTCAGTTGTCTTACACATGTATGTAACTTCAGTTGAAGTTAGAAAATTGGAAAAGTTCAAGGTCAGACTTTTTCCAGAACATGACCTCCGCTGTCTCGGGCATGAGCAGCCTGTGCCAGATAGATTCTTACTTGGCAATTATGTCTGCTCAGCAGTAACAAATGTAGCAAGGTACTAAAGAGTTTGTAATGCTCACTTTGAACAAGTTGATAAAACGTGATGGAAATAAGCCAGAGACTAATTGAGTGCAGTTTGTTAATAGTACTGCAGCAATTCACGGTAGTTTGAGTGTTGCCCATCAGCCTAGTTCCTCCCTCTTCTACTCAAAAGTACCTCTGCCATGCTGTAGAGAAATGGAAATACTTAAGTCCAGTAGTACATATTTCTCCTTTACCTTCCTCTTTACAACTGCCACCATCATCAGCCTTCATCATCCTTGAGTTTTTGGCAGTATTCTGCTTTGTTCAGTCAGAGCCAAGTCCTCTGGTTACTCTTCTGCAGACTGTGGGGAGGTGTGCTGGTGGTGGCAGGTGTCCCTCACTGTGCTCCGTGCTAGTAAACATTGGAAGAGATGTTAAGTGGCAGGCGCCAGGAAAGTATTAACCTCTTAAGTGTTTACTTAATTTTGACTTGAAGAATGAGCCTTAGATGTAAGTACTAAAGATCCTTCCACTAGTGGTTCTTGACCTGTGTCTTCGTCCCTCTGTTTGTCCCCCAAGAAATTAAAATTCTAAGTATTTTGTGCAAATGTTTTCTTTAGGTTGTTCTCTTCCAAGTGCCCAGTAGTTCTGTCACCTGCAGACTGAGAGGGTGAAAACTGAGGAGGCCAGTACAGAAAATAATGAGTAAAAAACCCGAAGGGAGTGCAATAGTTTTGGTGTTTGATGTATCCCCGTACACAAGGCCTGAGTAAAGGGTAAAGTGTCTTGAAAACTGGATCTACATAACATGCAAGGGATGGTTATCAGATCAGTCAGGCACTGAGGTGAACATGCATGTGTAAATTTTCTCATTAGTCACTCTTTTCTTTCCTTTTACTCTGAATTCCTGTCCTTCTGTTCCATGATTTAGTGGAGCTATTAAAAAATCAAAACAAATTACTTGCTTTTTTCTTCTTTTTTTCCTCTGAATTTCTTCCCTGCTTCTGATCTGTCTCTTTGCAAATCAGGTTTATTCCCTCACTCCCTTCACTCGCCGGTAAGTACATTCAGTCTTGGCGGGGAAGAAGCATGGAATTGTCGTCTTCCTCTCCTCGCTCTGAAAAGTTTATCTGGCAAGTTAATGAATTTCCTTTATTCCCAAGAGCAGCTCAATAAAGGGGAGATTTCTTCTCCCAAGAGCAGTGAATGTGAGGTGATTGCCAGAGCATTGTTCTTCTAAACAGCTTATTTTTCTCTGTGGCTGGACCCTCCCTCCCCCCGGCAACTATTTTTAGAGTACTTGATTGAGTGATAATTTGTGTTTAGGCTTCCTTGAAGTACCCAGTAAGGTAATGCCGACTCGCGGGTGGGTTTGGTATTCTGGGTGGAGCTTTAGCACACTCGTGCACTAAAGCTCAGATGGAAAATGTAACCCAAGTTTTCCTAGTAGAGTACAGGGATCCCCGTGTCGCCAGTTTTCAGCTGGGCTGTTTGAGGTGGCAAGGAGAAGATAGATGACCATGATGTAGTGGTTGGATCAGTGCGCACAGTTCACACGTAAGCAGAAGTGTCCAGCAGCAGGGCCGCTCTGGCCCAGAGCTTTTGGATGACCGAAGTGCACAGCTGTAGGGAGAGGTGAGCCAACAGCTTCTCCCGGGGCTGCTGTTGCTGGCCCTCCTCACACAGAGCACTGTGTCCAGCGCTTGAGAATGAGACCCCCCGAGATCCATTGTCATCTCCCCCCAGTGCCTTCAAGGCGTGAGGTACATGTTCAGTGTTCCTCAGAGCACGGGAGGAGTTTGGTATGTGGGCTTGGCCAGTCTGGCCTGCCTGCCTTGCTGCCTCCCTGAGGAACTTCCTCCCCTCTCCTGCACTCTCACTCGGTGCAGCTGGGTTGCACCCCGGCTGCTGCTTCTGCCTCTCTCTTCCCTGCTTTGAAAGGCTTGGGAACCTCGCTGCTGTCCTCTCTCCTTTGCTAGGAGATTGATGCATCTCTAACACAGTGTCAGTGTCCTGGGAAGAAGTGTTGCTTGCTTTCCCTGGCCTGTAACTCAGGGAGTCACTGGCCCAGTTGCAGTGTTGTGGTGGGATTGAATAATTTGTGCCAGTGACCCCTTTCAGAGGTCTATGGGCGTGACAGGTTTGAAATGATTCCTTAGTGGGCAGTTCCTGGCAGCTTTCCAGTGTTCTTTTAGTAATGGTTTCTAGGTGTTGTAAAAAGCTTGCTTCACCTTAGGCTTAGGTCCTGTGTTGCATGTCTGGAGACAGCTGAGCAGTTCTGTTGTGTTCTGGGTTCTGGTCATCCTGAATCTGAGGAGCTCTCACCTGCAATAACCTGCCAAGTAATTGCTGTTAAAAATTCTACTGATGCTGTTGGGCTGTCAGCTGGGATTAGTTTCTTTTGACATCTAAAACTCTCAGAAGTATTTATAGCAAAGGTGCAATCTGTGAGAGCGTTCACGGAAGTCAGCTAGCAGTTGTGCAGAAGACTGTTCTCACAGGTTAGCCCTAAAGCATTAGGGTAAATAATGGTTGTTTTGTTAAAGTAGAAATGTCTCCTTTAGGAACACCTTCTTGCAAAGGACCCTTTTGAGTAGGGAGCAGAGTGAAGGCCCATGCAGCAGGACACCCTGCCTTGCTACTGTCATGATGACTTTCCGGCATGAATGTCACAGCTGCTTTAAAATCAGTTTCTCGTCCAGTTCCTTCCTATTTCATGGTTTCTCATAGCCAATTTTTCTATTCAATCCACTCACATTTAAATTTATTTCTGGACATAAATAATGAGTTAACATTTCAAAAGGCTTCTTGGTCATTTTGACTTTGAATGAGAATAGGCTCCAAGACCTAGCAGCTTTAGCAATGTTTCTGAAGTATCTGAAGTGAAGAGATGATTGGGAAAATGACCTGGGTGTTAGTGAAATAGTTAGCATAGATTTCTCATATACTCCGTTCAAACCTTTTTGCCTTACAAAACCTCCTGTAGAATTGACAACCATGACCGCTGCCAGAGCATCATGACACACCTGGGTTCAGGTTAATATCTTATATGGGTGACTCACATCTTTGGTAATCTGATCCTGAAAAGATGTGGAGTGGTCATGGGCCAAAAAAAAGCATGTTGACCGTGCCACCTCACCTGTAAACACAATTCGAGGTTGCTCTGCTGCATCTTGGAAGTGCACAAGGGAGGTGCTGAAGTCTCCTGGAACACAGCTCTGCAAGCTTAGGTGGTTGGGGTAGATGCAGCTGTGGCAGTGTTGCTCCTCAGGCTCTGGCTGGAGGCAGGGCTGTGAAGTTGTGATGCATCCCAGGCACTTGCACTCCGCGGCAATTTGTGCATTGAAATGTAAAGCATTGATTGTAAAATATTGCCCACTAATTTACTGTCTTGTTGGAGCACAGCTTACCACAGATGTCCTTATGATGAACTTGCTGGTATACATTTAAATTTGTTTAAGAAAGTGTATGTATAACTTAGGTCATCTTCTGGATTATCTTGTACTGTTTAGCAGGCTGAACACCCATCTCCTCCCGCTCCTGGTGGCATCAGAGGTGTTTGAGTGCTTTCACTCTTGCAGGCTTTTCTTAACTGTCCTGTTTTGGTGTACTCCTGTAGCTCTTTACATCTCTTTTCTAGTCAGCCTCTCCAGAGTACCCTAAAGTTATAGCAGAATAGCAGAAGTGGGAAATTTGGGCTTGCTTTTCTGTTTTGGGGTTGTCCACAGGTTTTCTGGACAGGAATGGTTTTGCTCTGAAGTGGTGCAAAGAACTAGATCAGCAACACTGGGAGCATTTCTGTAGCTCATTGTTTTGCTCTAAACTTGCTTGTGTTTGAGAGGTTTTCTCTCCAGTCATAACTTTTAAGTTGTCTTAGTTCTTGAACAAAAGATTAATTTCTGCAGAACCAGATTACACTAGTGAAGTTTTCTTACTCGCCAGGAGTAGGTAGATGTGTGAATTTTTCAGATTTTGTGTTCAAAAGAGAAATATTTTCTTTTTTTTCCCATGTAGTCAAAATGAAAGTGAATATTCAGACTTGGGGAACAGGAAATAATAAACTATCCTTTTCTACCCAGAACAGACTGCTGCTTCTGCCAACTGGCCTCTCTGAGAGAGCCAGTGAAGTTGTCAAGCCCATCTGTTTTCATCCACCGAGGCAGCTGGAGGTGCAGACACACAACAAGCGAGGGAGGGAGGGTGGGGTTTATTTCTCCTTCCTTTGCTCCTGAGCAGCAGAAATTTTTTCTTGCTCACTGACAGCATCACCATTTCAACCCTGTCAGGATTTTGGTAGATGGAATGATCTGAAGGGGGTGGAAACTTCTCAGCCAGATAAAAGAAGCTGGTCTCAGCCTCACATGCATGTATTTCAGTGTCAAGCTGCTGTGGCTGACTGGGTCGCTGAGGGTAGGTGGAATAGTGGCCATTGGGGGCTGCAGATAGGATCCTTAATTTAAACAGCAAAATGGAAATTTTTTTTGATGAAGTAAAGGTCAGAAATGCTAAGGCTGCTATTAGCTGACTCAATCCTGGAAGAGATGATAAGAAAAGTGGTACTACCAGAAGTAGGACACATATAATTTATAATTTATCAGTGTATAGGAAAACACGTTTAATGTCCTGCTGTGCAATAAATGTATCCACTACAGCATCACCAAAGAGCGATAAGATGATCTGCTTGTTCTTTTAATTCACCTTTTTTTCACCTAGTTAAAAAGAAGTTGCTTTTATTCTTTCTTGTCCACTTAATCTAAGAGCTTTATTTCCTGTGCTTGTATCTGTGGGGTTAGAAGAGTGAATGACAACTAGGAGCCTGCCTTGAGGATTACGTATTTGCCACCACAGCGTATTTAGAGGTGCACCATGAAGTTCATATTGCGGGCAATTAGTGAAAACTGTTATTTCTGAAACGGGAAAATGCGATTAACTGAAGGCAGCCTGAAGGAGTGTGCTGGCAGCCTCTCGGCTGGCTTAGGGAAGAGGCAGGCTGTTTTGGAGGTAGGCACAGAAGTGCTATCTCACTGTGGTGTGTAGTTAATGGAACTAGACAGAGTTGTGGCATGACTGCATTCGGGGGTCACGGTGGTGAGGGATGCCATGATTCAACCTGATGTAGCAAGGGAGCCTTGGCAGGAAGCCACCGTGTTTATAAGAAGCGGAGTAGCCGCAACTGCCAGCGGCCTTGAAAGATTCCGCTGTGGCTTTCGCTATGAATAGCAGGCACGGCTGCTGAAAGCTCGGGTTAAAAAAAAAAAGTAGATACCAGCAGGAGATACCGTGTGAAGGAGACATGAGTTCTGTCTCCCAATAACAATAAAAATTTGTCGTTCTACACCTTTCATGGTTGTTCTAAGAAAAGGATTGAAGATAAATAATTCCAAAACACCAATTACGCTGATGTGTGGGAGGAGGGGGAAAGAGGAGAGCCACCATAGTTCTGGTTTGTTTCAGTAGACCTGGAGAAGACGGACTCCTTACAGTCTGCTGCTCACCTTGTTGGATTAAAAGTCCTCTCCTATCAGTGGTTTTGTTCTGTTGCAGAAATCAGATGGGTTTGTTTTTATTTAAAAATGCTTTCTGAAAATGGTAGGCTGTATTATTAGCCCAACTGTAGAAATAGTGTCTTAATTGTTTTACTGCCACACAAATACATCTCACTTGCAGCCTTACTTGGGATTTAGGTCGAAACTGTTAAACAAACTCCAAGTTCTGCAGTAGTTTTTATTTTGTACAAGGGATGTTCTTTTCTGTCTTATGGGAAGGGAAATCCCTGGAAGTTATACACCTCAGTCAAGGCTGAATCTGTCCCAATGTGTTTTGCAGTGTAGGTAGATTATATTTATGCATAAAGCATCAGATGTGAACTTCCTAGTCTGTGGCTGTGATAACAAATGAAGCGTAAGAGCCAGGATTTTTTGGCTGATGTGTTGTGAAACAAAGTGTCAGTCAGTTTTGCCTTCTCAATGTCGTTTATGTGAAAATGGTTTAAATTGCCAAAGATACGCTAAGAATTTTTGGCCAAGCTTTTCCACTGCAAATCTGTTTCTCTACCATGAAGGGGGCATGGATTTTGCTTTTAACCTGCTATATTATTCCACATAAGAGATGATATAAATCAACTTTCAAAAGAAATTTTGTTTTCTTTGTTAGCTTTTCATTCTGCAGCCTATTAATCTCTTTACTCTTTCAAGTCTTGGGTATCTTTCCTCTGGTGTGTTACTGTGAATGCTTAAAAGGATGCTGAGCCTTTGTGGTACCAAGTTCAGTCCTGGCTTTTGTTTCTTTCCGTGTAAGGATCAACTTCTATGAGATTCCTCCTATTTTGTAGCTCTGAGCTGGGCTTGCCTTGTTTTTTGTAGGGTGCCTGGTTGCCAAAACTCAGTGCCTTTTGCTGCTTCTGCTGTGCCTGGGGCATCTCTCCTGGCTTTGCTTGCCTCTCTCAGGGAGTCAGGACAAGGGCAGCCTGCCCCTGCCACCCTCTGCCAGCCTGCCACAAGGTTTGGTTGTGATGGATTGCATAAGCATAGTGCATGAAATCAGTGCAGAAGGGAAGGGGTGGGGGCAGGGGGAGTGCAGAGAAAGTTGCTGGGCATTATAGTTTTGTTCTTAATTGGTGCTTCTTGGTGTTCTGCATCAGAGGGAAATTTTACAAAACTTAGTTAGTTCACTGGTGTTATCTGCTTCTTCAGGAGTCAGGAAAGGGAAAACTTGAGCTTGGTTTGGTTACTGCTGGGTTTGAATTGCAGGTACAGCATGTGGGTTGAGCATATGATGAACCCTCCAGCTGGGAAGGGAGGAACAAAGAGATGTAATCTGGCTGGTCTACACTTCGTTTTGTAACTGAGTAACTAGATAAGAGTCTTTTTACCTGGTACCTTGTTCCTGCCCAGCATTCACACATAACATGCAGTTATGAGTGCTCTAGATTCCTGATAATTTGGTTAAATGTAGTGGTATTGTCATAAAATGTCTTGATGGGTTGCAGAGGTGATGATGCCAGTCCCCTGTCTTGTGATGTCTTTGTAGAGAATGTGACATTTCCTTATATACGTTGTTGACGTGTTTTTTTTTGTTAGACTTAACAGTGGAGTAAATCTCTGGGGAGCAGCATGTGTAAGAACCCCTTTCTCTTCCTCTCTGATACCTCTGCTCTTGTGATGAGAAAAATTACTTGAACTGGAGTCCTTGCCACATTGAGACTGTTATTAGCGAGACATTTTCCATGGGAGCTTTGGACTTTGGACTTGATGAATTTGCCCAGATCTCTGTTTACTGTAGAGCACAGTACAAACCACTCATGCCTAGATGTCTTCTGAAGAGCAGGGATCATTGTAATTTGTGTGCTAAGAAATTAATTTTGCAGCTGGCTTGGGTTTTGCCTGTGGATTTCAGTGTACAGTTCCTGGCTGCTTTTTTGTGTTCGTAAATTTACCAGACTCAGGAAGTGCCTAAAACTATGTTGAGGTGGGTTTTTTTTGTTGTTTTCGTTTTTTTTTTTTTCCCTTTTGCTCCCCTGTGGTAGAGTTCTGAAGCTGCTGGGTTGGAAAACTTCTGTATTGCAGAGCAGTGTAAATACATAGGGGGCTGTGATGCCATTAAATCTATTACAACAAATTGGTCTTGTAATGTCTGCATGGAAGAGCTAAAGTTCACAGTGCCATTTTGCATTGACTCCCAAACTTCCTGAAAGCCACAAGAGTCTTAGACTTTTGATGATTTGCTTCCAACCTTAAAGACTAGCTTTGAAAGGAATAGCAAGCATAAAATCTAATCGCTTTAGGACCTCTCCAGTTGAATACATAAACTCTGAGAAGACCAGCTTCCTGTGAAAATCCTGGTTGACAAGGCAGGTTTTGTTTCATTTTTTAATGTTCTTGGGTTTTGGATTTTTGTCTGTAGACTCCAGAGTTGACAAAGTTGAGACCAGAGGGTTTCCAGCAGTCTGAAAGAGCCCTGTGAGGGAGTCGGGATGCATTGGAGATTGGACACCCTTTCTCTTCTATGCCTGTCTCTGTGCCCAGCACCAGGGTTTTGGTAGAGCACCATCATCTGGGGAAAGAAGCCTGGGTTTACTTTCTTGTTGCTGTGGCAGAAGTCAAGGTATGTGTAACTGATTGCAAAGACCTGAGGGTGTTTGGATTGGGGAAGATGAGAAACCAGCTGGCCTGAGGACTGATCTGTCTGAGAGATGGGGGAGTGCAAGTGGGTGTGGGGAATGGTGGTGGGGAGGGAGGGACAGGCACAACACATGGTGTGTGTGTCTTGCACCCTGTCACATCTCTGGACATTGTCCTCCACTGGGCAGGAAGGGGTTTACAGTCCCTGTGTGCTGCTGGCCTGGAGCAGGTGATAGCTGCCTGTGAGAGCATGAGCCAGTGGTCTTTAGTAGCAGACACCCACAAGAGGGGTTTTTTTTCTCCTAAGTGAAATTTATAAGTTCTCTGATAAACTTCTGGTTTTGGCTGCTCCCACCTACGTGTCCAGAGCTTTCCATTTAGGTATTCAGCTTCAAAAGACGTTGAAGAACGTTTGGGTTGGGCCTCAGAGATCTAGAACTTAAAAACAGGCTAGTAGACCAGGACTTGATTTTTGGAAGGTCAAAGTGACTTCTCTTACTTGCCCTGAAGTCCAAGGGCAGAAATGCGCTATATCTTAAGAGCCTGCATGTAGATGAGAAAGGTGCAATCCATTTGCCAAATCGAAGAGCAGGTGATCTGATGACAGACATACCAGTAAGGGAAGCTCTGGGAAGTAAGCATAGTGATTCAAGAGAGTTTCCCAGCACAGATGTTTAAGTGAAATGTGGATTTCTTTCTTAGGGGGGAGGAGAGGGGGAAGGGAAGATCTTTGAAGATGTTTTGGTGGTGATGGTGCAAGTCACGGTTGAGAAGAATTAATTCAGTTGTGGACATGGTTACATTTTTACCTCTTCTGTGCTTCAAAATTGGGCAGAAAGCTGTAATCTTTCTTTTCCTAACCAAATTCTTCTTTCCGGGCACGGTGTAAGTGTGTGAACTCTAATGCTGAATGGAAGTGGCTGCAAGAGAGTTAGGGTGGCAATGCTAGTGTGACACCAGGGTTCTCCAGGGTTAAGACTGTCCAATTTAACACCCTGTCATTAATCATATTACCCACTTTCCTTTTTGAGTATCTTCTGTTCTGAAGACAGGGACATTAAACTTCATATTGCTCAGTGACCATAAATACTTCCTTGTGTTTGGGTCTGTGATGCACTAGCCAGTTAACAATTGTGTTACTTTAAAATTACCTACAGTGCCTGAAAGATGAAATAAGGCCTATGTGACCTTTTCAGGTGTTGCCTGGTGGTTGTTATCAAATACATTGCATTTGTGTCTTCCTCTTTGGGGCTGTTTCCTGTTTGAGTGTGGTGGGGTTACAGAAAGAGACTTAGGTACTTTTTTGTCCGTTTATAGATCTTGAAGAGTGGGAACTTTGGGTTCTTTTGGGAACAGCAAGAGCACAGGAGGAAGGCAGAGCATTCCTTGTGCAGTATATGGAAAACAGTTTTGAAGCTTGGAGCTGCATTTCCAGATACTCAAGTTGTAATTGACTTAAAATATTAAGGAAAAAATAAGGGAAACTGCTTTTATGGTGAGAGGTGATTGAAATGAAAGGCGCATGTTCAGGGGGCTATACCTTAGAACAGTTAGAAAAGCCTGGAAAACTTGATCTTCCCCAATATAATCCTTTTTTCTAGTCATTTAGAAAATTGAAGATGCACATAGTGTGTGTTAGTTTTTATACAGCAAGACATCTTGGATAAAAGTGAGTTGTAGCTTGTCTTTTCTCCTTTTGACTTTTCTCAGTTTCTTGCCACAGATCATCTATTTCCTTAATGATGCTTAGACTCATCTAGATCTTGCTGCTCCTTCCATCTTCCCTGAGGCCATTATCAAATCATCCATGTTCTCATGACTAAGGATAAAAAAATGTGCAGATGCATGTGAGGGACAAAAAGAAGAATGAAAAAATTCCAAATCCCCCAAACACTGCAGTGCACATGTAGTTTGTCCCAGGAGAGATTTGGTAGACTGAACCCAAGATGGCACATATTAATTATGTTTCTTTGCGTCCTTTTGGAAGATGCTCAGACGCTGCAGAGCAAAGGACCTGAATTAATTCCATTTGTTTAAATACACTCATACCTTTTACATTTTGCTTTCTTTATGGTCAGCAGACTTGAGATTGTTCTATTACTGCTTGATCTTTTTTCCTGCCTGAGGCAAACATTTTAAATGTGCTAACAATGCATGAAGCCCTTTTTGAAACTGAGATTTTTTTCTTATTTAGAACTACTCATACACCAAAAAACAGTACCAGTATGTTGTAAGAGAGGCTTTCCTCTTAGTACATTGATCTCTGCAATTGTGAAACTCCTTACAGAATAATCATCTAAAATTTCTGTGACAAAGATTTGGCTTCTTAATGCCAAAGCATTTCCTGGATTTAGTTTTTACCTAGTATTTGTCAAGACAGTGGCATTTGTTTTGATTTCAAAGCAGCTCAGTTTTCATCTGGAAGAAGTCTGAAGCTGTGTTTTTGGTTCCAGACAAGAAGCTGGAAGGCTAGCAATGCGTTCTTCCTTCTGCGGCAGGCTTCCTGTAGAAAGCTGCTGAACTGCTCAACTCTTCTGCACTTCACTGTGTGCTTTAGTAATTTGAAATGTTAATGCTCTGGAAATTATTGCTTTGGTAATATAACTATATTTGGGGATCATTGCATGAAGGTGATCTCATGCAGACTTGATATCTTTGTTATATAAATATATAATTATTAATTTATATAAACTATATATATTTAATGCCTTATATTTAATGGTAAATGTCTTAGCAATAAATGAAACTATCTAGAGGAGAAGGGTCTTCAATTTTTAAAATTCAAAATTATTCTTTTGAGAGCAGCTTACCATTTGCTCTTGATATATTTCATGTTGTGGCTTTCAGAATTCAGCATAGGTTAGTTGTGATTCTTTTCTCAGCCATTATTATTGGGGGGTGTGATAAATATTTCAGAGCTGGGAGTGATGAGTAAGAACTGGCAGAAAAGGGAGGGTGATTCAAAGAAGCAGCAGGAGCCAAGCAGAATAAAGGGAACCATAAAATATCCAACAAATACTGATCTAGTAATATTAAAGAAACATATGTCTGACGTCATGCAGCATGACTTCTTTTAAAAGGGATTTGAAGTAGTTGCAGGACCTTGAAATTCCCAGATTTAGCCTTGTTTTTCCTACCTATGTGCTGGAGGCCATGTCTACATGAGCAGGTGATGTACAGCAGCAGATGGGAAAGAGGGGAGCAGTTGTTATTGCAGGCCCTTATTGCCTTCTTGGGGTTTGGAATACATTTTAGTGTGCAGCTGGAGAGGGGCTTCTGGTTTAGCTTCTTGCTGAAGCAACCTGGTTTACAGGCACTATGGCTCTCTTGGGAACTAGGGTGAGCTGATAGTCTGTAGAAGCCAATGTGCTGGTACAGAGGTGGTCTCTGTTGGAAGCTGTCTCTAGAGACAGACACATCTGCAGGGGCAGTTCAGCTCTTCTGTCTTGAGTGTATTTGAAACTTAGGGTCACTAAACTAATTAGGATATTTATGCATTTAGAGCTTACATGTAGTGAAGCTCAACTTAACTGCTTGAAGATTGGTAAAAGATTGTTCCTTTTGTTGCAGAGTTTGTGGTCCTGTGATATAACTCTTGTTCTCAGTTACTGTTTTGATGAAAGATTTGTTGCACACTAAATTATCTGAAGTTTACAGCAGACCCAAATTTCCTTAAAGATCCCCTTCTCAGAAAGGTAAGAGGTCTCAGTTCATTTATTTACTCCGAACTTGGTTTGTGGAGGGATTGTCTCTTTATCTGTTATGCTTATTTGGCCTGGATATTCCTCAGGGCGCATGGATGAATCATTCATCTCTGTGCAGGGTGAGACACTTCAGTTTTTTTAATGAATAATTTGTGGCTGAACTTGTGCTTTGTTTTTTTTTTCCTTGGGAGTTGCTGCTGCATTGATCAACCAAATAGGACGTAGCTACATAAAAACAATTTGCCCCTTACCGTGTACTGGAGGTTGTTACTGGGAGTCACAGTGCAACACACCACGTGCGTGCTGTCCATTTAGGATGTAACCTTATAGAGGACCATTGCACCACGTCCCCTCTTGGCACCTGGAGGGTCAGTTAATTTCATTCCTTAGTATGCCCATATCTCCTACAAGCAGAATGTGTTGCCTTATAATAAATAGATGATTGGAACTTTAGATGTGTTTTATAATTTGTGTATCTTGTTTAAAGTGTCATAATCACTTGGACTTTTCTTGCCCATCTGATAAATGAGCTGTAGAATTGTATAACTGTTAGCTTACACCGTAATTCATGTGTTACTTGTGCCTTGGACCAAAGGATGAGGGAAAGACAGTAACAGTCATGAAGGGTTTAAAATAATTGGACTTAAGTGAAACTCCCAAAAAGTTAATGCTCAGAATATTGAAATACGAATGTGTTTGAGGATTTCAAATGCGTAGGCTTGCAGCATGTCTAATTACCTTAAATTTCCTTTAAAATACCTTAAAATTCAGTTACCTATTACATGCAAATTACTGGGTTTTGTGTGCTACGTGCAGGTTTTTGTAGCACGAAAGAGGTTGATTGCCCAAGTGGATTAATGCCTCTCACATCTGCAAGTCTTAGTTCAGATCAAAAGTGAAATAAGCCATATGTGTTCAGAGTGGACATGTGCACACATCACAAATGCTGCTGCACAGCCTGGCCTGGTTTGAGAGTTAAGAGCTCTTTTTTTCTGTAGGAAGGATTCGTGCTAAAATACTAATGTTTCATAAGCAGTAGAGATTTAGCCTCAATTGTTACTGTTTTTTAATTATTATTTGGATGAACCCCCAAATCATTCTTATTGGAAAATTTCAGTCAAACTTTTTTTCCTTTTTTTTTTAATTTTTAAATCTGTGCTTCAATTTTCAAGTTGTATAGCCACAGGATTTGAAGGACTTGCATTGTCTGGCATTTTTCCAGCTAGTCCAGCTGTCTTCAGAGGAACTGAGTAGCTTGGCAAACTGTGGTGTGGGCTCCTTTGTTAAATGTATCAGAGAGTGAGAGAAACAGGCAGTAGCTGTGGTGAGGGCTTTATTGTATGAGTACTTTCTGTCTTTTCATCTTGATCTCCTAAAATTCTCTCTTCTTCCAAGGCTTCCCTTTTTTTGTGCCAAGTTTCCTGAGGATGTTCAGACATGGCAAGCCTGGAGTTACTACTCTGCTGTCTTCTGTGGAGCTGCTGGGGGAGCAGCAGGATGTCCTGTTGCATTTTTCTCTGGTGTCTGTACTGCCCTGAGATGTCCTGCAAAAATATGTGACACAGGCTTTGTCCTGGGGGTCTCCAGCTACAGGAATGGCCTCTGAGCATCCTCCAGGAAGGCAGGAGCAGCTTTCTCATCTTTCAGTCATAATGTATGAGGGATAGGATTTCTGAGACTTGTTAAGACCACTGGTGAATGTGGGACTGGGGTTCTCAGGTGCTTATTTGACATGGCTTACTTGGAAGTATGGATGAACAAATACAAAGATTAAAGCAAGCAGTGAGCTGCAGGTGTGGACACTTCAGCAAACACAGCCGAGAAAAATCAATTTTTCACAAATGAAAGAGGAGGGAAAAAATCAATAGGGAAAGGACTGTTATTTTCAATTTAAAGCCAGAGGAGTTAGGGTTTGATCTTGAAGTTCATGCATTCCTGTTCTCATTCACGTGTTGCATGGCTCTTTTATTGGGAGAACTGTAGACTATGTTGTATAGCGATCATTAAATATAAATGGTTGAAAGACTGTGAAATGCTCCCCATCCTTATTTATTTATTTACTCATCTGCCTGCAGACACTTCTCCCACTGTAGTTAACTCTTGTGGATGCCACCTCCCTGTAGTATTGGAGTGCATTGAGATTTCTGTGCTGTGAAGTCCACCAGCCTTTTCCTCCTGCATGTTTTGACAATATTTAAAGCACACAGATCAGGCTGTAGTTATTGATCTGTGTTTGTTTCTTTTCACCAGACTGTGATTCCATCTGTCTACCTGATGGTGTGAGTGCCCCACAAAAACATGACCAATATTTTAAGTAGAAATACAGAACTCTACTTCGCAGTACACTCTGCATGAGGTCTGGTAAATACAACGTGAGTGGACAGAACCAGGTGGAATGCAGAGGACCCTTTTGTCTCATCTTGGTGAAGCCTGCTGTAGTGGCAGGGCATAGTGCCAGTTTTTGATGTTAAAAACAGAAGCAAACCAGTATTTTTGGCTGATTCCTAATTGCTAAATTCCGCATTGCCAAACACATGTCTACGAGCAGTAACCGTGTGAGAGCCATGCTACTTGTAAATCCCCTTGTCTGGGACGTAGTAGGCAAAAGGGTGTATGACTCTTCCTTTACTGAAGCTCTGCCTGCTTGGAAGCAGGTGCTTGCTAGGTCTTGGCTCCAGTGGCAACTCAGGAAAGCAAGCAGAAGTGATCATTAGGAAGGTACTGCCAAATTCATGAATGATCTGCAAAACTACACATCTGTCACTCTCTTTAATCTGTAATAACTACTTCTTCTAGTATATATATTTTAACTTAATTGGGATTATTTCTCTGCCGTGTATGACTCCAGCTATGCCAGTTCAAAAGTCTTTTGGGGGAGGCACCCACACCCACTAAAGGCTTAGAGGTTCTGTAAAGGTGGGTGGGAGAAATAAGTCTGTCCTGGTTTGTATCAGTTAATTTCTTTGCTAAAGCAGCTTACTGCTCTAGTGCAAGAATATCAAGAACACTTTGCTGAGGAATGTGTAAGTGCATGTATATATATGTATTTGTATGTACTCATTCATGAATATGTTTAGTGTGTGTAGATGGATATGAAATACGTCAATAAGGGAAGGTGACCTAGGCTTATTTCATTTAACACCTGGTGGAGGTACTGTGCTCAGGTAAATGTGTAGCCAGCACAATGCTGTGGTCAAGGGAGAGCTAAAAAGCCCTTATAGATCTTGTGTGGGCTGTGGCAACCTCCAGAGTTGCCTGTTCCAGTGTAAATTGTCTGTAGAGAGAGTCTAGGACACCTTGGATCCCCATCTGATTATTTTGTTTAGATGCTTGACATTAGGAGGAAACAGACATAGACTACAATGGCAAAAAATAATGTAAAAGCTAGGAATTTTCAAACTGAATGACTGAGGCAACTAAATGTGAATCTGACTTGGAGTGGGGTGTGTCTGAATGGCTGAGATGCTCTTTAAAATGCCTCTTAAGCTAATACGTAAGGACTTTTGAACTAAACCATAAGAAGTGTACAAATGGCAAACTAATTACCATGTGAGAACACATTCCCGTATTCCAGGAGCTCCATTGAAAACCTGATACCCCAACCTCACCCCATCATAGGTTGCTACATACTCAAAAGTTTAGAGTATTTGAGTGTGTTTTTGTTCCCTAATGGGAAATACTGGGTCTGAAGAGAGAGAGTGGGACCACTGGCTGGGACAGGTGTGCCCGAACCCTCTGGCACATTGTGTCACTGTGTGGAGAGTGGTGGGAAATCACAATTTAGTCTGGTGTTACTCTCCTTCCCTGGCAGTTTCTTGAGGCTGTGCAACTTTTTTCCCCGCCAACTTCTGATGTGAAGTGAAGCTGGTGCATCTAATCAGGGAGAGTTGTTGCAGGAAGAATCCTTGCCAAGTGTTTTGAGGAAAGGTGGTGTTACTGTTCTGAATCTTTTTTTGGCTAGAACTGAATAAAGATATGAGAGACAAACAGAGAGGAAAAAAAAAAGAATAATTTATGTTGGAAAAGATCTGTAAGATCATAGTGTTCAACTCTTCATGAATGCTCAAACTAACATTTTTAGGGAATTCTTACAATTATTATATGTGTATGCGCCTGGTGGGAAAACAGCTAAAGAAGCTGGAAGAAAATAAGATGTTTACTAACCAGAGAGCAGAAAATACAGAGGTGTGTGGGACCCAGAGTGCTGCTCCAGTTCTAGGTGAGGTTAATGATGGAGAGAATAAAACTAGCTCAAGGCTTCAAAAGCAATCCTCAGCTTTAATTGGCTACTGTCAGGTAGGGGTTGTAAAAAGCAGGAACTTCTCTAGGATAGTACAGACTTCTCTTGCTGTGAAGTTTTATTCCTTCCACTGAGGTTGCTGTAGTAGCCAACAACTGAAAGTACTTTGGAGAATTCTTCTAGTAAAGCAGCAACCTTATGTGGATGGAGGGTTCCCATTCCTCTGCAGAGCTGGAGCATGAGTACAGTAGATGTTATTTCCTCTTTCTGTCTTGCTACTGGTTTGCTAAAATCCAGAACAGCCAGGAATACTGGTATAATGAAAGTACTCCTACCATTCCTATCACCATTTTATTATGCTTGTAAAAATAGGATGTTGCCAGATATGTATATTGTAGGAGTAATGGAAGCACAAACATTACAGCTGTGTAACTTGAAATTCTGCATTTTTCTGAATTTTTTTGTCTTCTTGTTTCTTTGAACCCCTTTTTTATCTTTTTCCATATCTGGTTCATCTTCATACTAGTGTCTTACATTTGTCTGATGGTTCCTTTTTGTGGCTCACTCACTCACCTTTTTATGTCCCTTTTCATTCTAGGCTCTTGCTCATGAGTATGGATATGCAAGATGCTCTTGGTATTTAAAACCTTGTAAAATCAATAGATACAGCTTGTCTCAACGACTTCATTTTACTTCCTGATAGTGGTTAACTCACTCAATTTTCTGATCCAACAATTTCTGTATAAGCAGAAGCAGGAAAAAAGAACCCACTACACTTAACAAAACAACAGCAACTAAAAGGACTTTTTTTCATCAGAGGTATATTCTGAAGCTTCTTAATGTACTTCAAAATTTTCCATACTGAAAGAGCAATTGAAGTGTATACCATTTCTTTTGTGTTTTCTCTCTCCATCTCTTAGCCTGTTCTTCTTCCTTTTGCCCATCATTTTTTACTCGGTATATTCTGTTCTTGTCCTCATGTTTATCTGTCTAGTGCTCTTTTCCCTTCCTTTGTCCATCATTTTTCTTTTTAGAGAGGAGATTATACTGCTGCTGTTCCTCCTGTGCCTAAAGGTAACTGCTCCTGCTTGCCATCTCCCTCTCTTTGTTTCCCTCTGTTAGTGGAAAGTTTGGAGGACACTCCTCTGCTCTTGTGCAGCTGCGTTCTTTGTTGGGTGGCTGATGTGCTTGGTCTGTTCATCTTCTTCCTTCAGTGTAAAAGTTTGAGTGCCTAAATCCTGTTGAAAATCAGCATATCCTTATGTACTGATGAAATTACTGCCCCAGTGGCTGTTCTTGGAGCTTCAGAGAAGAATCTGGTCTAATTACAGAGCAAGGCAAGGCAACCTGGTATCCACCAGGGATGGTCATCCAAGGTATGCATGAGGCTGGACCTCAGTGAGGGACCTAGCAGCTTTCTTCAGTGAGTATCCAAGTGCATGAAACAGCATTGGGAAGGTGGGTCCGCCTTTGCTGCATGACTGGTTGTGGCTGTACCATGCTTCTTGGTGCCTTCTGGAAGAGTGAGTCTCTTGCTCCTGGATGACAGAAGCTGAGTGTGGGTTTTGACCCTCCTGACCCAAGAGGAGCAGCTTAGTCCTCTGCAGCTTCTGATGGGTGTGTAGAGTGGTGCTGACCCCCTGTTGCTGCTGCTCTGTTTCAGCCTAGGAGAATGGAACACTGTCAGCTCTTCTCAAGTGAATAATATTTGTTCTTTGGGCGTGGGAACCACAGAACTGGTAGCTTGTGCAGAGGATTTGGGTTTAAGATCAGCCTCTTTTTGGTGCATTAGCAGTTTGCTAATTCTGGTCAGCTCTTAAAAGTGTGGGTGAGGGCTTTGATCCTGCTGTGAAGTGCCTCTCTCTTCCCATGCACAAAATCTCCATCACAGGCTTTGAGTGCCAGAGCCTGAGGACCATGTGCCTGTGAGCTTGGAGCTGCAGTGGGGGATGTGTGGACTCTGCTGTGTACTGGATCTGCTTTTCAGGTCTGTTTGTAGATGCCAAATAATTCCACAAACTGAGGAAGTGCCTTTAGCCTTGCCTTTTAAGCCTCATAGTTTATGGGATCTTTTTGTTTGTGGTTCTGATACTAGACGGTAGTTGGGATTATGAATAGCTAGCTGGTGGTGAAAAATCACTGGGACAAAGTCAAAGTGAAGCAGTTTGATCTGTAGTTTGAAGGATACTTCATTGCAAGAAGTGGTAAAAAAAAAGCTTTTAAAATGAAGGCTGAGATAAGCAGTATCAGTGAAAGGACTTTAAAAAGGTTGCAGCTTGCAGTCATAAAGATAGGACATGTATGGAAGCAATTGTAGATAATGGTTTACCTTGAACTGTCTATTTCTTTTTATATTGTTACCATAAAAGTTTTTGATAATTTTAAGTAGCTGAAAACCTTTATTTCTTTTACTGTCTCTAGTTAAATATGTCTGCTGGAAATCCCTGTCTTCAGGGACTGATAAGTCGCAGCGGTAAAAACATGTTCTGAGCAGAAACTTAACATAGGATAACTTACCCGAAATAGTCACATGAGGTATAATTTAGCTGCTGCCTGTAGAAAACCAATGTACAGGACTGGAGAAGACCCATTGTACTGTACTGCAAGGAAGTCTACTACATAACAGAAATGGTGGATTGTCCAGAAAAGGAAGCTAATGGTCTGGACGTGAGTGGAGTTAAGGTGTTGCTCAGTAATACTGGTAGCTTTGAATTACCCTGGAGGGGTCAGCTTACTTAAAGAAAATGTTGTCTGTAGAGACTATGCCAAGCTATTCCTAGATGAATGTAGGAGTGTGTGCTCTCAATTAGCTTAGCAGCTGGGTCCAGAATACCGCTTCTCTTTTGCTGGACCTACAGGTAAATCTTAGAGGTTTCATTTTAATTTTATTTTCTTTTCCTCTATAAATAAACACCTAATTTAAATTTACCTTTTGGGCTGCGTGCTGTGAGACGCCATGCATATATAGGTTTGAACATGTTTACTCATATGGAAGCAAAGTCCTGAAAGTCATCACAACATATTCTACCTTGTCTCTGATTGTCTGGTCTTCGTTAAAGTGCCTGTTGACATTGTATGGGATAAGTAAATAGCACTCGTGGGTTAATTCAGTTTCCTTTTGAAGTATGTCTATAAAGTAAAGAGAGAAATTAAGAAATAAAAATACTCCTGTGGACTCTTCATATCCTTTTTTATGAAGAGTTCTTTTTATGTTTCATTTACTGTTTTGGGAGTACAGTTACATTAAGGATTGATCCCAGTGAAGTTTAATGAGAAAATGTATAGATATCTCTGTCAACAGTAGATGAGTCCTGAGACAATTCCAGAATTATAGGAAAAATTAAGTGATTACAGGGCCAGAGAACATCATTCTGCCAGCCCTTGCTGATTAATTCTTGACATCTCTATCTTGATAAACCAATCTAAAGTGTTGTCTTACATGATTTTAAAAATTCATGCTACTAATGAAGAATGTAAAAAATTCTGGGAAGTTTTTCAGTTCTGCAGTAACAGCAGTTTGCATGTTCTCTGATTTGTCCACCAGTTACGGTTTTGATGAGACCACTTGGCAAACCCTGCCCCTTGCTGTGCCGGAAGCAGCGGTCTCCATCTGCCCTTCTCCTGCCATTTGTACTCCCTTCTGTGTGTTGGTTCCAGCAGTGATTTGGCCTTTGGGCAAGCGGAGTTTACTAATCTGGCTGAAAACTAATGATTTCTGAAAGTCAGTCATAGATTTGCCCATTTGGTGACCTTAGTTCTCCAAAGCATTCAGTTCAGTATCAGAGTGGGGGAACCTCTCAAGAATCGGTGACGTGAACTGAGAGTGGGGGCGGAGGGGGAAGAAAGAGCTGGTGGCAGCATGCTTTTAGATGTGTCCCTCTGTTTTGATGAATTGTGGCCTCCACCAAGAACATGACTGTCTTCTAGTTGAGTTGCTGCTCTGTTTTACAACTGAGGAAGCTGTGGCTGAGGTGGACAAAGAATTTCCTAGGTGATACAGCATAAAAAACATTGCTGCAATTGGGGACTACCGTGTGCTCAGTCTGGCACCTCACACAATCAAGTCAGCCTATTTAGATGCGGAAAAAGGAAACACTAGGACTGTAGCATTACTGATACATTATTTTGAAAGATTAGTTACAAATTTCTGATACTAAAAATTTGAACTAGACCAATGTGGGGTTTTTACCCTGCCTTGGTTTATATTTATGCCGTTGTAATAATTGTCATAAATGCTTTTTTCCTCTGATTTTCAGTGAGAGCTAATATGTAAAACTGTATTTGCCATACTTCCCTTAACACTTTTATTACTCACCAATATAATAACTTAAATCACTTGTGTTTTCCTGCTCAGAATCCATGAGGGTGAAACTGGCTTTGTATTTCATGAATAGTATGACACTGAATCTGTCAATTAATGGAGTGTTAAGATGTCTTAGGCAATGTGCATTTATCCTCCTGCCTTCCATCCTTCCCCTGGAGAATGTGGGTTAAAACAGCTAAGTCTTGTGACTGTATTTTGAGAAAGAGGATTCTTTGCTTTTGTGGCTGGGTTTTGTTTTTTTCTTTCTTGGTGGTGTAGGGTTGGTTTTTTTCTCTTTTTTCTCCTGAGCTGTGTATTTTTGTAAGCATATGATTTGATCACTTAAAAAATATGGTGTTTCTCTTTGAAATTACTGTTGCAATGCACAGATGGTTATGGAATAGAGAGCTGGATATTTGGTGTGAACTCTGGGGTTTGGTGGTTTTTTTTTTTTTTTTTTTTTTTTTTTTTTTTTGATTTTGCACTGAGTACTGCTGCTGGTTACTTGGTTGCTGCTTGCTTATACAGAAATGTTGAATTACCCCTGGTGTGATGGCTGCACAGGGAGGAGGGTGTGGTTGTTTGCTCTTGGGCACCTGATGACATAGTCCGTGGAGAGCCATGCTGGTGAGCATCCCTTGCTGAGGGCGGTGGCTGCTCTGGAGAGATGCCCAAAGGTGCTGTGTGTGTTGTGAGCTGGACCAAGGAAGAGCTACTTTGCTCTCTTTGAGATATTTCCCAGGGATAGATCTGTCCTATGACCCGAAACCAAGCTTGACCTTCATGATTTACGGTTGAAATACAGGCGAAATTTTTCACAGTCTGCTTTGTGTTCATTCTTGCTGCTTCTATATGCAATCAGTTATACCACTGCAAAAAACCAAAATTAAAAATTACTGTTGTTGCTGAAAACCACAGTTTTAGTGTGGAGTTATTAAGTATTTTGGAACTGGCATACAATCTGGACACTGCATTATCTTTCTAGAAGAGAGGAAGAGTACCATCTGAGGCTGTATCACTTTTGAAGTGAAAAGGGAACTGAACATGTCCTCTCAGTCCTCAGTGCTATGCAGAGTCTAACTTGAGCATTAAAGTATAATAATAGTTGTGGATTCCATATGTAATTCTGCTGATGCAATCTGTGGAGTCCTGGGTGATTAATATCATGTATGTGTCCTGATGCTTTGTTCACAGATGATGGGAAACTACAGAAATCTGTTGCTCCTTCTGTTTTGTCCTCTGATGAGTATTCTTCATTTGTACATAAAAATCAGAAACTTGGAATTTCCTCTTGGCATATATTTTATATCTCAGATGAATTATACACGCTTACATAAACATACCATGTGTGCAAAGAAGAAAAAAATCCAAACTGGTGGAGTTAGTATTACTTTGCTTTTCAGATCTTGGAAGTTTTCAAAGTCTTTGACAGAGCAGTTGATTTGAGCTACTGAAGTCCCCAAGATGTAGTCTAATGGTATGTGCTAGCGGTGGCAGGTGATTTAGCGCTGAAGTAATGCAGGTCTTTATTTTCAGTTGAAAACATTCGGTCACTTTTCTGGTGTCTGTATGAGCTGTGGCTATAGCTCTTGTTACGCTAGTCGGCATCACGAGTATAGGAAGCCCATGACACAGGAACTGATTTAAAATACAGTTTGTATTATGGGAGAGCTCAAATGTCAGTGAGATAAATAAACAATGAACAGTGAGAATTTACGATGCGATTTGTATTTCTGTGGTATAGTACTTAAATATGAAGCTGCTGTGTATTTTTACCTCTTCAGAACCATGAGTATATTTGGAGGTTTCAGGATATATATGTTAGCACATATGTATAAATAGACAATATCTATTTTTGCATACACACTTATATGCATATTTATGATTAGGTGTTCTGAAGAAAATTGCATTTCTTTTTGAGCAGCTTAGAAAGAAAATATAATTTGGAGGGGTTTTTTTCATTCCAGTTGTAAGAATGCTAAAACTTGTGTGAAGCTCCCTTGAACTTTGGGTCTTAAAAATTTGTGTCACTGGATGGAATCTTTCTATATTGTCAAAAACTGTATTGCCGAAGTCTTAATGCTTGAAGAAACCTAATAAACACAGGAAAAAACCTCTGGCAGACTGACATAGGTTGCAGGGTGTCTCTGTAGACCGTTCATTTGGTCCAGTCCCTGCTCAAAGCAGGGCCAAGTTCATTGAGGCTGCTCTGACCCCTGGGTAGTCAAGTGTTGAATATCTCCAAGGATGAAGATCGAGTGACCTTTTGGTCAATCTGTTGCAGTTTTTGATTACCTTTATCATAAAAACTTCATTTTTTAATTTCCTTAATCAGAATTCCACTTGCTGCAATTGCGACCTTTACCTTGTGTCATGTTCCTGCCCACTTCAGAGAGGAGTTGGACTCTGTTGTCTTTGCACTGTACAAAGTAGTTGCAGAGACCACTAAGTTTCCCACCAATTCCTCTCCTTCCTGAGGCTCAGCAGTTCCAGCTCTCACTGCCTGGCCTGAAGTACCACCATGTGTTTTGGCTTGTTGACCTGTCCTGGACTCTGTTGTGTTTACATCAGTCCTGTACTGGGAAGCCCAGCACTGGACCCAGTACTCCAAATGTCTCACCAGAGCAGAGAGGAAGGATCATCTCCCTCAGCTTGCTGATTATGCTTTTCCTAATGTATTCCACAAGGCTGTTGGCCTTCTTTGCCAAGAAGGCTCATTTGTGGCTCATGGTCAACTTTTCATTCACTGGGACCCCAGCTCCTTTTCTGCCAAGTTTCTTGTCAGCCCCCAGCATATACTGGTGCTTGGGGCTATTCCTCCCTAAGTGCAGGACCTGCCATTTGCCTTTGCTGAATTTCATAATGTTCCTGACAAAACAGTTCTCTTACTTGCTGAGATCACTTGGAATGGCTGTGCTGCCCTTGAGTGTACTCTGCCTCCCCAAATTTTGTCACCTGTAAACCTGCTGAAACTTTGTCCTGTCATACCAGTTCTAATGAAGCTGTTGTACAGTATTGGCACCTAGCAGTTGGCTGCTAGTGGGACTTTGAGTAGCTGGTGAATATATCATGAGGCCAAGTGATCTAGCTGTGCTATGTAGTCCAGACAATTTATCTGGTGTATGTGATAAATCATAGTGGAATTTTTTGCTTTACTCTAGATATCGATTTTAACCCTTCCTCTTCTAGACTGCTTATCTATTATCTCATTTTTCTGGTTTTATATGAAAATTTCTCTCTTGGCCATGCTTCTTCTTTGCACCTCTCCCCGCATGCTGTTTGCAACTTTGGAGGCAGGGTTTCCTGTTGGCGTGTGAAAGAAAACACTAAGCTCGGGCTTGTTCACACAGGAAGGAATCGCTAAAAATGACGAAACTGGGGCACTGGAGTGTGAGCAGGCAAGCAAAAATTCACAGATACACCTGTTTTAAAGGCAGTAGGAGTGCACAGTCACAAAAGAGCAGTCAGTTGCTGGACTCACCTGCTACTTCCCTGAAAAAAACTCATTAAAAATATTAGACTTACACAGTGAAATTAACAAAGCAAAATAAATGTAAATTGTATTTTTCTGTTAGGCATATTTTGCATATCTGCTTAATCTTTTTAAAGACATACTGTGTAGAGCCCTAGTCGTACACTCTAGGGTTTGAAGGCTTCTTCCATGGTGACAGTAAGCTAGATGGACTTCCCTATGATTCATACGCTTATGTTTCCATTTCTGAGGAGTGGAGAAAACGCAAATGCAGTAGAGTGAGTTGTAGCATGTATTTGTTTTCCTTCTCTACTTCTCAGCTGTGTTTGACTATTTTTTTCCCCCCTACTTGCTAATTCCTTTCCATTCCTGTTAGTCTGGCTTTGTCTTTCACAAGTGTGTATTGATGCTCGCTACTGCTTTTAACAGCATTGTTGTCTCATGTGACTGTAACATATAAAAGAAGATAATTAAAAGTTACATAATTGCTCCATACCAATGAATGCTTACAATAATGGATTTATTAATACCCTTTTCAGACGGTGCATCCTTGTGCCACAGTACAGCCTGGAAGCATTCTGTCTGACCATTACCCCTCTAAATATCCAAGATCCTTATAGCCAAAGCTGTATTAACATTGTGTGATCAAATTACAATAATATTAAATAAATTAACTTGTAAGGTCTTGTCAGGCAATAGAAAAAAATGCTGGTATTTTTTATGGTGACTCTCTGGGTGTGACTAATAATATACAGCCAGATCCCAAGAGATCAGAGGTATTTAGTAGTGTCTGTAGATAGTAATAACTTCTGTATGTGGTTACCTTGGGAGTGTCTATGTTTTCTTGTGTCCTTTTATTGTACTAAAAAGATTTTCATTGTAGTTGTGAAAATAGTGTTGAATGCATTCACTACTGTTTGTTGCTAACATACAGCCTTAGGTGTAGATTTACACTTACAGATTTATATTTGTCCTTTTGTACCTTGAGTTGAGATGCACTGAAATTAAAAAAAAAAAAAAACCAAAACATGGACCAAGTACTGACTTTCATATTTCACTAGGTATCACAACCAATTAGTTCATCAGCTCCACAGACTTTGTAATGACCTAGATGTGCCAGTATTAGAGTTCAGCAGTATCTGGAAACTTCATCTGACTAGGGTTAGCAATAGCTTTGCCTCTCTGGGAAAATAAATTTAGCCAGGGGAACACAGACTTCTGCATGAAGGAACTGCCTTTTGTCACTCCTGTTGTTTTTGGGGAGCATGGATCACAAAGCTTGTATATGAAGTCAGTTTTAAAGAAGATTTTTTTTTCCAATTTAAAAGGCTACTCTATTACCTCATACTGAGGAATGAAAATGTATTTTTCTTACATTCCCTCTTATTCTTGACAGCTAAAACTTTATCATAGTAGTTTGTATTGCTTTCCATCTTCACATAATTTTGCAGATATCATGCATGATAGTTGATCTGGAAAACATCCTAAAAAGACAGAGAATTTATTGTAATTAGTCATTTGGGGGGGGGGGGAGGTTAATCCTAATTTTGTGTTGAAAAATGTTTACTTTATAGATGTCTTTAGGAGCAATTAAAGTAAATATCAGAGCTCTGGCAAGCTCTCAGCTCCATACACTGAGTATTGCTCTATTTATGGCCCTAGTGGTATACTAAAGCAGATGTTCTGTGTTTAGAATGAATCAGGATGAAATCTTGGTGCTACAGGCAGTTTTTCTTTGCAGGTCCAGTGATTCTTTTCCTGAAGCCTGTCTATAATGGATATAATCAAGATGGAATGATTTTTTGAGGTAATCACAGTGGTGCGAATTGCTAGGGAGAGACTAGATGATCTCTTGAGGTTTCCTCTATCCTAGTTTTTACAATTTGTGTGAATTTTCCATTGATGACTCTTTAGGTGGCAACAGAGAAAATGAAACTGTGAAAGCAGGGGAGGGCCAGGTGATGAGGATCCTGATCAGGCACACTGCTGGCAGGAGTTGAGGAAAAAGTCAGATACTGTTCTAGCTATGCTACCCCTTCCTGCTAAATTCTTTCAGTTTGGGAATAGCTCAGAAAACGCCATGGTCTTGTGGGGTCTCGCCTCCAGAGCGGTTGCAGCTTCAGCTCAAGCTAATGTAGACCAGCTGCTTGAAGGTTAATGTTAGCTTAATTTAGTCTTAATGCCCCTTGCTTCTGTGGAAGAGGTGTTTTGTCTTGGTCTAGCTTGGGAGATGGGAGGGGAGAAGATGACTTGGGCAGGAAGCTGAGTCCTGGAGAGGTAGAACTCGACACAGCTACATCTTGTCCTCGCTGTCCTCCTCAAGAGGAGTCATGTTATGACTATCTACTAAGTCTTCTGTCTTGAGAATTTATTCTCCTTCTCTTTCCTGAATCCAGAAACAGCAATAGTCTGAGCGCATTGGGTGCAAGGTATGAAGAAGCTCCTAAGAGAGAGCAGTGGTTGCCCTTTCTGGCATGTTGGTCCTCAGGAAGCTTCTCAAGAGCAGCTTCTGTGAAACTTCTGCATCCCTGATACAGAGTAGAGATGCTTGTTTTGAAGGCATTTACAGGATAGTAGGAAGATGTTTGTGAATGTCATCCCTGGGTATTAATACAAATGTGCTTCTGTATTTAGATAATATGCTCCTCCTGAACTCATTCAATAGAGTGTTTCCTTGTGGGCTCTTTTCAAATGCTGATAAGAAAAACAACAATAAAGAAAATACGGCATTATTTCTTTCAGTGCATGTTTGAAAGAGCTTACTTTGTATTTGCTGACATACTGCAGGTTAAGATGTTTCCAGTTAAGCTTGTGGCTTTTGGGTGAATTTGCTTATTAGGAAGCCAGACCTCTCTGCTTTTCATTTTGAAATGGTGCTGGCTTGTTCTAATCCTTCTCTTCTTGTCAGAGCCCTTTAAACTGCTGGCCCCAGTCCATGAAATTTTTTCTATAAAAAAGGATGACTTAACCATATTTGATGCCCTTAAGATTAGGGGCTTGTCGAGATTTGTTGACTGCTTGACACTTGTATTTTAGCGTGCCTGCTGTATGCAGCAGGACGTGGAAGCAGACAGGAGGAGAGATCACCGGACTGATCTAACATTATTGTCACTCGGTCAGTTGATAAAGGAAAGAGAGATGAGAAAAGTGGGCTTTCTCTGTGTATCAGGTTGGAAAATACAGCTGGAAAAGCAAAATAATCTGACAGTAATGCATGAATGGGATTGAGAATAAAAGTGATGGAGCTGGTGAAAATGGCCCTTAAATGCAAGAAGCCTTCCCGTGTTAGCCCTCTGCAGCTGTAAGCCTTTGGTTTGGTATCAGGGCCTGATGGGCCAGGAAGGGATAGTAAATCTGCCTGTGCTGATATGGCCCTGTTGGGAGCAGTTTGGGTTTTAACCCTTTATGTACATTCCCTGTGTGGGTTTGTAGAAATATCTGCATGCATTTTTTAATATACTTTTTTTCTTTTTTTTTTAAACTAAGCTCTGAACAGACCTTGTTTTCACCTCCGTATTTTCTCCCATATCAACTTCAGGCCTATAACACTGGTTTTTGTTCTGTTCTTTTTAAACTGTAAATGCACACTTAGGGGACTCTAATTTTCAGTAGTTTACTTTTTTATTATCTATAAAACTTGGTCTCTGTAACCAAAATTTTTTATTTTTATTGACTTATATTACTTTTTCCCATGTATATTGAAATGGTTTGATTTCCTTTCCCCCCCCAAGAGCCCAGTGTTCATTTTGTTTTTCTAATCTTTAATTCATTGTCTTATGAAAATCATCAAGTTACAACCTGCTTCATATTATAAGACTGAATTACAGTTAATTAAAAATAGGTGTTTTTAATGGGTATTTTAACAGAATCTTAATTGTGATAACTCTACAGGATGGAACTCAGTAGGGGTTATCATTAGGATGATGACATTTGCCACTTTTGGGAGTGTAAGTTGTTTGCAGTATTCCTTATGTTTATTACAAAGACTATTGCAGCTACCTGTGCTTTTAATAAAACTGTTTTCAGAATCTCTTAATATTGGAACATGCAGCGATATTTGCTGTTTGCTTCTGGACTGCTGTCAGTACTTTGATTGTGTGTGGTGGTGTTATTAACTGAAGTTTGCTCCTGTGGTGATGCTCTCATAATTGCTTGGTCTTTGGTAACAAAACCTTTCCAGTAGGAGAGCACTGTGTGAGACACCTTCTGTTTCATGGTGTCTTGGAGTAGGTAGCACCAGCCACCTCTAATGCTAGCAGTAAATTCAGGATATTGAAAACTCAGAATGTGGAGAACAGGGAATATTTGTACCTAACAAATAACCAGGAGCACATCTTAGGATATAGAAGAGATAATTAGCTTTTGTATTAAAAAAAACCTTTCATAGTAGTGGATTAAACAGCAGGATGGAGTCAGGATTTGGCTTTCTAGTGGGAATAAAGCCACTTTCAGTGAAACTGAGAGGGTTGTTGTTGGATTAGTGCCACTGGATGAGTGGTTGGCACAAGAATGAAGCTTCAGGGAAGAGGGTGAAGGGAGAGCTGTGGTAAGAGGAGTGATGAGGGTCGGTGGGACAAGCCACAAAGGAGTGTTGGGCTCGCAAATTCTACATCACCTTGTTTCAGATTATAATTTTAAACTCTGTTGAAGCCACTGAATGTCAGGCAGTGGAACATGAGACTGCTCACTCCATGGGGTGAGGACAGGGTGGTCTGGTTAACAGGCTCACACCCCTGAAGTGTGGGGCTTTGAAGATGCCAGTTATGGCACTAATGCTGGGGTGTGTGGGGGGGCAACTACATTTGGGCTGTAGAAGCTGCCAGCTCACCTACCAGAAGCCTATCCTGGAATCAAGGGAGGTGGAAAGGGATGTCCAGTGGTTGAAAGGGGAGCATTTCCCTTCCTGGGCCAGGATCCTGTGTCTCAAGGGTGGCTGAAGGGTTCATGAACCTGTGAGAGGTGGGAGGATCCTTAAGTCTTGAGATCTGGACAACTGCAACCTTTCTGTGTTAGGGTAACGTGGAAAGAAGAAACTGTGTCACCAAAGGGAGTAGTTGGTGGAAAAGGCTGGGCGAACTCCGAGACACTGACAGTAGATGATGGGCAACTGTTTGAAATCAGTATAATAGCAGAAGATCTGTTTGCTATCTCTTACATAATCAAATTCCAGAGATATTTTTCAATAGTTAATCTAATTTAGGAGCTTTCTCATAATTTCAAAATACCAGGTAGTTGTATTCCTGGCAATAACCAGAGAATGGATATAGCCCCAGTGCATCTTCAGCTAACATGTCTCCTATTGCCAGCTGAACTGCTTTAGGCATTTAAAGTCATGTACCATGTCAGGTGTTACCTGCAAGTCAAAAAAGTAATCAAAGGGAACTGATAGAAAAACAAAAGCTTTGATTGTCAAGGAGTTGTTGAATTTAATCTTTAGGGAAGTGGTAGGTCTAGTTGTTCATGTAATTCATGGTGTTCTGAGTCGGGAGAGTTTGTAGGGGTTATGGATCATGGTGGTTAGGAAAGGATAGCTTTTTTGGGTGTCTTGGGTAGAAGTCTTTGAGTTTTGCCAAAGGTATGCTTAATTCCATCCAGCATCCATATTGTCACATTGTTTTGGTTACACCTGGAATACTGAGGGGGAAGAAAAAGAAAATGTTTCTCCTCAGTGGTATTGCCTCTGCTTTTCATATCTCTTGTGATTAATGGTGTTTAATTAATTTGTTGCATTCTCTTCCCTGAAAGATAATGAAATAAAATGAGTCCACTTTCTGCTCTGGTAGTGGGAGTATTAGGAGCATAACCTTGAGGTCTATTCATTTCACTGGGGTGACACAAAGTATGGGATCAGCCTGGCCAAGTTAGTAAAAAAACCTTGGTCTTTACAATTGTGTGTTTCCCCATGAAATACAGGATTTTTTCACTGCAGTGTTTTTGTCTCTCATTTAGTATATCAGGTGATGTGACTTTCTTACCATTCTCAGTTCCTGATTTTCATAGTAATTTTTTTTACGGTGATGTCTATACAATTGAAGGACTTTGGAGTGTAGGAAGCTTAGCATGGCTGGTGACACCAATTCTTGCTTGACAGTAGTATTTAACCAGCTCATGTTACTTTTCTGTTTTTCCTTTTTTCCCCTCTAAGCTCTTGTAAAAATGGGATGCTTTTCCAACTCCTCCCTGGCTCCATTGAAATGGTGACTTCTTAAGTCTTAAAATTTAGAGTGATCAGGAAAACAAAGGAACCCAAGACTAGTTTAAAAAAACCAAAGCTCTTAAAACTTACGGTACCCTTCACTTGACAGACAGCTAAGTACTGTTTTATTTAAAATGATTTTTGGTCAAAAGCAGTTGCTGGACTGGCTGTGGTGACAGTGACGCAGGCCCTTCCCCTGCCACTTTCTGCCCTTCAGGTGCAGAGCCATGAAGGGCAGCTAGCACAGGTGTAGGTGTCTGTCGGTAGGTGAGATGAACCTGCCAGTTGGCAAGAACTTCACTTGCTAAAGTTGCTCTTCAGGTTATGGTTTCTGGGCTGCGAATGTGAACCATTGCCAAGCCACAATTAAGAGGGTTGTTTGCCCATGTTGGTCTGCAGAATGAAATGTCACTGGGTTGCTGCATGCAGATGGCAAGTCCTGCAGGCTGCTGCAGTCATCTCAGTAGGAGACTGGAAAGTACAAATTACCTTTGGAAATCAAGCTACTTCTGGATTTTGGACTTAAGTATGTAGTAGATTTGCAGACTAATGTTCCCCTGGAATACTGCATGAAATTATTTCCCAACCAACCCCTTCTCCAAAGGAGAGAAGCAAGTATATTTCTGTCTAAGCAAGGACAGGAGAATAATCAGAGCATTTGTGTGTCCTGTCAAAAATATGAGGGCTGTTCAAACAAGGAGAGAAATGACAAGGCCTAGGAGGCTGATGGAATATGACCGGGTATGTATTGGGTGGGTCTCTGGACCCATGTACCATTTCCTAAGGTTAATGGTGGCTTTTGCTGAGCTTTACCATGTGTTGGGAAGCTTGAAAAGCTGGGATGGAGAGTTTTCAGTGGAAATTCTCCAGGAACAGTACAGAGATAAATTTTATTCTCCTCATTCCTTCTGAAGGCATCAAGAGCATGAGTATGCTTCAGTGATTTTCTCTGGATTTCAGATTGTTACTGAAGGATTTGTAGCTGCTGAATCTGGTAGCGAAGCTGTTTTAAGCTGGTCAGTGCCTGATGGGAGTGTTGTATTGACAGATTTTGGGATTTCTCCCTTTTCTCAACCTTTTACCTTCAATATGCTGAGAGATGATTATTAGTAATAATGCCAGCCTGCACTTTTAAGGAAGGGCAGGCCAGGAGAAAAGACATTAAAAATTATTAATTGAAACACTTGTGGTCAATTGATCAATTTTAGAGAGTGTACTTTCTTATTAAAATAGACACTCGTCACCCACATTTGTAGGATGCCAGCCAAATAGGCTCCTTAAATTGATTAATAGTATCACTGGTGGCATGTAGTGCCCCCCGTTCAGAGCCTGATTATGTAACTACACAGTCACATAGATAGATACAATGCTGTAGATACCATGCTTTTTTCTTGAAAAAGCATTTTATTGATACATTTCTAATGGAAAGCAAAAGAAGGGGCCCTAGTTTTCAAAAGTGCAGTGTTGGAAGTTGTTGTGGGTTGTGCAAAGGCAGGAATAGAGCTGAACATTATTATCCACTATGTAGAGCAGGATGCATTCAGCTTATGACTTTTTTTTGGAAGCATAACTCTGAACCTGGAAGTTGGGTTTCTTCAGTGTGTACCACAACTTGGAATAGCATTTGCTTGGTTTTCTTTGCTCTTTTTTTCCCAACTTTAGGGTAAATTGTGGAAGCCTGTCCTCTCTTAGGTGCTGTGGCTATAGCTGGAGAGGTCAAGGCCACCTCATAACTATTGCCACCTCTGTTTTAGAGGATCAGAATAGATTTGTTTAAGCAGTTTGGGTTTTTGCTAAGTTATGTTGCACTGATTGATGCAGTGAGGTAGAACTTGCATATGTGGGCACTTCTAAAGTGACTATATCCAGCTTGGTGTTTGGTGGAACGAGGCATTGGCTCTTGCTGCCTATGCCAGCCTCAGCAACATGAACGCTGATTTTACAACCACCTTCTGGTGATGTATAAACCTGCAGCTTGTTTAGCTTTTTTCTGCTGCTTGTGGGAACTAGTTTGTTCCCTCTTTTAAAGGAACCTTAATGGGCACAACTTATCTGTTTCTGCTTATTCTTTAAGTGGCTTTGCTGTGAACATGGGCTCAGAGTGCTTGAAACTGTGGTGAAGGGAGAACTGCATGGTATTTTGTCCACAGAGGAATGGTGGTTAGTGCTGTTCTCTAACTTTTTTACAACATCTTGTGCAGTGTAAAAAGGGAAGACATGCCAGTGTTTATATAAGCTACTACATACAAACAGTGTTACATTTTTTTATTCCTGCTCTGATTTTTCCATTGTCCTGGTGTTCCCTCTGAAGTCAACTGTGAGGATACACTTTAAAAATTTTTGAGCCACATAAGGGTAGTATTTTCCATCTGAGGCAGCATTACTCTGTTTCAGAAATTCATGTGTTTCAGACTTTATTGTGGGCTAAACCACTGATAGCTCTTCTCACTACAGCTGGCTTGACCAAAGAGCAGATTTTGACACAGGTGTGCAGTGAATTTGTCCTCCTTCCTTTGGACTTGTAGCATAAGGCCTTCGGTGTTCATCCACTTTCCCTCAGATCAGGTAATCAGGAGGTTGCCATCACACTGAGAAACAACAGAGACATGGTCCACACAGAAATTGTATTCCTAAATAAACTGATTCTTAAGATCTGGTTATTTCATTTATAAGTGCCTACAAGTGTGAGGATTACTTGTTCTTCTGGTGGTCTCTGGGATTCAGCAGCATCCTAGCAGAAGATAAAATTCTCATTTCATTTTTGAATGGGTTAGAATTTAAAAGATTATATTACAAGTTTGAGAATAGAGAATAAGTACTGCTGCCTGTACCTCAGGTAAAGCTGGCTCAATCCCAGACTGAGCATAAACCTAGTTTGAGTAAAAACATTAAACCAGAAGTGGGAGAGTGGGTGATAGTATCTGGTAAGGCTAATCTGTATTATCAGGGCAAAATAAGAGTAGGAAACCCATAAAGTTAGGACCTTTCCTGTGCAACATTTATAGTGTCAGTCTAGTCTCAATGGACCTCTCTTGCTTTAGGGGTTGGTCTTTATCCATTCCCCTGCTGTGGAGATACAGAAGAACTACTGGCAAGTCTCTTCCCTCTTACCCTACTTGAAGCACAAGCAGTTTTCCTGTGGTTTACCTTCCTTTTCATTTAAAATTTGACTTCATTTTTAATACAGCTAATCACATTTGTTTCATCTGAAGTCCAAACAAAAATGTAGAAACAGAACGTACATAATCCCAATCTGAAATTAGGAATAACAAGTTTTAAATATTTAAATATTATTTTAGATTCTCATAAGCCCTTACGAGTCCAAATCTTGAATAATCCATATATGGAGAGTAATAGATACTGTTTTGCTGAAGAAAGGGGAAAAATAAAGTCTGAAGGAGAAAAGATGACTTTTTAAAATTAATTGCAGTTCTATGTGAATTCAGAAATGTAGTTAGGCTTTTCAGCCAAGCTTTAAAATGTGTATTGTTTTGAATGATATGTTAGAAAGTATGCTTTCTGTACATTCTTTCAGACAATTACAAAAAAAAAAAGTCGCCAAAAAATTTGTGACTGAATATGGGCATGTTTTTATATTAACACATACATATGGGGCTTGTGTGTGTGTGTGCGTGCATATATGTATATATAAAAATAAAAGCTATAGTTTTTGTAGCAAGAAAAGGCTCATCAAGTCCTTTGCCATTGTGCACATGCTGGTAAATAAAATTTTAAGTCTAACCGAGTTTGAACTGTGTGTGAGGATAAGGTGGTGAACTGACACACCTCGTGCTGCACTATAACATGAGCATTTCTGTATGTCAGAGAAGCTGCCCAAAGTGATGGGTGACCGTGTTTATCATTATTTGTTTCATTTGGATCTAACGAAAAACAACGTCATTCTGTTAAAGCTAGAATTGTGAAGGGAGTATCAGGGCTTCAGAGCTATCAATTCAAACAACTGAGTGGTGAAGTTTACTACTTTTAGAATAAGAAGTCAAGGAGGGTGTAGTATTTGGCTGTGTTTTGCTCTGCCCCCTGCAATTTATTGCACTGTTCTAGGTTGACCACTGATTATTACCTAAATCCAGTCATTTGAAGACTCCACTACTTCTCCAGAGTTTAACTAAGTCCTTTTCTACCTTTACAATATTATCAGTGTGCACATACACTTTCTAATTTCATTTTTGTACATTGATGCTGTAGCAAGGCTTTTAAAGTGTTACTGAAAGACATAATCTTTCTCTGAAACTTTATCTAATAGTTGTCAAACCAGGTACTTAAGTTCTAGGGAGAACAAATTGTTCTTGAAATTCATCTTGAAGACTCAGAAGGTCTGGGACTTATCCTTGAAGCTGTTCAGTTCAGAATAATTCATTAATGTCAAATAAAAGACTCTGTAAAGAATAATGTTTATTCCTCTAAGCCTCTACTGAAGGACTGTGTAAGCACTTCTCAAAAGTTTAGTCTTGGAATAAACCATTTAAAGTGAGGAGCAGAATGAACGTGGCTCGAAGGTTGTGTGTTTGGTTGATAATTGTTCATCCATGTTTGGCCAAGTGTATGCTTTTTTCTGTGGAAACCTGTTGTCAGAGTAGAGGGTTTGGGGAAAAGTACCTCAGGCATCAGAAAAACAGCACAGCTATATGGTCAGATAGCCAAGGATGTATTTACTTGCACTGCTATGATTGTAATGGCATTGAGATCATTCTGGTTTGGCATGAATGTATTGAAAGCATTGCCCCATAAAGGCTCAGCGAAAATTTGGGTAGATGTTCAGGAGGAGCTGCATCACCCCCATCCCAGACTGCAGTCTCCTCATCTTAGGTGCCCTAGGGACCAAGGCAGGTGGCAGAGCTGCTGCTTCTTACTTTGAATCCTAATGTGCTTTAGTACATGTGTGTGCCTCTTCTCTGTGCTAGATGTCATTCTTTGTGGGAGTCTGGATAAATATTTCAGTCTGTAGGAGTTCAAGAGAGCTAGGTATCACCTAGCAACAAGCATCCCACTCTCTGCCTCCTGCTTCTCTTTACTTTTATTAAAGTATCTGTAAAAACCAGAAGTTGAAGCATTAAGGTAATTTTCAGAAATATTTTGCGCAACTTTAGGTATTTTCGTTAATGGTGTTACAGCAGAGCAACACAGATGTTGGCGTGGGGGCTGGCAGCCTAAAGTAAATAACTGTGCCTTGTTTGAACAGCGGTCACAATCAAAGATTAGCAAAAACTTTAGCTGGAGACAGAATAACCCTTATGATCGCAGTTGTTAGGGTGCATAGCAAGTGATCCTTTGGTCTTGTGAGGTCTGCATTTACCTAAACTGGATGAATTTTAGGCTGTATTGGTTTGTCTTGCAGCTTGTAGTGACTGCTGGTGGGACAGTGCCTTATGTTGGGACTTAAAATGAATTTTTTTTGCAGATAACTTTGTGGCAAAGTGTACTGGCTAGTTTCAGTTACAGTGGTACAGCACTCAGTTTACAAAGATCCTGGGGACCCAAGTCAGGAAAGGCAGACACTTGAAGTGCGGTTGAGGAAGACTTCGGGATATTATGCTCTGTACAGTGCTGAACTGTATGCCAGCATCTCCTGTCCCTTACAAGTTTTAAATGTCAAGGACTGTTGTGGATCTGTAGCTTGTGGTTAATGTATATTTTATCTGTAGCTTCTGGAAAATGTCCGCTTTATGGGGCTTACGAATTTCCCTGTAAGAGTCAGAAACTTATGAAAAAACAACAAGTATGTGGCTACTATTATTATAAGGGTGGCTATTCTTAACACTGGGTTGTGGATAACCTGTGTTCCTTCATCTCTGAATGGTGCTGAAACTGAGCTTTCAGTGATCCTGCCTTACCTGATGGCCAGGGTAAGGTCTTGATGAGTTTGGGAGAAGTCATGCTGTTTTTGGGAAATCTGGTGTGATTCAGGGCCTTTGAAAGGGGTTGCAGAAGTCAAAATACAGATCTAAGAGCTTTCAAGAAGAAAAGTGCATACTTTAAAAATAAAGTAGATGGTGTAAGAATGTGACTAGTACAGTTATGCCCAAATAAGGAATTTTTTTTGGAGAGGGAAAAGTTAATAAATACTAATTCAGCAAATGACTTAACTTTGCAAATGAGTTGGTCTTTTCCAAATGTATGTTCCCATACCTATCTGAATTAGAAAAGGGTAAAAGTAGCACAAGGAGTAATTTGTTACTGTATTAATATGGATTTCCTTTAAAATTATCACTATGTAAAAGATAGTAAAAGTGATACTAGTGTGGACTTGTTTTTTAAATGAACTAATGTGGGTTTATATGTTCAAAAGTGTTCTATTTGTAGAGATATGAGTACCTCTGCACCCATAGGGACTTCTGTTTTTCCTGAAATATGCTCAGCATGATTGTTCTGAAACTTCCCATGCTCCTTAATGTGGTCCAGGAGTCTTGGTCAGCTTCACCAGTGGGTGGCCATGCTGGTCAGGGTGGGATGACCAGGACATTTAATCTGATCAAGACAGGTTTTTAAAATAGTCTAGGTGTAACCAAATTTATTTGATTTTCTCTTGGCGTAGAAAAAGAAATCTAATGTTTGGTGGCATTCATAAGCTTTATGAACTGCTGGGGTCTGAAAATGCTATTTTAAGGTGATAGTTAGGCTTTGGGTAGAAGAGGACATAATTCTGTGTTTGCTACTTAAATTTCATTCTTTTGGTTGAAAATGGTGGTTTGTGCTTTGCTCTGTGATTACTTAAAGAGCCTTTTTGCCTTTAAGGTTTCAAATTGTAAATATTTTGAAGTTGTCTCGTTGGGTAGATTTTCTTCTGCTATAAAACCTGCTTGATGCAAATGGAAGATGTTTCTACTTGGACTTCAATGTCTGATTTCCTATTCTTGGTAGTAGAAACTAACATTTCACTATAAGAGACTGAAAACCAAAGTCCAAAGCGAGTTTTGTGGTGGTGACACATCTGGCAGAATGGATGGCCCCTTTTTTCATATGCATTTCAAAGTCATTTCATATGAAGTCAAAGCTTTTCAGCACTTTCGAAAATCAGGCCAAAGATTTGCAAAGTTACTAGTTAAATATCATTTTCAGAGGAATGGTTTGCTCTTAATCTTCTCAAAAGCAGCCTAAAATAGAAACCCTTCTGTAGAGGAGAGCACCCCAGTGGTGCAAGGATGTGGGCAATTTAGTGCAGACCCGAAGAAAATTAATAAGCAAATCCAGTTACTTGTCATTGCTAAAGAAGTAGCTTTTCCATGAGGAGGACTGTTGGACATGATTTAATAATGCAAAGCAGCTGCAGCTGTGGCTGGTTGGATAGTGGTTTGTTAGTTCTGAAACACAGAGCTGTGTTTGCTGTGTCACCATAGCCACCGTAACATAATAGGACTCCAGCGTTGGTGTGTAACTTGAAGCTGAGTTGTGTTGTAGGACCATGTGTGTCTGTGTGCATGTAGAGAAGAGTAATGATGAGAAAACCTGGAGAACTGGAAACAATTACAGGTTAAACTGTCTTCCTCTCATGGAGATTCCATGAAGCTTTTGGATACATTGCATTTAATTTAAAAAATCTGAATAACTAAGTCATTTCCTGTTCAGGTTAGATGACCACATCATGTAAGTCCAGGATATGGAAACTGGGGTCCAGTTGTCCCATTTTTGGACAAGAGCACAGAGAAAAGAGGAGCTGGAAACTCAGAGGTGGTTCTTCAAGTGTGCAGTTTTAAAAGGAAAAAAAAAAAAATGGAATCAGCTACATGAGATTTTGAAGCAATTCAAATAATGCCAAGGGAGGTTAAATAACAAAAGGGTAAGAGAGTCTACAAGATGCACAAGAGAAGACAAGTGGTCTACAACATGCTTACAGGCTATGGTATTTAGTTACATTTAGTTAGGTCAGTGTTTGTGGTGATTTTACAGCTTTTTATAATTCATACAAATATTTGAAACTTACTTTCTTCTATTAAATGTAATATTTTCTTAGAAATAAAATTTAAGTGCATGATGTTTAATCAGTATCATAGTAGCACACTATATGAATGGACTATTTTTATGTTCTTAAGGGAGCTTCTTGTCATCTTTTCACTGTAAAAGTTTGTGTAGTATTTGGAAACCTGTCATGTTGTCATATACACAGCAGTACTGAAATACTTGAATATGGTTTCAAATCAGGCAGGTGATGCTTTACTGCTATTTGAAGGATGACTTTATTTTGAATGGTAGAAAAATAACAGCAGATTGTTTATAATAACTCTGACAGCAGATTTAGATTCTTGACTTCACACCATTTCCATTATTGAGAGACATATGTAAGTAGCATTTGCTCCCAGATACATGCACATATTCTAGCAAGGGGTTTAAGGCATCCTGTCTGTTATTTAAGTTCTGGACATCTGAAGATTTTTTTTCTCCCCCAAGGCTTTTTTAAAAAGTTGGACTACTGGGATTGTTTATTTTCTTAAACCTGAAGGAGCCTCGCAAAACATAATACAATATTTAAATCTCTATATGCTTTTTACTTTTATAGATTAACACAGAATCATAGAATGTTTTGAGTTGGAAGGGGCTTTCTGATCATCTAGTTCCAACTTCCCTGCCATGGACCGGGATGCCACCGAGTAGGTCAGGTTGCTCAAAACCTCATCCAACCTGGCCTTGAACACTTTTAGGGGTGAAGCATCCACAACTTCTCTGGGCAGCCTGTGCCAGTGCCTTCCCACCCTCACAGTAAAGGACTTCTTCCTAACATCTAATCTACATCTCATTTAGTTTGAAACCTTGTCCTATGGTATGTGCCCATGTAAAAATTCCTATTCCAGCTGTCTTGTAGCCCCTTTAGGTACTGGAAGGTGCTGTAAGGTCTCCCCAGAGCCTTCTCTTTTCCAGGCTGAACAATCCCAACTCTTTGAGCCCCTCTTCACAGGAGAGATGCTCCAGCCCTCTGTTCTTCTTTGTGGCCCTCAGAATCAAACAAATCATGTATCTGTAGGAAACCTTGAAAGAAATACATACTCAGATTTTGTAGTGGTCTTGGACAGTTTTTTATGTGTAACTGTTGAGATCGTGCATAGTATTTCTGGGAAATACAGTTTGAAATACTGGTAAAGAATGTTCGCCATCTGTAGCTGCTGAAAGGTTTACCTGTACAAATGCAGGGTACTGGTGCATAATGGGCTCAGAAGACTCATTAAAGCAGTTGGGACTTAGTGAACTGAAATAGCAGCTCAGAAGTTAAAAACACAGATTTGACTAAAATCATTAGTTAAGAGGAAACATAAGGCTTTCTCCAATATACTTTTTTGTCTTATTTATCCATTTTTGTTTGAAGTGATTATAAAACTTACTGTTCTTCTGACCTCTGTTTTAGTATGGAACAGATGTCTGTGGTTAGATTTTATTGTATTTACATACACAACTTATTTGAGAAATTATTAAAGTTCTCAGAAAATACACAAATTAAATGATTTAATATTTTCTTTTTAGGATTGAAGTGGATCTACGGACAAATGGATGACTGAATATTCATATGAAGAGGAAAGCCATAAAAGTTGGTTGACATTTTTACAGCCATATGCATTATATGTATTAATGCCGTTATCAAAAATTTATTTTGTGTTATAAACCAGAATAACTTAAATAACTGGCCTGAGCTTTGTATGCTGTATTGTCTTAGAGGCAGGGGAATACTGTAGCTTAACAGCTGTAGCTTAATGCAACATTTTATGACAATACCTGGGTGTTCAGCAGAAAACTCAGTAGTATGTTAAGGAAATAGGTAATTCCTTTGAGTCCAGGTGTTTGAATGGGCTCACACCTAGTGGTGTTCATCATTCTTCCATGCGAGGATGAAGGGAGCATTAGAGGGGTGTTGTCTTCCATTAGAGCTACTGGCTATGGCACTTAATATGTTGTGGAGTGGCACTCAGATGCCACATTGACAGGTGCTGTTTAAGAAGTCAAACAGGAGATGATCTTTGAAAGTTATCTTGGTGCTTTGTTTTCTTGTGATAGAGGGAAGGTTGTTTTACACAGTTTATTTCTTGTGATAGTTAAAAAAGGAGAAGCTATTGGTGCACCTCTGTGACTGGCTACTGCTTTAATTCACCAAGCCTTGACCTCTGCCAATCTGAGTTATTGGTGACTCTGAAGGATAAGCTTTTTCTGGGATGCTACAATGACCAAATCCTACCAAGCCTGTTCAAATGCAGCTGATGCTGCTTGTGGGTTTACACCAGAGCAAGTGAATTATATTGACAAATGTAGGGTGTGGTACAGTGGGATGCAGGGCACAATCTGGGGGATGCTGCGCAGCAGCTTGGCTAAATAAAGCATTCTGAAAACTCTAATAATCAAGGAGGAATGTGTTATTGTGGAAAGCTTGTTTCCTTGAGAGATTCTGTCAACCCCTGAATGCCAGTCAGGGGTGGAAACAATCAAATAACCAGCAAAAACTGCAGGTTTTTGGTTTTTTTTTTTTTTTTTAATCAAAAGCACAGTATTAGTTCAGTACAAGAAATGTAAGTGTACTGTTCTGTTAACTTAGGAAAGTAGTTCAAGAGGACAGAGTCTTATTTTTCTCAGTGATAATTTGGTTTTATCAATCTTTTAGTAGTTCAGAAGTTTTACAGTTTATGGACTACTGACCCGGGTACAGAAGAGTGTAATTCCTTCTTGGGTAAACATCTTTAGTATTCACAACAGGTAGTGGACATGCTGACTCCAGCTACCTCCAAATTCACAAGCAGCATGAGATCTGAGGGAATCATCTGTGTCCTTGAATTTTGTCTCCTGAAATAACAGCCATCAAAACAATCTCCAGAAGCATCCATAGAACATCTGCTTTATATACTGCAGGTCCCAGAAAACACCTCCAGCCTCCCAGAGCCAAATTTAAACCCCAGTAGAGACAAAGTGGTATTAGCAGCTGTGCAGTAATGTACACAATTTTTTCCATGGGGTCAGGGGCCCATGTGCCCACATGAGGCAGCGGTTGTTGCCTGCTAAAACCAGAGCACAAAATCTTGAGTAATTTCCCTCTGGTTTGATTGCTGACAAGTCAGCGGCTGCTGCCCATACCGATGTCTGATAGCTCGGTTTGGGCCAGTGTCGTGCCAGAGCAAACACTTCCCTGCTCAGATCTCTTGGCTATGAATAGCAGAGTAAAAAACTGATACTGTCCAAACCTTGGAAGTGCAGTAATAAAATCCTGTGTGTACAAACTCAGGGAGGCACTTCACTGACAGAAAGTGTGAGAGGGTAAAAATACCAAACTAATTATCTGTAAGCCATCTCTGGATGTCATTATGTTACAGTGGACTACTCTGTGTGGTAATGTTTTGTGTTGGATTGAGGAGTAACTGGGACAGGCTATGTCTTAGGTATTTGGTTTGGGAAGTGAGACCAGGGCAGAAAAAGTTAAGGATATATTTCTTGAGAGGGGCTGTCAAACCCAGAGTCTGTGCAGAGGAGGGACGGCTTCCAGATCAAGCAAAAGCAAAAGACTCTTGAAAGAATTAGATCTTTTTGCAGGTTTCTCGGGAAAGACTGTAATTGCATGAGAGCTGTATCTCTGTTAGCTCTGTATCTCTGTTCCTCTCTCTGCTTTTGCTTTCCTGGTTCAACACAGAGTGGTGGAATAAGGAAGGAAGAACTGGAGAACAGGGTGACCTCTTTCTTGTCAAGTCATAGTTCTACTCTCTCATGCCCTTCTGATGACATCAGTAATTGTGGGGAAGCTGCTTAAAATATGTGCAGATAAGGAAGAGGGTACTGAGTTATTTGTTCACATGTTTTCTGTTTGGCAGCCTTTGCAAATGTAGGACTCTGAATCCAGCTGTTAATCTTTTATATTAGGAAAGTACCGTGATTAAATCATATCACTGAATAAGAAAAAAAAATGTGGTTACATTGGAGGAATTCAAAGTTCGAGGCTAAAACTTCCTTTTCTGGGAAGAAATGATTCCAGAAAGCTTAAGCAATAGAGGTGGAGAAGGCTTCTCTGTGGTCATTGTTAAGATCAGTTGATAAAGTTCTGGCTCCCATAGGGAAGAGATTGGATTTCAGCCAGCACCCTGCCGTAGCTTTTTGTTTTATTGCTCCTCTGCTAATCTAGTTTTGAAAGATTTTCATTGCTAGCATGAAAATGTTGGTGTATTGTTGGCAGTGTAAACGACTTGTGTTGCATTGTCTCTATGTTATATTGGTATATTTAAGGTCTTCCTTGGTCTGCCTCAAAATATATATAAACACGGTGTTGCATAAATGACATCTAAGCATATATGCAACTAATGAAGGAAAAAGGAACATAATTCTTTCTGTCTCGTAAAATGAGGTTAGATGAATATCTAGCAGAAAAAAGAAATATGCAATAGTAAACCTGACAGCAAATGTGTATATTGAATGCATGCAGCTTATGGTGCTTCTGCATTTTCCATAATACTGACAGCTGCATCCAGAAGTTTCTTTGTTGAATCAGATATTTAAAGTTTATGTTTTTCAGTGTACAGTGGCTGAATGGGGGGTGTATGGGGGTGAGACTTGGGTAAGAGCTGGCAAGGAAATGGGTAACTGACAGGGGAAAACTGTAGCTCAAAAGGCCTGAACAAAATAAAGTCAAGACTTCAAAACCAAGTAAACAGGACTAAAAGAAGGTCAGAGAGCAAAACTGAGGGGGACTAATTGTTTGTGCCGGTTTGGACAAATTTGGAGGAAAATATCCTCTGATGGAAGGCAGGTTACAACCAGCCCTCCCCCACCAGGTTCGGGAAGAAAGAAATTTTCCTCAGAGGAAAGTGAAAGAGATAAAAAACTATTTATTTAACAAACACACAGGAAAAGGGTAATAATGCTAAATAATAAAACCTCTCACTGTGGAAACCTGGGAAGATTTCAGAGTCCTTCTGTAGGTGTGGTCTCTCTCCTCCTCCTCGGAGCTGGGTTGATGTGGGCCCGCCTCTGGGGCATTGGTGGAAAATTCTCCCAATGTGTTCTGGTGTTGAAGCAGTCCAGAAGAGAAGAAGGGAAAAACTGATTGCAGGAAAACAAAGTTCAACGCTCCAACTCCCTCTGGAGAAAAGGAGCTGAACGCTGGCTGAAAAGCAAGCAGGGTGCTTCCTTCGCTCTTGCTGCTGCAAAAGCAGAGGAGTGCATGTCTGTGTCCTTGAACAACTGCTTTGAAGAGTTTGCTCGGTTTTTTTCCTCTTCTCCCTCTCAGGCTCAGTTTAAAGGCACAGAAAAGGCACAAGACTAATTTCTGGGCATAGAGCAGTGATAGGGGATACACATCATAAAGTTACCCCAAGACAAGGGGGAAAGAGGTTCAGATTGGAAAAGCACAGTTCTGGGTTGTACTTAACAAGTGGTCATGGGTGCAATCACACCACTCACACTGTGGTTTCATGAACAGCTTCTAGAAACAACACTGGGCAATTCAGTTAACCAGGTTTAATGATGTCGTAAGTTATTTAATGCTGAAAAAGTGATGAACAACACTGAGTTTAGTGGTGTAAGGATGACTCCTAATTTTCTGTGTCATGTCTTTAAAAAAAAGAACCAAACCAACCAAGAGCAAACTTCAGCTCAGCTGTTTAGAGGGAGGGACTCAAGGGGATGTTTCTTGAACTGTCGAAAGTCCACTCCATTTCAGAAGTCTCCCAGCCTCTGATGTGCCCTTGCCTCACCTCCTCTGGCTCCTGTGTGGAGCAGGGCATGGGAGGGTGCAGAACCCCCAAAGTGCGAGTTGTGTGCCTGGGGCTCTACCCCCACACTCCACTGCAGGATGGGCAAGCCCCTGGGTCATCTCATCTGACTCAGGATCTACCCTGGTTTTGTGTGGAGTTTGGATTCATTGGACTTTATCTTTTTACATTTTCATTGTTTTAATGTCTGGTCATGATAAAAAAAGATTTTTTTTTAATGTATTTGAGAAGGAAGTTTCAAGGATCTTCTATGGTTTTATTTGCATAGTCAGTGTAGTCGTAGCAGTGTGATGATATGTTTGGTTTTTCTTGTCAGCTGTCCCCTCTGTATTGCAAAAAAATGCAGTTTTTCTAGAAAGAAAGTGGCTGCTCTTAAGGCGTCTTTCTCATCTGCCATCATTCAGTGGATTCTTGGAATATAATTATGACTAGAAACATCAACTTGGTAAAATATATTAATCTCAAGGGAATTACTTTGCACTGGCCATCAATCTATCTTTCTGTCGTGCTCTTCGGTTTAGATTACTCTCAGGGAAAGTAAATTTGTTGGATAAAATAATGTAACAAATGACTACTTAAAAATGACTGATGGTCCCATTCAGCAAGGCAGGGGCACTGTGAAGTTCTTTTGGTTTCATCTGTTGTCTAGCATTTATCAAGATGGGTCCCTTAACAGTTGATTGGTGGTTGATTTTTAATGAATATTTCACAATGTAAATAGATAGCAGGCAGTTGTCTGGAGCTCAGTCATATTCATAGGACAGATCTGCTTTTACTTGCTGTCACTGAAAAATGTCAAAGTTACGCTGAGACTGTAGAGTGGGAGGAAAGCTTTTCCCCAAATCTTATACTCAGGAATGGGAGGAGCCGCAGTGATTTTCTTTCTTTTCCTGTTCCTTACATCAGCAGGCCACGTACTGTGCTGTCTTTTGCTCCTGCCTTTTCCCACTGGGTGCTGGAGGGCTGTGCATGGTGAGCGCTGTAGCTTCCCAGGTTTGCTCACTGTAGGCTCAGCCCTGCTGTGAGTGGAGTGAGGTGAATTTGGAGCTGATGCCCGTGGCTGAAAAATTGCTGGGGTAATTTCCAACACTGGTATTTTCCAAGGAGAAAAAGGCATTTAAGATGGCTTGCAGCAAACCATTTCAGCTTTGTGAGTTTGCATATGAGCTCCTTCCTGTTCCCTTTGCCTTTGCAAAGTTATGGAATGATTTCTGGAAAGACCTTGGTGTTCTTATTAGGCTTTCCTTATGAACAGCAGTACAAAATTTGTTCTACACAGCTCATTTCTTCATTTCTGCCAGACAGATGCTTTCATAATCTAAATGGTTTCTTGTTTATGGATCCTGGGTCTTGGCTACATTCCATTCATTTCCTAACTATTTTGGTGACACACATACATGTGGATTATGGGCAAATCATATTTAGCAGTTGGCTTGTGATCTGACCTTGTTTAAATAAAATTGGGTTATGATTTTGAGGGTTTTGTTTTTGTATTTTGTTTCTGCCAATGTGGATCGGGAGTAAAACATCTATGGGGTATTCTAACCATTGCTTTTAAGTTTTATATATAAAAAATATACTGTATATTTCAGAAGTGTTATTTTACTAGTTGAAGATAGCTGTGGTCTTTTTTCACTCTCACCCTTCAGAAAGGCATAGAAAGCAGGCACAGGGTGAGTTAGACTTGCCCTGTAAAAGCCTGGTCTTCTGCAAAATCTCATGCTTTGCTCTAAAATCAATAGAGAGATCATCATATGTTATAAATAAGGTTGTACTCTCAAATAGTCAGAGAAAGGTTGCCTAAAAGTCTTTGTTCATAATTGGGAGAAAGGTCTTTGGCTCAGGAGTGGTGTGCAGGGTTTGTATCCAGTGTCGGCACAGACTTCTGCTCTGCTTGGAGCTGCTGTAGAATATTTCAGGTGCATTGGTTTTTGAATTAAAATCCTTTTTATTGAACAGTTTTTTGAAATAGGAAGAATGGAGGATTGCATAAAAGAGGATGGCAGCAATTTTCATGAGAGGTGATGTGTGGGGGAGTAAAGCAGCCCCCATTGTAGTGCAGTTCACAGGAGAGTAGTTTGTCTAGAATTGACAAAATGTGATAAAAATGTGGAATATTTAAAATGTTCTTTTCACAGTTCAAGTCATTAAATAAAAATCACTAAATAGCATTGTAAAGCAAAGGTAGATCTTGCTGGTGTTGCCTGGATCACTTCTCCACAAAGAGATAGGTGGTGAGGATGGTCTGTGGGTAGTAAATTGTGGATGTAGGTGAAAGCTGTTTAAGAGCTTGCTTCAGCACCTACTGACATAACTCAGTTCTGTAGAGTGCCTTTTAAACTACTTCTGAAAGTTAATTGGTAACCCTTTATGATTTTGTTTAGTAAATGCGTTAACATCTATGATTTGTATTACTTACTGCTGTTGATTGTAAGGCTTGGGGTGTGATAACTTCATCTGATTATTTAAGGACGTAGGGAGCTTTTAAATGCATCCTGTGATCACAATCCTCCTGTAAGTGTTGCTTTGTTTTTTAAAGTTTGAGGATTTTTTTTTGTCTGGTTGAGAGTTTTCTTTGTTTGGTATTTAATTCATATTTGGAGTGAAAAAAATCCAAAAAACTTCATCTTGAAAAGATCAGCAAGAGCTGAGAGCAGAGTTAGGAAAAACTAGACTGTGAGCATAAAATAACAAATAGCTTTATAATGTGGGCAAAGACACCCTTGGTTCCCATTTCTGGTGTTGAAAACGTGTGGTGTGTGTTGGTGTTCCCCTGCTGGGAGGGAAAGGTGTGTTAAAAACAGAGTTCCTGCATCTCAGGTGGAGCAGAAACGGATACCACGGATACCTCTTGTCTCCAAAATTTGTCTTGTAGGCTATATATTAAGTAAAATGATGGAAACAGCCTAAAGATCTAGGTGAGAAATTTTCAGGTGAGCATTTCCTCAGTTCTGGCTATACTGAGAAGTGAGCCAAGAGTGTTACTGGTTTAGCTTAGATCAGGAAATGCTTCTGTGCATGTCCTGGCCCAGCAGGATTTGTTTCACCTCATGGCCTGGCCCAGGGCTGCACAAGCTAGGTGACTTGGCAGAAACCTGGTTTGGTGTTTCCAAACCACTGTCTGTTTGAAACCACTTTCTTCAGTTCCTCTTTCAGCCTTGGTATCTCTTCTGGGGACCAGTTCTAACTGATGGGACATAATCCACAGGGAACTAGATTGCAAATGCCGAGATTCATTCTTTTCAATTTCAGTCATTTTGCTGAAGGCTCCTGTCTTCCACTAGTCAGCAGAGAGCAAGTAAGCATCTCCAGAGGGCAGTTCTTCCCATGGGATTTCTCTGTCCTCCCTAGCAGGACAGACATCTCTTCTGTCTGTGAGCTACAATGGTGCAGACACTGAATACACGAGGCTCCACTCTGCTGGACTCATTTTCCAGCCCTTGGGTTTCCAAAACACCGCTGAGCATCCCTGCTCTTGAAACCTGACTTCTCTGCTGCTGCATGTTCTCTTGGGAATGAAAGAGCAGTCACCACGCTCATTTCACCTTTTAATCCTAGTGCACTTAGTGAACAATTATACTAATTCTAATAATGACTAAATTTATACTACTCCAGAGAGGGAAGCACAAGGCATTTAATTTCAAAGCTGTTTGACAAGACCATTTTGACTTGTGTATTTTCAGAAGTATGACACAAGTTTCCAAAGTGCCTAATGGGGAGAAACATGTTTAAATTCGTACTCTCAGGTTTTCAGTTTCCAAAAAAACAGAATAATCTTCATTTCTGTTGAGCATGATCAATCAAATAAAACAAGTTTAAAACAGATATACAGGACTTGCTACTTCAGCTTGTTTCATAATGACCTCTTTCTGGTCATTAGTTATAAGGATGTAAGTTTGCTTGGAAAAAAGGACATTTCTCTTCCATGGAGGTGTTAATTCTCAATATCATGTAGCATCACAACTCGCTGCATTTTAATCTTTTCTTTGCAATGAGAAGGGGAAAAATTGTCTCCATCACAGTGGTGCTGATTAAGATACATTGAATGAGATACTGAAATACTAATGTGTGTTCTTGTTTTCCTTTTCCTACATATCTGACAATAAGAATTTAGTGGTGGAAATAAATGTGTTTGGATTTTAGTATTTTTGACATGCTGTGGAGAGAATAATGTCAAACAATGGCAATTTGTCACTTCTCATATGATGGTGTAGGAGAATATGTTAGAATTCAGTAGCTAGCACGTAAGGAGAAGACAGTTAGTTTAATAGTGATATCCACTGCTAACAGACCTGAATAATGATTCCACTGGTTACGGTATTTCATGTACTCAAGGACACATGTCTAAAAGAGAAAATAAGCTCCCAGTATTAATCTAAATCTTGACTCCCTCTTGTGCTTCCCACGTGGTGATTCATTAAGTCTTTCTTGTGCAGAGGTTTGGTGATGAGTCAGGAAAGGGCAAGTTCTGCTTTGAGGCTGTCACCCTCTTTTGAACTTTGTTAGTTACTGAGTGTTTCTTGGTGTTCAGTTTGATAGCAGTCAGCTGCAGTTGTGATTGCAGTCAGCTGTGATGGACATGTGGGCGTAGCTCAAGTGAAAACAAAAGCCTAGGCTTTCAAACATTATAGGTAAGCATGTGCTGAGTTTCCACCTTAATTTTTAAGTAATACAGAAGTATTTCAGTAGTTGTATTAGGAAAAAAAAAAACGAACCAAAAAAACCCCAACCACTGAAGCCTAAACACATCATAAAAGGTGTCTTAAAAATAGTGAGCTACAAAACATTATTTTTCCTTGGCTTTATTTTTCCTTTTTGTTTTTTGGTTTTTTTTTTTGGGAGAGGATGGTACAACTCTCAAAACCCAAGTATTTGGAGTTCAGTCTTACTTTCATTTAAAATCATATGAGCTTGGCTTAGGTGTTTCTGAAGTGAGATGACAGTAAGAATCTCTCTTGCAAATTAAGAAGTAAGGAGTTTCTCTTAGTCTTAGGAAGATGAAAATTAATTTAGATGTGTAGGTTGTCTTAAATGCAGTGGAACTGAGATGATGTTTGCTGAACTACTCTTTGGAGATTTACATAATGGATGAGATACAGGAGCTCCAGGCAGCATGACAGTGGAGTTTATTTTATCACAGGAGGTAAAACAAGTGAATTGCCTTAATAATCTCTGCAGAAAGCAAAGATAATCTTTTTTTATATGGAGAAAGAGAGCCAGAGAGTTCGTAATATTCTGGCTGTTCATGTGCAAGGAACCAAACCTTTGTTTAGAATGATCTGAATCCATTCAGCCATCATGCTTTCTTACTGAGGACTTTCAAAGCTCTTCAGGAAGGACAAGCAACATACATCTCTGAAAATGTCTTTTATGTAGTAAAATGAGATGATAATTCATGGCTTGATATAAGATGCTCATAACAGGCTGGGTAATTATTCTAACTGCCGTATATTTAAATGTATGGAAAGCATTTATAAACCAAGTGTACCTGCTATTTAGTTCTGTAGTGGTAATGATAATTTCAAAAGTTTTAGAGCCTTTGTCATTTCAGAATGGGTGTATGTTAGAAAGAAGCTTCAATATTAAAAGGTTGCAGGATTTAGTTTTTTATCAAACTAGTTCACCCAGTTTGGTCGGCATGGAAGTTTTTGATTGTCTACTTCAGTTGATAATACCTTTTCAGCATGGAAAATGGACAAAGAAACACTGGAAAAGTAAAACAGTTAAGTGTAAGTGGTAATAATAACACCCAACTCCCGTTGTATGCTTTTCAGCTGTGTATTTGGCTTCAAGCAAGAGTCTGACTCTTAGGTTACTCTGAATATAAATGTGCCATTGCTCTTTGATCTGTAGCAAAACTTCCTAACGATCAAGTCTACTTATCACTTTTGCTTGAAGGAAAAGCTTTACTTTTGGGCATAGCAAATTTCCAGAAGAGTTAATGATGTCCTTAGTTTCTGTATTTTTGTGAGCTATATGCAGCTTAAGAATCCTTTTGTATTAATCTGATGTCAGTTGCTAGTTCTTTTAAAAGAGCCTGGGCAAGTAACTCATCATAAAGTGTTAGACAGAAAAAAAGGCATTTATTTACCTAATGTGAAACCAGGTTATCAGGAAAAAAGTTGTAATTTATTGAATGTAGTATGAGTTTCTGCTTTTGTTAATGAAAAAACATACTTCCTGTGATTTCAGCAGTGATGGACAGTACCTAGCCAATCTACTAGGTATGCTGTGCTCCACTCTTAATTCCCAGATGCAGGCTGGGATTAGTTTTGCCAGATTTCCTCTGGATACTAGATAGCATTTACTGTTTATCAGTTGATGTACAAAGTTAGATTTTTTTTTTTTTTTGCCAGTCGGGTATTTTTTTCCTGTGTTTCCAGTAAATGTGTTATTTCTGTCAAGTCACAAGTCTATATCAGTAACAATTACTGCAGTGTGCAAGGGAGGGCACCAAAGTGATAACCCGTCTGCTTATATTTGCTAGGGTCTTTCCACAGTGCAGTCTGGTGGGATCAGAGACTGAGGAATCTTTTATAAGAATGGAGTTGTTTTCATCAGAAAGTGTTTTAAAACACTGAAATTCTTCCACCCCGTTGGCTCTGAAATCTTCCACGTGGGGATCTTTAGAGTAAATAAATAAAACATCACACCAGGCAAATGTGATTTAAAGTGTCTGTAACTGTTCCCCAAACAGCAGTAAAATCCTAAATATGATATGAGCAAGGCAAACAAGGGGAAAAGTTCACTTCAGCCTCCAGACTTTCTATTTCCACTATGTAGCTATGCAGCACAGACCCTGTGGACACAGAAGATGATACTGAAAAGTCGTTGTGTCCAAAGGACAGCCCCCCAGGTTAGGACAGCTTTCTCATGCCCTACTTCTCTACAGCTTGCCCTTCTTTGGGATATGTGTACATTTGTATCAGAGAAGTCTCTTATTTGTAATCCAAACCTAAATGACCTTCCAGTATTTGCACAGAGCCAGAAACATTAAGTGGTTTGGGTTGGATGGGACCTTAAAGATGCGACCCTCCTTGCTGTGGGCATGGATGCCTTTCACTAGATCAGGTTGCTCAGAGCGCCATCCAAACAGGCCTTGAACACTTCAGGAATGGGGCATCCACAGCTTCTCTAGACAATCGGTTCCAGTGCCTCACCACCCTCGCACTAAACAATTTTTTCCTAGTATCTAATCTAACCCTACTCTCTTTCAGTTTGAAACCATTCTCCCTTGTCCTGTCACTACATGCACTTGTAAAAAGTCTGTCCCCATGTTTCTTGTAGACCCACTACAGGTGCTGGAAGGCTGCTGTAAGTTCTCCCTGAAACCTTCTCTTGTCCAGGCTGAACAATCCCGATTCTCTCAGCCTTTCCTCATAGTAGAGCTGTTCCATCCCTCTAAACATCTCGGTGGCCCTCCCCTGGACCTGCTCCAACAGATCCATGTCCTTCTTGTGCTGCTGACCCCAGGGCTGGATGCAGCACTGCAGGTGGGGTCTCACCAGAGCAGAGCAGAGGGGCAGAATCCCTTCCCTGGCCCTGCTGGCCACGCTGCTTTGGATACAGCCCAGGACATGTTTGGCTTTCTCGGCTGTGAGTGCACAGTGCTGGGTCATGTCCAGCATCTCATCCACCAGCATCCCCAAGTCCTTCCTGGCAGGGCTGGTGTTGATCTGCTCATCCCCAGCATGACTGTGGGGGTTTTGTTAAACTGTTGTTCATTTAGTTAAATATGCTGAAGGTTTCAGTTGCAAAAGTTTACGAGTTACACAAATCTTAAAAGAGTATTTACTGCTTGTTGTGTTGCTGTACCATGGAAGTGTCTGCTGCCTTCACTTCTTTCTGAGATAGCAACTCAGAAATGCTTATCATACTTTGATGAACCCATATTCCTTGCTAGTGGGGAGTGAAGCCGGGCGTTTCCATCCTGTATTGGCTTGGACTGCTTTGAACCGTGGGGAACATTCCAGATAGTCAGCCCTGCATGGTTGCATGTTACTACTAACCTCTTTGCAGGCATTTCAGAGTGATGAGCATGTGAAGTACTTACTGGTATCCACCTGGAAAATTTCAGCAAAAATTACCCAACCCAGATATAAACCTTTACATCTGACCCTAAAGCAGTAGTATGGCAGAATGGGAAGGATTGTTTGGGTACCCATTTTGAAAGGCTTGCTTTGCCTGAGTTCTATAGGACTTGATAATTAGATATAGTCATAACAATATTAACAGTGATCTCTTGAATTAATCTAGTAGTTCCTCACAATTGAATGGTGATATGACTTCTTTTTTTTTTTTTTTTTTTTTTTTTCTTCCCACTTGTGGTATATTCTGGTTAATACTTAATTTTGTGTTTTGGAGTAATAGATCTAATCCATTAATTTTGCAAGTATTCTTTCATGTAGCAAATAAATTTAGAGTTCTGTTGCTTTTCAGGTACGTGACCAACTGAGAGTTGTCATTACTTAAGAAAATGCAACCAAAATCAAACCAAACTCCAAAATCAAAACAAGAACAAAACCACCATAAACTTCCAAACAGATGACAAAATACAAATGGGAACCACCACCCCTGAATGTTTCGGAGACCATTTTAAACTTAAAAATAAATGATGGTAGAATTTCACATTTTTCACTTAAGAGTGGATAATTTATTCTTGCTGGCACCAAACAGGTGATAAAATTACCAAGCTTTTTTCTAAAGATTTTGAAATTATGAATTCATTAATGTCTTCAGACAGTATAGAGTACACCTCTGCATACATAAAGCACATGCACATAAACATTGGGTGGAAGCTCTGTCTTGAAGGTGCTGAGCCAGGGGATGAACATTTTAGGAAACAGCACTAACAATGATGTAACTTGGGTGCTTTTCATCACAAAACACAGATTTTTTTAAGCTGAAGTCTCATGAGGAGTGATTTTTAAGAAAAGGTATGTTTCCATGAAAAAATTCCTAACATTTTTTTTTGCTTTATATGAAGTGGTGACTTGGCATGAGCTTTCAGCGTGGAAAGCATTCTCATTAATCACCTACATTGATTGAGGGAATCACTCACCAAATTTGTGTCCAACATCATTCAGTGTCTGATAAACACTGCTCTTGAAACAGCTGTGGCTGTGATTTTAGTGGTGAGAATATTTTAGTAATGTTTATTGAATTTCAGCATCCAGAATAATGATGGAGGCAGTTTGTCTTATTATTCATGTTAGAGGTCTGGGTACCTTCAGAAAGATGCAGTACACATAACACCCTATGTCTATACAGAGATTGTTGTTTAAAAATATGAGCAGCCTAACCCATCCAGTTCTTGGGATGCAAAGTAAATCTAGTAAAAGCATTTTAGTCTATGCGAGACATAGCTAATGTGGACAGGAAATCGTTTTCATCATTTTACACAGTGTAACTAAGCCACGTGTTGGGTATAAATGTGATTTATACAGGCACAATTTCTTTTTATGTCCTAATGAGAAATGTTAAATATATTAGTATGACTTGGGGCTCGACACATGCTCTAAAGGCAGTGTATGATGCCAAGCAACCAATTATCTCCGTGCATTATTTCTTGAAAGCCTTGACATGGGTAAGGTCACTATACGTTTTTAAAGGGAGAATGATGCTGGATTGATACAGGATGAAAGGATGATACAAATAACAATACTTTGTTAGATCATCCTGCTGTGCAATGTATATATAATCAGGAGCTCTGACTTTAAGAACACTAATGAGGATTTAAAGACCCAGCAGGGCACATTTAGCAGTCACACATGGTTCTGTCAAATGCTTTTGCAAAGGGCACCTCTTATGCAAGGTACAGTTCAAAAGCAGGTAGGAATGAGTAGTTCTGTTGTATAGCTTGGTGTAATACTTCTCTGTGTTTCAGTGAGCATAAGAATAGGTTGCAGTGTGCTGGTGCTTTGCCAGGTGCTGCTATTTGGCTGTGGTTTTTACCAATCATGACCCCAGCCAGGAGCAGTAGTACTCAGGGGCAGGCTGTATCACTGCTTTTTCAGCGACCGAATAGTCACTGAGAGGAACAAAGGAAGAGGGCTCTGAAGCTGTTATTTGAATCCATACTAAGCTGTAGATGCTGTGTGCTGACCATCTCATTTACCTCTACGATAAATGTCAGGTAGTGAAATCCTGCAGAAGAACAGACAGTGGCCTACCTAGCTTAAGGGACTTTTTGGCAGTGATCCGTATCAGGTACTTGGCAGAAGAATGTCAATTCATTCTGGAGTGCAGCTCTTGAGACTGGAATGCCATGGTTTAGGGCTGATTTAACTTCCATGTTTTTGGCACGTATTTTACATAAAAAAAAGATGTAAAAATACAAATGTGTTTTCTGTTAGAGCAAATGACCATCTACCTTATCTGCTTCTGCTTTCAATAGTCAGTAATGCATGCTTAGGGAAAGGATGTAGCAAGGCTGTTGTGTGAGTGATGGTATTGCCCAGTACTTCTTCCAAGTCTGCAGAAAATCTAGGACACACATACTTGCATAGCCAGAGGTTGTGTCTATCTTTTTGTGCTTGATGATAGCTCTTGGTAAACGAATCTTTAGAAAAGTCCAATTGTTTTTGAACCAATATCCAGCTCATCAGACAAGCAGACTTGTCACAAGACCAGCTTCTCTCTGTCTGTAAGTCATGGCTTCCAGTGCAAATCCCATGGTTTCCAGTTAGCACCTGCTTTGAGTAGGAGGTTGGACTGGAGACCTCCTGAGATGCTTTCCCACTAAATTATCCTGTGATCCTAAGAAAAACCCAGCTTGGCTGTACCATTCATTGTTCCCCCAGTTTTTCCATGGTATTTCATTCTGTAAAATGATGTGGTATAAATGAATTACGTATTAACTTGTCTTTTGCCTAGACACACACTCATGTATTTTGTTTATAACCTCAAATTTAATATAGCTGCCAAATTTGATTGGCTTTATATAGCAAATTTGGTATCTGCCTTTTAAAGAAGTTTTAATGAAAATTCAAAGTATCTGTTAAAAGTAATACTGTATGTGTTACTTGTATATCTCTTTTCTGACATTTTCCTGTAATTTTTATGGCTGTGTCTATAGTTACTTAAAATATTCGTTAATCTTGAAGTTTGCCATTATTTTAATAATTGGCAGTAGTTTTGTGCAGAGGACTTGTTTTTTAAACATGTTTGAGGAATCACAATTTTTCTGAGAATCTGTGGGAAATGCATGCTGGTGACATTTAAAACTTGTTAATTAGAAATTCTTAACACTTAATTAGAATTGCCTTTAAAATGGGCCTTAATTCTACCGTAATTTATTGCTTGTGGAATCTAATTTGACAGTTTTGTACATAAGCATTTTGGTCATTCTGTCTTGGGTAAGAAGGTATCTCATGTGAGTAGTCAGGTATTGGCTTAATCTAGCAGTTGATGCAACCAGTCTGAGAACAAAATGTTATTTTATACAAATTTTAAAGATATTTGGCGGATACTTACAAATTCTTATTCATTATTTCAGTTGCTTTGTATTACATTCACTAAGTGAACAGAAGTCAGGAGTTTTCCCTTCTTTGAACTGTGTTTTCCCTTTTTTTGAGCTTTGTACTACTCACTAGCTTTAATATTTTCCCCGGAGTTTCCACTGAAGCCTGCAGTGACCAGGAAACCTCAAACTGTTCTTGAATAGAACAGAGATTGGGTTGGGACAGGGTGTTAAACATTTGCAGTGCGGGAGTTTCATCACAGCACACACCCTTTCTTTAAACATGTCAGCATAAGCAGTGAGTTGGCTCTGTGGTGAGAAGCGTGTACAGCAATTGTTGTTACTCCATGTACATGTAAGGGGCAGGGAAAGGTCATGGAGTAACACTTAGTTTCTGGCATATAGTCTGATGTTTTCATCTGAGTGTGCAATCGTTCCGTTTTATTTAGTATTCCTGTGTTATTTTGGCCTGTCTGTGAATCAAATGAGCTTTATATATGCTTTTGCTAACTGGCTGTGCTTCTGAGGCTGAGACTGTGGTCACAGCTCTAACTGGCAGCTGGAGCAGGGCCATTGAAAGAGCACTTGCTTTCACCACTTACTGCCTGTGGTATCTGTGACTTTGTACATGAACTGTGACAGATGGTTTCTGAGGTTCTGTGCGAACTGTCTGTGCACTTCGTGTGTGTGTCCTACAATACCTGGTGTTGGAAGGCGCAACTACACACAAGGTGTCCTCCTCCTCAAGCCTGCTGTTCCTGTCACGGGCAGCATGACAGGCTGAGCTGGAAGTGAGCCTTGGACTTCTGGGAACAAGTTGTTCTCTTACGGGTGCCATGTACTGCTCTGTCTTTAATAGTGAAAAACCCCAAAAGGTTTTAAAAATTGCATGTAAACAAAGTAAATCGGAAATAAATATTCAGGCTTAGCTGAAATTCCTAAATTTCAGTCATTACAAAAGCTGGCTTTTCCTTGTTTCTCTTTTAGTTCTGCCTGCATGTTCTCCCAAATCAGTGAGAAACAAGGAATTACCCTTACTTACCTGCTGTATAGAAGCAGTACCAGTTGCCTAACATTTCTGTGGCACAGCTGCTAGAAGGCACTAGGCATATTTAATGTCAGCATGACCTTATATTGCTCTCGTTCAGAGGATAGAGTTTTGAATGCTTATGTTGTATATAAGAAACCAGATTTTGGCTCTGACTGTCAATTTATTGCTATGTTGTATGCTAGCAGACTGAACACGGCACTTGGAGGAGCGGTAGTTCTGTTGCTGGGCTGAAGGGTTGGGTATGATCCCCATGCAGCAGTGGGACAGACAGTATTATTGGTAGTGTGTTTTTTGATTTGAAACACAAGATGGCAAGGGCCAGCGTAATTTCTGGAGCGAGTGATGATGCCCAGGCCCCTGAAACTGCTTATGCAGTTGTTTCACTGCTCCCTCTGGAGCTTTGCAGTCGTAGAGCTGGAGGCGCTGTCGCTTTGAGGGGATGGTCCCTTTGGACTGCACGGAATGATGGTGCCAAGCAGATCCTGTAGACAGCATCTTCTCTTCTTGGCAAAGAGCAAAGATGTTTGGCTTGCCACATAACATCCCGTGCACAAATTTTGGACTAGGCTGTGGCTACCGCTACATGCTAAACGTTCCAGCGCGCAAAGTCCACGTAATATCTGTCTTTATGGAAGCAGACTTTGCACAGTGGCAGGTGGGGAAACTGTGCCAGCCAGCTCCCTGTGCTTTCAGCAGCTAATGTTGTGACCAGAGCACGTACAGTCAGAATTCAGAGTAAAATTGTACTCACTGAGTATCTGCTGGCAAGCTCCCGGGCAATGCCATTTAATATTCATTTGCTCAGCAAGGACAAAATAATCACAATTTAGACAACAGTGAAGGTAACCTTTAAGTAATATGTGCAAATTTGGTCAGTGTAATACTAGAAAAATTCTTTTATGTTTTCTGTTACAATTTTTTTGCCAGGTGGTGAGGTTTGCTTTTAATTTTAAGCCTTATTCTTCTTCAAACTCTCTTCTAAGCTCTTCTCCAGTTTCAAGGGCAGTTGACATAAGATAGTAGAATGCTGCTTTGGAAATTGAGCGGTAGTTTTTTGTAACCACTTGTCTTATAATAGTGGTCAGGGAGAAACGGCAATCTAAATCAATTACTAGGGGTTTTTTTTGGTGAAAAAGCCATGAGTTTTGGTTTGATAGTAGTCTTTACTACTTGTCTGTACTTCAAAAACCCAAAGGAGAAGCTGTCGAGTTCGTTTTACTATTACATATCATCAAGTGTTCTGAAAACATTTCTTTTAAAATAATTCTAGTATAAAGATAAATGTATTACATGCTTTTTGCACATGTACCCTTTCTTAAATATATGTCACTCCTAAATGATGGCTTTTTTCAGCTCTCTTTTTGGCAGAGAGGTTGGGCTTTTTTTTGTTACACAGGGCTTTTAAATGTACGATAAAGAAAATCCAGAGATACTTAATGAATCCATTGATATTCACAAAAATCAAATATTCTGTGAATGTTGTATTAGAAGGAAAACAATGAAGGCCTTAATGTTGATAAAAGTTAAATGTGAGGCTTTGGTGTAAGTACTGTTAGTTGTAACCTATTGTATCTGAATTCCATACTATAGGAAGGATCTGTAATTCTTTGTAGAAGCACTAAAACTGGCAGGAGAGCAGAGCTGATATAAAGGGATTTTAAGCTGTCAAAGCTGAAAGGGTTGCCTGCTGAGTTTGAGCAATAGCAGATTGGCCTCCAGTTGCCAATGCACTTGATGATCCTCTGTCACCTGGAAGCTGACCACGTCTCTTCAGTTCTATTTATATTCTCTAAAACTAACTTAAACCCAAACTAATAAAAAAGATTTTAGCAACAAAATTTGAGATCTCTGTTCTGTTCACTGAATATTGTCTCTATTCTTTTCCTTGAGACAGATTTGTAAAAATATATTGCAAATTACAACATAGCTATTTCCTTAGGGATTTGAGTACTTCATAACTTTGGAAGTCTTCTGTTTACAAAATTAGTATTATTTTTTTCTAGAGATCTGGGAAATGGACTAGGAATTTGAGATGCTTGTGTTGCACGTGTACATCTTTGTACTGGTGGCAGTGGGATACAGCTGGACATGGTCTGGTACTTCTAGTGAGGATCTGAGCTGGGCAGCGTGAGCTGAAGACCAACCCGTGTATGTGCCTCAGGCACTGACAGCATCAAGTCACAGCTGCTGTTGAAGTCTGGGCTCTACCTGGCAGGCACAATTGTAATAAGAGACCACACTCAGAGGCCTTCCTAGAAAGCTTAGAGCTGGGATGCCTCCCTGTTCCCTGGATGCCATGCAGTTGAATGTCTGTGTCCCTTCTCACCAAAGAAATTTCATTTTGAATTGAAACGAACTTGAATCAACCCCACCCGGTTTCATATGAAAATGATAAGAAGTCGAAGGCTTTACTTCACTTTTTTCACGTGAATTGTTTTGGCTTTCCTTGAGGCATCAATAAAGGCAAACTGTAGTTTTCTGGTGAATTTGACTGAAAATTCAAGTTCAGAGTAAAGTACAGAACTACCGGAATCTCTGCTTTCATTATGAACATTTCACACAGCTATAGATATAATTACATATGATGAAGATCTTATGGCAAGACATGGGCTGTTACTCCCAATTCCCTGGCAGAACTCCCAGTTAAGTGATTTTCTTCTAGCCACATGAATGTAGTTTCTTTAACTGGTACGTTTCATCCTAGAGAAAACTGCATTTTAACTGAATAGCAAATCTCATTGTATGGTGTATATAAAGGTCTTCAGAAAACTGAGTTAGTCAACAATTTTCCTTGGCTTCCTCTCCCTATGGAGATTGTTATATTAGATAAGAGATGGTAATCTTTCATTCTTCTATTATCCCTTGAAGCTAAGAGAAAAAAAAACAATTTCACACTTTGGAAAACTTATCTAGTCATACCCTTAAAAGGTTCTGCTTTACCTCGAGTGGATCACTTAACATTTTTTGCCTTGATGTGTTATGCTTTCTCTTGCTTTGACTGATGAATAACTTCAGTGTAGTAATGTAAGCAACGAGAATAATATGAATTTGGGTATGCGTGTTCGGAAAAATCAACAAGGTAATCTTATTTATAGGGCATATAACTGACACATGTTACTTCGTGGTTAGTTCAGTGGTGTTTCTAAGATGTCGGTATAAAAAAAGCAAGATATAAAAATTTGTGTTTATAAAAATTTGTGTTTATGAACTATCAAGAACATAGTTATAACAAAAATTACTCCAAGAATATAATGATGAATTAAGAAATTATTGCATGTACTGAAAACTTGTGTAAAAAGACCTAGATGAGGCAGGGGAAGTTTTGTGTCATAGCTTTGATACAGAAGGACTACCTCAAGGTTGTTCATGGCTCTTAGCTGTTCAAATGTACTCCCCTTAAACTTGAAACTTTCTGCTGTAGCTTGAATGCTGAATTTGAGACTGCTCTTCCCCCAACTGATACTTCATTTCTCAAAATCGAAATGTGTCATGTTAGAAGTTAAGTTTGTACAGAAGAGGAAGATTTGGGATGAAGCTGGGCCTGGGCAGAAGGGAGATGGGGGTGGAGGTGCTTAGTTTTAATCTTTGTTTCTCACTATCCAACTCTATTGGCAATAAATTAATTTTCCTCAAATCAAGTCCATTTTGCCTGTGTCCGTACCTCGTAAGTGATTTTCTTGTCTTTATCTCAGCTCCTAAGCTTTTCTGTATTCTATTCTTCCCCTATGCTGTTGAGGGAGAGGAGGAGTGCAACAGTGGCTTGGGTGGGCATATGGTAGATGGCTAAGGTCAAGCCCACCAGAGTTTTGAAGACTGAATTGTCAGCTGAACCTTTTAGGTCATCGTGGAGAAGGCTGAACCATCAGTGTCTCTGTCTTACCAGTGTGCAGCTCTTTGGCGAGACTAAGCCTTTCATTAGTGACAGCAGTAACCATCATCATCTACCTTGTCTCTGTGTGTTCATGAGTGAAACAAGAGGAGGAGACTTCCTTTCACAGTAAGGTAAATGTTTGTCAATTGATGCAGGAAATGTGAGGTCTGAGTTCTGGGTGCTCTGAAGCCTGAGCTCACTATGTTCTTCCTGGAGTTGCCTGGAGTAGGGCCTATCATGCTTTAGTGCTGAGCAGCTAGGTGTGAAAATTTTGGACAGTAGGAGAGACAACTGTGATGTGGGGTGGGGATATCTGGTTTCTGTCATCTTACGCTTAGAAGAAATCATAAAGGGGGTTTAGGGGTGTCTTAGGTAGTGTCTTGGAACAGGAGATCAGTTGTGGTATCAGATCCTCTGTGATTGTTAAAAGTTTCTAGTGTGATTCTCAAAATGTATGGCTTGCCCAAATGAAAAACTTGGCTACAAAACCTTAGCACTTCTTGTGGATGGCAAATGTCATAATAGTGTAATTCATAATTAAATAAACACTACAGGGTGCTGAGGGGGTTTGTATCAGCATGAGGTAATGAGATTTTGGGGATTTTTTCTTCCTCTAAAGTAGCCAAAGATAATTTGATTAAAAGTTGCAACGGAAAGTCATCGTCATTAAGAAAATGCCAGTGATGGTTGTAGAGGTGCTGTGCTGAAAATAGAGGCCTTTTAGGAGCGGGGAGAGTCTGGTTATTAAACTGATTGCCACAGCTTCTCAGAAGAGATTGTAAGCTTGAAAGCTTATCTGTCTTGTGTAACAACTGCTCTAATAGCAGTTGCCCATACGGACCTGGGTATGATTTGTGTTTTTAATTAATATTTCAAGGGAATAAATGGCCTAACGTGATTAGTGGCAGGTTCCAGTGGCTGGCACTGGGAAAGAGAGCATTATCTCTTTGAGGATGAGTTACTCATCCAAGAGAACAGATGTTTTGGTAAGGTCACGCAGTGTTTGGCTTGATTGTATGCCCAGTTTAGGACCTACATCTGCTATGTATACATCTGCTATTACTGCATATGTGGGAAAGGAGTCCACCAGGAGGACTGAGGTGGGAGACTAGAGAAGGAAGGGCTGTTGCACGAATTAAGGTATCCTTCACCTGAGCAATTTTGGGGGCTGGAAGTTAGCTACCACAGTTGATGAAGAGAATTGAGTGGCCTGAATAACGCATTGACTCAATACATCGCGTCACCAATGTCTGCCGGTGAGTCTCATGAGTGTCATCAGTTAATGTGGGCACTGGAGCAGCCTGGCCTCCCTGGTGGGGGGTGCTCCATCTGCTTGTCTGACCTTGGAAGCTCCTGGAAGAACTCAGTTGTATCTCCAGCCCCAGTGGGAGTAACTCAAGCCCCTTTGCCTTAGGTGACAGCTCACTGTATGCAAACCTCAACAATTATACCTGCATGTTTGCTGCATGGCTTTGAACATACTGTAGTGCAAGCACTGGTTATAGCAGTAGAGTGCCATTTGGAAGGATCAGCTCTCTGGGTGACTTTGGGCTGAACGTGTCATCCCTGTGATGGTACACAGACTGGGTCTACTCAGCAGTGGCCCCCCAGATGTGTCACACAATGTACTTCAAGTTATAAATGCAGAAGAGATCAAATAGTTTGGAAATAATTTACTCCTGTGATTATTGCTCCTGTGAATTATAAATTACCCAAAAGCCGGAGCTGTTCGCAGCCAGAGTATTTGCTCTTCAGACCAGCACTCGAAAGGCTGCTTTTAAGAAATAAGATTTTTAGAGAACAAAAGGGGAAACAAACACTGCGAAAATTTAGTTAAATGTAAATGTGTTAAATGGTACATGAACTAGTCAGGTTTTCATGATTTATCAGTTTTAAACTTCAAAGGCTCTGGTTAGCTTGCATTTTTAAAACTAATGAGTTTATCACCGCCAGTGGGGAAAAATGGTTCAAGTATATCAGCTGTAAATTGGTACAAAGCACTAAAAGGGACATTAGCCTCTAATCAGATTCTAACAGTTCATTAAACCTGCCTTTCCTCCGTGGTGCTTTGTCTTCCCCCCTCCTTCTGCCTGTGCCTCCTGAGTAAGCCAGCCTCGTCCCTTTGCTCAGGCGGGTAAAACTTCCTCAGGGACACGATGCAGTATCAGCTCATCCTTCTTTGTCTGTGAGCTAAACAGCCTAAGGGATGTTTGATGATGGTGTATTCCTGATCTCGCTGTAAAATTCAACTGTGCTGCCTATAAATCAAGAAAGCAGAGGGACCTCTCAACTTGCAGAATAGGAACTGGGGGAGCCAGGAGTGCCACACTGGCTCCTGCTCTTTATCCACCTCAAACCACATCCAAACTGATGGGGCTCAGTGACACCTGAGATCTGCTGCTAATAAGTAAACAGTGTGCTGCCCTTGCTGGGAAGAAAGATGTAAAGCTAGGCACAATTTCATCCAGCTTATTTGTGGCATCAGAGACCCTTCCTGCTTTTTTTCCACCTCATGCCTCACACTGAATAAAGATCAAGGTGCACAAAATAATTTGCTCAGCAAACATAGGAAGGACTTGTTTTTCTTCCTCTTCCTGTTGTGTCAAGCTTAAAAAGTACGGTAAATGCACAGCAGTAACATAGCATGGACTGGGACATCTCAATAGCTTGACTCGTTTTCATTCTCATATGTTTGAATGCAGAGGTGTCCTGCTGAAAATTACTTGTTTGATCTGAAATTTTATAACTCTAAGCATTTAGAGCTTTTATGAATTATCTAAATCTACTTTTAAAGCAAAGAAATAGAGATTGCACTTTCTTATCTGTTTCACCATCAAGTTTCTGCCTGTCCTGTAGTAAGTAACCACAGCTCTGAGTGCTAAAATACACAGGGTTCAAAGTGAGGGTGACAGAGATTTTAAGCAGGTCATTTTCTCTGCTTGTGGCACCATGTTGGAGCATGGGCATATCAGTTTCCCTTCTTTTCAACATGTTATTTAAATTACAGTAATGGAATATACAAAAATAAACAGTTTCTGCAGTATTTATATCCTGGAAAGTAGAGGTCCTGGGATGAGGTGTATTGATTGGAAAAAAAGAAAACATTTAAAATAATTTAAGTTTTTAAAGCGTGTTTTGGAAGCTCCATTAGGATAGACCATTTTCCTTAAAATTCTGCTGAAGCAACCATGGTAAGAAGGCTGTGAATGCATTCCTTATGAATAACGGTGCTACGCAGTGCTGAACGGATCTGCTGCCTGTGAAACACATGGAAAATGTTTTTTTCCATTCTGGTGCAGTTACTGAGGACTACGAGGTACCAGAGCAGAGGTGAGTTTCCAGTCTAGAGCTTGGCCTTCCAGACACATCTGCAGATTAATAACTTACTGTGAATGAGTCATTTGTAAGTGATGTGTGCTTCAGTTACGTTGTTTGAAAAACAGCCGTGATGTCTCTGCATTTCTGTACCACTGACCAAAGTGTCTGGATTTGTAAGGTCCCATTCTAGCTTGAAGGATAAAATGGTTTTTATTCTCTCCATGTTGTCCAAACTAAAGGGCAGCTGAAGACACTTGCTTTGAAACACCAGCCTTGAGCTTTGGCTGGAGAAAAAATTGGTTCAGGTTGAGGTACTGTTTGAACTGAAGGCACAAGAGGTTATTTTGTATGTCTTCATAAACTGCTCCAGTAACAGCAGGATGAGGATTTTCACAGCAAATCTTGAAGCTCTTGGCATATATTACACATAACTACATGGACAGTGTATGTTTTTAACTTGCTTTTTTATGTCTTTGTCTCAGAGGTGTGTGGAGATTTTCATTGACAAATGCTGATAACTTTATAAGACAATGATAAGAAATTTGTGGAATCGTAGATGTGTGTTGATTTATAATGTGTGTGGGTATAGGCCTTCACTGTAACGTCTCTCCATACAAGCCTGTGCTTTCTCTACCAGAAGTACAAATGTTTTGACTGAAATCAACTATGCCTAAGTATACTGCCAAAACCTTCAAACTGTTTGACACCACTGCTTTCCTCTTCAGTTCTAAAGCAAGGAATTCATATACGTGTACCTGTGTGATTAATTTAAAGTTATGAAATAGTAATTGGAGATGATTTTCCCTTGTTGCTTACAAAGGCTTAGTTCTCTTTTAAGGATAACTGAAAGTATGATTTACTGTTTTAACAGAAGTAGTAACTTGGCAGCTACTCCTTGAAATTACTATTATATCCTCCTCGTTAATTTCCACTGAAAGAAACATACTTCTATAGTATCACAGAAACTTAAACCAATGAATTGAAGCAAGTGTTCTTTTCATAATTTTTTGATTAACCTTGTCCTTTTTTGCCTTAGGATATCAGCGCCTTTGAGAACAGAATGTTAATGCTTGATGGGATGCCGGCAGTCAGAGTCAAAACAGAGCTGCTGGAATCCGAGCAAGGGGTAAGCAGAGGTTTGTGTGACCTCACTCCGGTAACCCTTCCCCAGATTCTCTGTGGTTAGCTGTCCCTCCCATTTTCTTTTCTATGTTTTTCTTTATTTCCACTCTTCTGGAGCATATTTTCTTGGGAGTTGTACTGGTGAGCATCTAGTCTGATCTGCTGGGAGCACAGAACAAAACCTGCAGATGACTTACTGAAATCATCTGGGATAGCTGAGATGCTCTTGGTGAAATTTTACACCTATTAAAAAAAGGTGCAGTTTAATAAAAGAAAAAGGAATAGATTGCAGTAAAGGAAGCCAAATTCATATGTCTGGGAAGTCCATGTATGTATGTATGTATGTTTCCTATTCTGCCTTCTGGGGATATTTGCTGTACTGTGGTTGTTTCATCCTTTATATGCTTGTCCTATTCCAGTTTCAGTTTGTGGAAACCTGCTCTCTCTCTGGTGAAATGCACTTGTTTATCATTAAGATTAAGAAGACTAGAAGCCTCAGATGGTTAAAGCTGATGCCATGTCAACTGCTGAATACTGGACAGAGCATGTATTGGATTTTGAATTTTTTTGCAGAACTTGGCACTGGAGTGACAGTTTTTAGGAAAATGGGGGAGGGTATTTTCTTGCATATGTGGTAAAGTGATTGTAGATTACAGCAAGAGTATCTGTATTTAATGGATTTTTTATCATGAAACTTTGTTTCCTTGTATACATCATGTTATTCCAAAGAACCTAACCCACTTTACTAATCTGAAGACATATGCCTTCAACAAGCAGCCTAATAGAAGCAGCAATGCTATTGCCTTGTAGGGAAGGGCTTTTGCCTAATTCTGTATCTTGGCTTTTTCCCTTTCTGCTATTTTCTCAGTTATTTAATTGAGAATTTAAGTGCTATGGAAGAGAGGGAATTAACTTTCAGGATGACTTAACTTGAAACACTTGCAAGGAAATACCAGTTACTCAGGGCGTTTTTGAGGCTTTGAGAGGGAGAAAAAGGTTGGCATTTAATCAAGTTCTTGCTCACCTCTGCCTTCCTGACACCAAATACCCTCAGAAATTACTCCATTACAATTACTCCATGAATGTAGTTGGTGGGAATGTAAAAATTGAACTATTGTATGAGCCATGATGATGAAAAGACAGATCCATTTCTAATACCTTCTGGATGCTTTGCATTATGCCTTTGTACGTAACAGAAATGTTTCTCTACAGTGTTCAGAAGACAAAGGTTCCATTGGCATTTGCCTTTGTTCAGTTTGAAATAAATTCTGTGCATGATACATATTGCTGGGTCCTTTATGAAGAGTACTTCCTTTAGCAAAGCGTGAGTTGATTCTGGAAGACCTATTTGGTGTCTTAGGAACTGAAAGGAAATGAATGATCTATATAATTTTTTAATTTCCTTAGAGTTTTTTAATAAAATTTTATGGACTTCTGTATAAGCAGAAAATGATGTCATTTTTTCCCCAGTGACTGAGCCATTGGACAAAGAGCTCGTTTGATTTGGAATTTTATGCACTTTGGTACTAATTAAGTAGTGTCTGGTCAAGAGTCTCTGGCACCTTTATGATTCTTCATTAGGGAACAATCAATAAATACAAAATGAATTCTCCAGTTCACTAACAGGGGAGCTGGCCATTAGGATGGCAATTTTCCAGCAAACAGCTTAAACTCTAAAGAGAGCTGGTTGAAACAGATGTTTGGCATGTACTTCGGAGACTGCTTTGAATATGTAGATATTGGTATACATAACAGAGACAAGTGTTTGAAGGATGTGATTACCAAAATCAGCACGTGGAGCTGTTTGGGAAGATGAATATCATAACTGGGAGGCAAGAAGTGGGAACTGAAGTGTGATCCAAGTTGTAAGAATTTGAAATTGTGGTTTCTGCCTGTGTTGTTACAGCACCCAAAGTCCCTAGAGTTACGCCTCCATCACAGCATACGTGTGTACAGCAAGATGTGACTTCTACTTTGAAAATTTGGGAACTAAGATGGCATTTTGAGTCTTCTGAGTGTAATGGCCAAAGCTTCATCACTTCAGAGCTGAACACCAGACAAACCTTTCCAAAACCCAGAGGAAAACATTTGGGTTTTTGCTGTTCCAGCTCGGTGTCAGCTGTTGGCTCTAGGTTTGCTGCAAGGGCAAAAGTGAGACATGGCTTAAGGGTTATGAAAGAAGTGTTTCATCTGTGATTGGAGAATCATGAAGGTGGTATCAGTTGTGGAGGAGGGAAACCAACAGGGTCTGGAGCACCAGTGGCCCTCAACCAGGATGGTGAGCACTCCTCTATCATACCAGTGAACAGTGAGTTACCATGTTTTGCCCATGAGGCTTTAGGGTGCTATTGTCTTAGAAGGGTTACAGGACTGCTTTGAGTTGTCTCTGCTGTAAGTATGAGTCCATATTTCAAATAAACATCTTCTTGATTTTAAAGAATTTTTTAAGGATATATGCCTGTTTCTTGTAGGAATATTGGATGCTTTTCTGCAGGACACATGAATATGTCATCCAGAAAAGGTGTTTTCTCTGTAGTTGTGCCTTGGTTAACTCTTCCTTGTGATTCATGGCCTCCAAGGTGGGCTTCACAGACAGGACCTTGCTGGGGGAATTTGGGTGTTGTTTGGCCATTCATGAATGCAGGACTGTGTTGCACACCCAGCTGGTCCTCCCCTTGATCTATTGACTAAAGAAGTAGAAAGTACCTAGCTTAGCTTTTTTTCTAAAGTGAACAATGATCATTGCAATAACTTGACAACATGAAAGTAAAAAAACTCAGAAAAAAGGAACATTACCTTTCCTTTTATACCTACAGCACCAAAATGAAAGTACAATTGGAGAAAAGAAGTTTTTATATAAACAACACCAGCCTTTAACCTTATGTTACTTTTTCACTTACTTTTTTGTGACATACAGCTGTGGTGAAATAGGCACCATCTGGCCATATGCATTTCATTCATAAGAAATTCATCTTCCCTGTACTGCTCTGGGCAACTTGGTCTTCACCAGGTTGTCTCTTGACTATGTATGGTGGTAGTAGAAGTCACCCATGATGTAGATGAGAACCAGGACAGAGCAGACACTAGCATTTCCTGCTGTATTTGGATACCAAGCTAGGCAATCAATCAGCTGGACAATATGCCCTTGTTGTTTCTTGTTTTCTTATTGGAGACTTCAGTCTTTCTGCAAAAGAGATTAAGTATAATGTAAGGTTCTTCTCTACCCTTTGTGCATGAGCTCTAAGATCTTTAACTTTTGTTAAAGTTTGTTTTGTATTAAATGTTTTCTTTTGTTTTGTTTCATGATTCCTCTGTGTCTTTCACTGTGTTTGGGTGCTCTGCCCACACCAGGGCTGCTGATACCACTGAAAAGTTTTAAGAAGTTTTCTTAAATAGTAGTATTTCAGTCCTTACACTGCACAAGTGTTGCTTATCTAGAGCAAGTGAAGGTGGGTTTAAAATGCAATACCGCAGAAGGAATAAGCAAAGAAAGTGTAGTCCAGCTGAGATTTTAGGGTAGCCCTGGGAGAATGAAACTGTGTGAACTACTCCCAGCTGCAAAGCAGCCCGGTCTCTAGCTGATTCTGAAAGGAAATTGGAGCTGACATTTCAGCTACGCCCCATGCACTAGATCCTTGGAGCCTGTGACTGGAGAAGAGGTGAGCAGGACTCTGGAACTGCAGCCTGTATCGGTGCCGTGAAGACAAACCTTTACCGACGCAGATTTAAAAGACACTGAGTTCAAGTTAGATCATTGTGGGAGAATAGGATTTAGGCAGTCCATAAGGAAGACTTGCCTTATGAGATAGGGGTTGCTAGTTAGATTTGGAACAAAGAAGTATTTACAAGGGAAATGGATTTTCTCTTTGCTTTGGAAAAAGTTAAAACAGTTCTGCATTGTTTTATTGTCGCCAATTTAGAGTAGTTTAATGATTTTTAGAAGGCCATCAGCATTAGCAAGAACACATGCTTATTTTTCCAGTGAACTACTGTCCTTAATTTTGCACAGGACATTTAATGCAGTCTATTGTTTGAGGCTTCAGGAAGACACAGTGCTGCTTTAATGACTTTATCACAAATGAAAAAAAGACATTACATAAAAGATATCGCATTGCCCTTTAACAAGCCTTCATTATTATCTCCCCTACTGTGGAACAGGAGCTAGCATTGCTAATAAATTGGGAGAATTACTTTAGAAATGTGAATTTGCTTATCATTTAATATCCTCCAGTGACCTACAGCTTTAGATCTTTTGGGCTGCAGTAAAACCTTTGTCTTGTCAGTTATCAGCTTCAAAAGAGGATGTGAAGAAGGTGATCTCTCACCCTTCATTCTTGTCTGTGCCAAAAACTATTCTGGAAGTAATACTTCTCGTTACAAAAATGCATGGAAGCTGGATTAATATATTGGTAATAGACACTGGGTAGAGAATTTATTAGCTGGTGGCTACTATTAAGAAGTTAGGATGGATAGTGTTGACTGGCTTCAGTGTGAGGTTTGAAAGTCCTGCTAGTCATTGCAGAATGTGGCCCAGTTTCTAAAAATTGGTAAATGTGTCTGACTTAGTGTTCAGTTGCACTTTCTCAAGTATTTGCTGAGTTGGGCCATAAGCTTTTGTTAAAAGGAGATATAAATGTGGGACTTACATCCCACAATCAATCTTCAAATACAGAGAATGATGAACCACTAATTTTCATCAGTCTTTTTGTTTCCAGATCTGCAGTCTCATCTGTTCCTTTGCCTGCATTTTGTCCTCTCAAATCATCACTGAAGGATTATATATCCTACTCTGAATTCTCCTCCTAATTCTTCTTGATCTGTCTCCATTTGAATCACTTATCATGACTGAATTATCAAAAGAAATTATTGAAATGACAAAAGCCTTTAACAAGCCAATATTGTTCTGTGTCTTTCATAGCCAGCCAAATTATCTTGTTGTCTCATATCTGAAGAATGCCATCCATCCTTATGTTGTTACATACATAAACATGTTTTACTTCAGCCTGGGTAATAGTGACATAAATATTTTATTTTTAAAGATTTCCAAAAATACCTATTCACGTTCAGTTGAGAATAGTCTCAGTGACAAAGCGTGCTCTGTGACTGTATGGGGAACTGTTTTGCGGTGATTCATTCAGCTTGGGTACATTCTTTGTATTAGTAGAAGAAAGAGCACTTCTGGTATTTGCTGTTGTCGTTTGTGAATTCTGCTTCCTTCAATTACTTATTTGTTTTCTGAATTACTTAATGTTTAGCATGACTGATTTGGGGAAACAAGTTGCGTATGGACAGTGCACATGTATCAATCTCTTCTGCAAAGAAAGCCCTTCTTTTACTATCTGTTGGTTTTCTTCATCTTGCAGTAGGCATCACTTCAGGAGTGATACTGAGGTGTTAGAATCACTGCTGGTACAATTCATTGGTTGCTTTACAGTGCCGTAAATGTAGGATATTCTTCAGAAAGAGAATCAAGATCTGACTCCAGAACCAGGAAGGACCTAACTCACAGGGCATGATGCAAAGCCATGTGAGTTGTACCTAAGGAGATAGAGCTGTATTTTCTGAGCACTGCTGAAGGTTGTGCTTGCAGCCCAGAAGGGTACAAGACACATTCCAGAAGGGTTATGTCAGTTGGATTAATTAAGTCAAATCAAGCATTGCAAACCAATGAATACTGCAGGTGCTGTTTCATGTTGCTTGGAAGCTTGCATGAAAAAAAAAGGTAGCCAGCTCCTACATCTTCGCTGTCATCCTGGCAGTCTTGTTCAATCCATTGCTGGTGACTCAATGACATTGGAGAGGGTAGGGTCAACTGATCACTGGTCCAAGAAAAACCTAACCCAAACGCAGAAAGGGAGTGGCTGTATGCATCCTGCAAGTCATACTTGTATGTGAAATCATGGATATCGTCTATTATAGGGAGATGGGGAGGGTGGGAAAAAGATTGTGGGTGCTGCTTTTGCTTAGAGCTGGTGACCTGTATCTGAAACTACATCCTGAGACATCTTTACTGCTTCTCAGACCCAAACTGCCCGCTTTGGGCATGTCTCTGCACTGCTGCATTGCCAAACACTGAGTCTTCTCAGTGTTTCATGTTCCTTAGTCCTTTTGAAGTCAGCTCATGTGTAGAGAGCCACTGGGTTTTATCATGGATGTAGGTGTGGTTTCCTTACTTGTTTCTTTATGTTTTTTTCCCTCTAGGGATCAGACTCAAAAATGCAATGGAAAGGTAGTAGATTTAAGACTAATAGGAAATGATAGCTTAACCACCTCACCAGGCAGTCTTTTTGCCAAGTTAACCAAGACTGCAGAATAAAAATGCAGGTGGGGTTGTAAGATGTATGATGCTGTCTGAAATTCACACTAAGTGAAGTATCCCAGATCCTCTGAGACTTAATTTACTGACCACTATCTGCCATTGCTTTCCTTTCCTCAGCAGCTAAATTGACTGTTACAGAGCACAGGAGGGAATGTGCTCCTTAATCTGTCTGGTGTTGTTTGTTGTATGTATGGTAGAAACAGGGGGATTTTCACTTGTGGGTGAAAACTTAATTGTGTGAGGCATTGTACCAATAAAGGGTGGTCCTAGGGTATCTAGGTTTAATTAATCAGAAGTTTAGACTGTCTTTTAATGGCCTTCTTCAGATATTAGTGACTGTGCTTATTAGGAATTCAGCAGCAAGTGTAAAGGAGTGAGGCAGAGGAATACTCTGATCCAAACAGCGTGTGTTTAGCCAACAGTGCCATGCCCAAAAGAGATTTCCAATGTCTATAGTAATAGAAGGGCAGCAAGAAGATGATTTCACTTACAAGAAATATAGATTTTTATGAAGAACTATTTGGTAGAGGAGAAGGATAATACTTTTTCTGCCAAGACTGGAGTGAGTTTCATAGAGAATGTGGGATGTTACCCAGAAACTTAACACAGCTTAATATTGTTAGAGTTCCATGGGAGAATCACAGTTACAGAATATGTATGTTAAATACATGAATTGATAAGTTTTATGTGCTCATATGGATTGGAAAAATAATGTTGCCTTTGGGAGAAGAGAAGTTGACCCTTTGATTGGAGCATAGTGTTGAAGTTCATTGTGAGATTATAGTTCGGTTGCTGTCTATCCCCCATCAACTATTTTGTGAGCTCACCTTCAAGCCAGTTTGCTTTTTGATGATGTATGACCTCTCAGCTTGCTCTGCTACCCGGGCTTATGATGGGACTCTCCTGGAAGATTTATTCAGCTGAGAAACTGGGCATAAAGAAAGACAAGCATGATATATACAAGCTGTATATGTGTCGGTTACTGTGAATCCTAAGTCTACATTTTGGGTTGAAAATTGATTCTTTCTTCAAAATGTGAAAGGTCAACCTTTCTATTACTTCACAAAAGAAGTCACTGAAAATAGTTAAAAAAAAATTTGCAAGAAAAATTTTAACCATCCAAATAACTACAATTAATCTGACTCCCCTTGATAACCCCAGTTCCAATGACTCTTGTGTGCCCTCTATTTCATTCTCTTTGGAGAATCTAATATTGACAGTTTATCTGTAATTTTGATTGAGTTTGTAATCCTAACTGAGGAACCAGTGAGGTATGATTTTTGCTCTTACACATCGTGCCAGAAGGGTATTAATGCTGTAGTCATGGAAGCTCAGAACATGCCATATATCAGCTGGTACACAGCACTGTATTCTAAAATCCTGTTGCACCTCTACCTCAAAACTCACCATAGGTCTGTGTTGTTTCGTGTCACAGTGCAGTGCAATTCTAAGATATAGCAATGAGCATTTTAGACTTCATATGTGGAACTATTATTGGCATATGAAAAGCAGTTACTCTTGTCTGGTAACTCACCTGCTTGGGCATCTGAAGTTTAGTTCAGGTTGCAATGGCAGTGAAATTCAATAGGTTACAAGTGTACCTAGCCCCTCTGTTCCTATTAAGAAACTGAGGAAGGTGAGTTAGGTAATCGTGCTTTTCTTGAAAGAAAGCTGCCTTGAATTACCTCATGTTTACTTCAGTCTACGATCATATATGTGCATGGGTAGTGCAGGCCTGCTGGTGCATGGTAACTTCTTTGTGGTCCAGAGCTCTTGATTAAAGATGTTTTCTATTGAAACATCTCTGTGAAATAATTGTTAATCACAAAATCTATAAGTTACAGTTACTTAGCTAGGAGAAAAGTTAGTCATTGTGTTTGTTTGTTCTACTCTCAGGTGAGTTTAATGGAATTTTTGTGTTTTAATGCTCATTAGAGTAGTCAGGTCATTATGGCAGTCTGTATTTTGCTCACCAGGGCACGTTCGTATGTTCAAAGTAGAAATCAGATGGAAGTGACTGGGCTCTTGTCCTTTCCCTTTGACTTGGGTAAAGTGAAATATTTGCTCTTCCTGGTTCTCAGTTTGGTAATTGCTATACTGTATTTCTTTAAGAACTCTTGAAGTGAGAAGTATTGTGTAAGTGTGCATTGTTACTATATTTTTATTATATGGTGGCTAGCCCAAGAAAAATAAGCATAAGCCAATATAACTCAGTAATTTACAGTATCACAAATGCTTCAGCAGCATAAGACAAATGCCATTATGTTATGATAGTACCAAAATTATTTTAATCCTTGCTGTTGGTTATGAGAAGGGATTACTTCTACTTTTCTCTTGTTCATTGATATTCTGTTAGCTTTTCTTTTCTGTTGGAGGTTGTTTTATAAACAGTCTTTTTAATGTATATTTTACTCTTTTTCTGTATCCTGCTGGGGAAGTACTGAAAGAGCTGTATATATTTTTTAGCATCATTGGCTTTTTTCGTTATTTCTCCCTGTAGAGTCGAGTCCTTACATAAATTACTTTAAAGTTTCTGTTTTCTTGAGGTTTTTTTTTTGTTTGTTTGTTGGTTTGGTTTGGTTTTTATTGTTTTTAAGTTCCCTTCACAATCTCCTCACTCTCCTCCTCTCCCCACCCCCACCCTGTTACACATTGTGAGGATGAATATTTAATAAACTGTTATTCAGGCTGCATCTGCTTTGAGACATCCTTTTACAGATGTTGTTACTGCTTGGTTGCATCACTTAAACATACCAGAAAACCATAGGAACCAGAGGCAGAAAAAGCCAGCAGCAACCAATGCTGGTGTTTGTCCTGTCCTGCCGGCACAGGTCGCTGCTCATGCCTGCCATTGCCCAAGGATATGGAGCCCAAGCAGATAAGGACGGTAAGACCCAGCCCATCGGGGTGGGCAGGGAACAAGGAAGAGGAGGAGAGCTGCTGAGGATGCAGTGGAGGGAGGACAGGTGATCTTCCCAAGCAAGGCTTGTTCATGGAAAGGATCGTGTCAGATCAGCCCCCCCAGCGCTGTCTCCTCCAAAAGGCCTCAGTTCCCCTGGTTCCTGGAGGGAACACCAGCCATGCAGATGTCACATGCATCCTGCCTCCTTGGGCTCTGTTGATGTTTGTAGCTTGTTTCCTACTTTCGTAATATATGCTAGAGATTGGTACTGATACTGAGACACTGACTTTGGCTTTGATCTTCCTCTGTGATGCTGTGTGTAGAGTTTATGTCATTGCAGTGAGGGAGTTACTGGAAATTCTGTAGCAGTCATATCAGTTTGTCCTTGGAAAACAGCAGCATCACCCTCTCCTGTCTGGGCTACAGATTTGCTCGGTTATGTTTTTAACATAGTAGATGCCCTTCCACGACATTTTTCGCTTTCTTTGATAGCTTTTTGCCAGTTTCTAGCACCTGTCACACATGGTAGAAGAAGGTGCTGCAAGGATATCGGTGAGCTGTATCCCCTTTCAGCCATGAACCCACATTTTCCTTGTTCATCCTTGTACTGCTGATGTAGTGGTAGAAATTCTTGTTGCCTTTGATATTCCCTGCAAGTCTGTCCTCCAGCTGGGCTTTGGCTTTCCCAACACTACCCTTGTGTTCCTGTGTGGTATTTGTGTGTCCATCCTCTTCTTGCTCCTCCTACTATACTGCCTTTTTGTACTGGAGCTCCTTCATGTGTTTCATGTCTCCTAAACTGGTCTCCTGATGCTTCTTGCTTTTCTGAGTGGTTACATGTACTAGTGTTGTACTTGGATCTCCTGAAATACCTTCCAGTTCTCCTGTGCTGTTTAAGCCTTTTAGAGGTATCTCTCATGGGATCCCACTTAAGTTACCTGAGAACTTCTGCTCTCCTGTAGTTGAGAGTCTAGATTCATCTGGACTAGATGTTTGTTAGTACCATTCTTTCTTCACAGTCTACGATCATATATGTGCATGGGTAGTGCAGGCCTGCTGGTGCATGGTAACTTCTTTGTGGTCCAGAGCTCTTGATTAAAGATGTTTTCTATTGAAACATCTCTGTGAAATAATTGTTAATCACAAAATCTATAAGTTACAGTTACTTAGCTAGGAGAAAAGTTAGTCATTGTGTTTGTTTGTTCTACTCTCAGGTGAGTTTAATGGAATTTTTGTGTTTTAATGCTCATTAGAGTAGTCAGGTCATTATGGCAGTCTGTATTTTGCTCACCAGGGCACGTTCGTATGTTCAAAGTAGAAATCAGATGGAAGTGACTGGGCTCTTGTCCTTTCCCTTTGCCTTGGGTAAAGTGAAATATTTGCTCTTCCTGGTTCTCAGTTTGGTAATTGCTATACTGTATTTCTTTAAGAACTCTTGAAGTGAGAAGTATTGTGTAAGTGTGCATTGTTACTATATTTTTATTATATGGTGGCTATCCCAAGAAAAATAAGCATAAGCCAATATAACTCAGTAATTTACAGTATCACAAATGCTTCAGCAGCATAAGACAAATGCCATTATGTTATGATAGTACCAAAATTATTTTAATCCTTGCTGTTGGTTATGAGAAGGGATTACTTCTACTTTTCTCTTGTTCATTGATATTCTGTTAGCTTTTCTTTTCTGTTGGAGGTTGTTTTATAAACAGTCTTTTTAATGTATATTTTACTCTTTTTCTGTATCCTGCTGGGGAAGTACTGAAAGAGCTGTATATATTTTTTAGCATCATTGGCTTTTTTCGTTATTTCTCCCTGTAGAGTCGAGTCCTTACATAAATTACTTTAAAGTTTCTGTTTTCTTGAGGTTTTTTTTTTGTTTGTTTGTTGGTTTGGTTTGGTTTTTATTGTTTTTAAGTTCCCTTCACAATCTCCTCACTCTCCTCCTCTCCCCACCCCCACCCTGTTACACATTGTGAGGATGAATATTTAATAAACTGTTATTCAGGCTGCATCTGCTTTGAGACATCCTTTTACAGATGTTGTTACTGCTTGGTTGCATCACTTAAACATACCAGAAAACCGTAGGAACCAGAGGCAGAAAAAGCCAGCAGCAACCAATGCTGGTGTTTGTCCTGTCCTGCCGGCACAGGTCGCTGCTCATGCCTGCCATTGCCCAAGGATATGGAGCCCAAGCAGATAAGGACGGTAAGACCCAGCCCATCGGGGTGGGCAGGGAACAAGGAAGAGGAGGAGAGCTGCTGAGGATGCAGTGGAGGGAGGACAGGTGATCTTCCCAAGCAAGGCTTGTTCATGGAAAGGATCGTGTCAGATCAGCCCCCCCAGCGCTGTCTCCTCCAAAAGGCCTCAGTTCCCCTGGTTCCTGGAGGGAACACCAGCCATGCAGATGTCACATGCATCCTGCCTCCTTGGGCTCTGTTGATGTTTGTAGCTTGTTTCCTACTTTCGTAATATATGCTAGAGATTGGTACTGATACTGAGACACTGACTTTGGCTTTGATCTTCCTCTGTGATGCTGTGTGTAGAGTTTATGTCATTGCAGTGAGGGAGTTACTGGAAATTCTGTAGCAGTCATATCAGTTTGTCCTTGGAAAACAGCAGCATCACCCTCTCCTGTCTGGGCTACAGATTTGCTCGGTTATGTTTTTAACATAGTAGATGCCCTTCCACGACATTTTTCGCTTTCTTTGATAGCTTTTTGCCAGTTTCTAGCACCTGTCACACATGGTAGAAGAAGGTGCTGCAAGGATATCGGTGAGCTGTATCCCCTTTCAGCCATGAACCCACATTTTCCTTGTTCATCCTTGTACTGCTGATGTAGTGGTAGAAATTCTTGTTGCCTTTGATATTCCCTGCAAGTCTGTCCTCCAGCTGGGCTTTGGCTTTCCCAACACTACCCTTGTGTTCCTGTGTGGTATTTGTGTGTCCATCCTCTTCTTGCTCCTCCTACTATACTGCCTTTTTGTACTGGAGCTCCTTCATGTGTTTCATGTCTCCTAAACTGGTCTCCTGATGCTTCTTGCTTTTCTGAGTGGTTACATGTACTAGTGTTGTACTTGGATCTCCTGAAATACCTTCCAGTTCTCCTGTGCTGTTTAAGCCTTTTAGAGGTATCTCTCATGGGATCCCACTTAAGTTACCTGAGAACTTCTGCTCTCCTGTAGTTGAGAGTCTAGATTCATCTGGACTAGATGTTTGTTAGTACCATTCTTTCTTCACTCTCCTCAGGCTCTCAAACTCCATTGCTTAGAGGTCATCACATCCACTGATTAACCACAGCTCCACCTGTTCTCTTTCCACACAAACAGTGGTTGTTTTGGGTTTTTTTTCCATATGGGATATTATGAGAATGCAGGCATGATCACAGTGCACCCGATGAGAGGTGGTTCTTAGGCATATAATGGCAGCTGTTACCATATACCTCCAGAAGGCACAAGCAAAAAGCAAGCATACAGCAACAGTGTCCTGGTATACCAGCCTGTACCTGTCAGTGTGCAGCTGGGGACCACATGAGCAGAAGGTGACGTTTAGTATTGCAAGTGTTCACTGCTCGTTGAGCTCCGTGGAGATTCCCCTGATAACCAGAGGCTGTGCTGTAGGTTTTGACCTGTAAAACCCTGTCTTGCACCTGCCTACTGCCATCCTGAGACTGCAGTAGGAGCTTAAGATGTAGTGGTATAAACGGTGGTGGCAATGAGAGCATTTCCTGTGACAGACTCTTGGTTTATTTTCCCATTACTTATAGTAAAACAGAGTTGTGGATTTCTAGGGAGTCCATAGGATGAGGTGTCTGGGGAGGGCAGAAGCTATGGTGTTGAGAAAAAAAGACTTGAATTTTTCTTCCTTCAGCTACTGAGTATTGTGGAACAATGCTGTATGATAACTTCACGGTACTATAAACATTATGTTTAATAGAGTACTTAGGGCATTTATACTAATATGTTGTTCTATTGTTGAGTAAAAAGCAGTAATGTTATTGATGGCTTTCGACAAAAAAAAAAGTCCTATGGAAGTAGTAGTGGTGTGGGCCATGGTTTTTATGGTAGAACAGCAGTTTGGGAAGCTCGTGTCCACTGTTAGCTCCTCTGAGGTTGTTCCAGTGCAGGGATGTGCTCTAAGCTAGGAAGAAAAATAGGGAAAAAACCAAAACACCTTTAAGAGTTTTTCCTCTCTAAATTCGGGTTATTTTACAGATCCAGGTTAAGGTGTAGGTATAAACTGATTAAAATGTTAGATCTGCAACATCCACAGTTCTGTGTGATCTGGAGGTTAAAACATGCTGTGCAAACATGGCGCAGAAAACATTATTGATTTTCATGATAGAAAACTTATAAAACAGCACAGAGAAATAGAATAGAGGCCAAAACAGTCTCATTGGCTTCTGAATAGTATTCATTTTACAGAATAAGCTAAAAAATCCAGAGTGAAAAGGTAAGTATTACTTATGCCTGGTCTTGGAAAACAGTTAATAGTTCGGCTTATTGAAGCTTGAGTTTCTTGTTGCTGTACATGTTAGTTTTCATGAGTGGATTTAGGCTGAGTGACTTGAAATATGCTTAATTTTTTCCCCTGAATAACCATTCGCAGTATTGATGGGATAAAGAGATAGTTTAAGACAACTGTTAACATGAAATAAATGTGTAAGTTGTTAGTATTGAATACCCAAATATTAATTTATTCTTAGGTTAAAATTCCATAAATACTTCAAGTCTAAAAAGAGGTCACCTTGAGTTTCATAACAATTTTACTGTGTAGATTGTGACCTTACTGTAGTAAGAAAAAAGAGTAAGTATTTCTTAAAGGCTAAACAGTAATAAAATAGCTGCCTTCTCTAGAAATTCAGTAGCTTTAAATGGATTATGGAGGGACACTTGCAGCTTCTCTTAAATTGGTGTTGGCAAGTTTGTCTGCAAACCCTAAGCTGAAAAGACACAAAACAGTACTCAAAGTATCATAGAATCATTACGGTTGGAAAAGACCTCCGTGATCATCAAGTCCAGTCTTTGACCTAATACCACCAAGTCCACTAAACCGTATCTCAAGGTGCCATGTTTCCTTGTTTTTTGAACACTTCCAGGGATGGTGACTCTACCACTTCCCTGGGGATCCTGTCCCAATGCTTAACCAGTTTCAGTGAACAAATTTGTCCTAATATCCAACCTGATAAAGTAAATCCAAATCACGTATACAGAGCATAAAATATCTGGTCCTCAGTGGAAAGCATGCTGTGAGCTTGTTCTTGAAATTCAATATTAAGTATTGAATACTGAATATTAAGTGTTCAGCAGAGAATGTAAATATCTGCTTGGCTTTTAAGAACTGAAGGAGTTCTGTTACTTACTCGTGGCACTAACTCAAGGCCAGGGTGTACCATGCAGGAACCTTAAATCTGTAAAAACTGCTACCATAATCTCTAGAAGTCTTTAACGGTCTTTAAAATAATTGAAAGAAATCAATTGGATTAAATATCCTTGCATTTTAAGGCAGAGTAATGTATGACATGTTAGGTAATACATTACTAACATAATACTTGTTCTTAGTTTTGTTTAAACTCTTCTGTTAAGATAATGTGCAGTACATCTACAGCAAAGAAGGTTTTTGTGAAGTAGTGAATTTTAAATATTCTTTATTGACTGATTTTATTCATATCAAATGCCGGGATGAAGCGTGTATGAGAAGGTTTATTGTTGATTATGTACCCTGATTTTTTAATATGTTTCTTGCTTTCACTCAAATGATTTCTAAAACCATATTATGTCTAAAAAGATAAATGTTTTTGTTGTTATCCATTAGTTAGTGGTGAGGGCAAATTATATCAGCAAATGTAGCTGGAGTGCATACTCTGTTAAGCTAACTTTCTGTTTAAAAATTCCATAATAACATTAGATGAATTTGCCTTGCTCAGTTTAAAATAAGGGAAAATACCTTTTGCCATCTAAAAGATGGATGATGTAGGTCAATAACTGAGCCCTGACCATTTCTCTGGTGTGTTTAGGAGTTGCTGTTTACATTGAGTGTGTTCCTGAACTGCTGCTCCGTGGTGTAATGTCATTGCCAGAGAACACGATGACTGTGCACACCCATGGGTGCCAGATGCAATTTAAGTAAAAGCCCATGTGAAGGAGTATGGTATAGGCAGTAATGGCATGAAAGGGTGAAGATGGATCAGTGATGCTCTGAATCCTCGGGAACTGAAAGTAGGCAGAGGGATAGAAATTCATGGTGGGAATATGTTGCCATGCCAACCAAGTAATTTCTCTAACAGGAGGAAACTGGTAATGAATAACTGCTGAGTGGGAACTTTAAGAGAAAAACATGCTCTGTGCAAAACCAAAAGGTTACATTTTTGATAATCGACCTTCATCATTCCCCCTATGAAATTCTGCACTGGCAATCTGTCTGTCAGAGCTTCCTGCTGTCCTGTACCAGACCCTGCTGTGCCCATCTGCTAATCTGGGAAGTGCCTGCCCGCAGTGTGGTGATGGGTACCAGTCCTGAGCCCGCGCCACAGGCTGACCTGAGCCCTTTATGGATCAGTTCGTAAGCAGCTGTGAAAGCCAGATGTGGGTTTCACCGGTCTGCCTCCCTTAATGGCTGTTCTGGGTGTTCCCTTAAATCGCTGACTAGTATATTTACTTTGTCTTCCCTATGTCTTCTAAAACAATGTGGAAACTCTGCAGAGAACTGGCATCTTTAAAAAATACTTCTTTCTAAACCCTAATCAGCCATGTGTTCTGGAACTTGGACATGTGTTGTTTGTGTTTGGTCTGTAGCTCTTTAAAGCCTTCATATTTTATAAAAGAAGGAATGAAAAAAGACATTGAAACTTTATCTAAAATGTTGATTTTTCTTTTTGTTTGTCTTGCCTTATGCATTGCAGAATTAGTAGTGCAAGGCACTTGCATTGCTTTACCTCCAGTGCCCGTAAAGCAGTGTTCACTTTGTGCCGTGATCTGTGTTCGGATGAGTACTCCCCCTATCAGGGTTTGTGCACTTAGGGTGGTACAAGCCACCTCCGGGATCAGAAGAAGCCAAACATGTTAGTAGGGAGTATCTCTGGATAAATTTGCCCTTCCTGAGTTCTGAGCTGCTGCAGCTAGGCTTCTGCTGGTCCCTGGCATGGCCAGGTATCATAGAATCATAGGATGCTTTGTGTTGGAAGGGGCCTTAAAGAACATTTAATTCCAGCCCCCTGGCATGGGCAGGGACACCTTCCACTAGATCAGGTTCCTCAAAGCCCTGTCCAACTTGGCCTGGAACAAATAGCTGCGCTGTGCACCTTGTGTGGGTGGCTTGTGCTCCTCTGCTGCCTCCTCTCAATTCCCTTTTCCTTTAGTTGTGTACTTGCAAATCTCCACTTTCTGTGCTTCTGTTTTAAATTATGACCTGTCCTTTTTTGGGCAGGGTGCAAGGAGTGCTTATGAACCTTAACAAGATTTAATACTCCTTGTGGTAATAACCTTACTATTAGTAGTAGTGAAGGCTAGGTCAGACATTGGAAGAGGGTGTCCCATTCCTTTGTTCTTCCCACTTCTTTCTTTCTCCAACTCCTCAACTGCCATCCCTGAACAGATGCTGGTACCTGTGGGATTGCTTAGTGAGCCGGTTCAGCCTGACAATCTGACGTAAAAGTAGCTTGGAGGGAGGGGGCGAAAAATCCAACAAAATTTTGGCTTTCTGGGGAGTCAGGCAAATGCTGAAGTAGTCTCAAAGCAGAAGGAATGTGCAGGGAAGGGGAAGAGTGACAACGCATGCTTGGATATGTGCTACCCTAATTCATGGCTCGTGCTCTTAGTCATGCTGTGTGGATGAAGCGCTGTTTGGGCTTCGCCTTTGCAGTTTGCAGGTGCTAAGTGACTGAACAAGGAAGGCATTTTGACTCCAGCAAAAGACAGCTAAGTGACACGGCATGAAATAATGGAGCCGCCTGACAGCACAGCCTGTACTTATTAGGGTGATACGGAGATCTCCCTGAAACTGTTTTTTCTGATGGAATCTGCTGCTGGTTTTTTTGTTTTGTTTTTAAATCTGTTTTTCTGAGCATGAGAGACTGCACATGTAAAAGAACAGCAGTTCTCAAATACCATGAAGAACTGTGTCTGAGGCTCATCCTTTACAGCACCTCTGTGTAACCTGTGCTGTTGCTGGTAATGGAGTATATCAACATTTTGAGCCAAACAAGGATCAAGGCCTTTATGCAGGTGATGTATCTGCATGCTAGAAGTCTTGGGAGCATGCAAAAAAGAGAAAAAATTAAAATGCAGTGGCAGAGATCTCTTAAGATTTATTGCACCATTATCTCACGTAAAACAGTAAGATTGTCCTGGCATGACTGAGCAATAACAATGGTGTGAGAGTATCATTATTTATTTTGTCGACCTGCTGATTATCCCTAGACGTTTCCAGAAGCCAAGGCATCCTCAGCAGAGAGGTCTTTTGTTTCACGTAGTTTCAAATACAGTCATTTCAAGGAAGGAAGCTGGATCTACATCACGTTTCCTTCTTCAGTATGTTCCATAGATGGGATGTTTTCATCTCTGAGTTAGTGAGACTCCGTAAGTGGGAATGATTTCTCCTGGCTTCTGTTTGCTTCTGTAAAACCTGATGGATAAGCCCCTGAGCACATGACTTGGAAGTTTACACTGGAAAAACATAAAGAATGATCCTTTTTGTTATTGACCTGGAGGAAAAATGAGCTCCATACAATATATACCCTCTCTTCTGAGTGTAATGAATCAGCAATTATGGCTGTCCATAGAGCCTGGAGATTGCACAGCTCAAGATACAGCCCATGACATAATGCTGTTCCATCTACAGTCATAGGTTTATTTTTGGGGGAACGTTATTAGTGAGTAATAATAAAGTGTTAATATAATTCAGGAACCGTCTGGACACTACTTGAGCAGGAAGGTTGGACCAGATGACCCACTGGTGGTCCTTCCACCCTGACCCCTTATATGATTCTGTAATCTTAGTATGTATCCCAAGAAAGGAACTTGAAATTAATAAACTACCCATTTTTGTAAGAGGAGCTTCATAACCTGAAAGTGATGCGCCAAACATGAAATTTCAATGTTTTAACATGGATAGAGCCTAGTGCTAGTGGAATGGCTTAAAAATGAAGGTCACTGGCAAATAGCAGAAGATACTTGATCAGAATGGCATTTAACAGTCTGTGATCAATATGGATACTACTATTACTGATTGGACATGAATACTGTTACATACAGCATAAAGGTTTTGAAGCAGTTGCAATGCCAGGGTTTTCAGTATGTGCCTAAGACTGTTCTCATTATGTATTTTTTGTTCTCAGTATTTTGTTTATCTATAGCACTTTGTGTATTTCTAGAGATGTTTCTTAAAATTCACTTATCAGTTTGCTCTAGGCAAAAAGTGGCTAAATTGAAGCTTTCAAAATAGCCCTCTTCGTACAAGATACAGATAAATGTATTCATTATGGTTGAGCTTCAGTTAAAAGCTCAGTCTAATCTTGAATTCAGAGTGCATCTCCTCCCAAGTAAATCATCTCCTTCACTGCTACCCGCCACTTCAAGTCTGACCTTGAGGAAGTTAAAGAACTTCTCACCGTTCTCATAAGCTTGGGGAATGGAAGAAAAAAGAAGGTTGAACTCTGTTGGGTCAAGGAAAGCACTCTTGTCATGGATGTCCTGAACATCTTAATCTGGTCAGATGTTAGGTGGAGAACCTTATCTGAGTTCAGTTGTCAGGGAAGAATGTATGGAGGAGTGTTTATCTGGGCTAACCAGCCTCTAAGTCAGAAAGGAATTAATAGATGAAAAACAACTGCTTCCATTGTGCCCTGATAAGAGCAAGAAGTCTGTGCCTTTTCCAAAACTCAGGTATTTGTTTTGTTGCTCTGTTTGGGGAGTGAGGTGAATGCTGCTTTAGATGATGTCCAAATGAATTTTGTGACCCTAATAGGAAAAAACAGCTTTTCATCTAATATGTGTGATTTCATCTTTGCTATGTTACACTAACCTCTGTGTCATGTTTTCTCAGTCTAAAAATCATGGTTAAAACCTGATCATCAACCCTGTGTGTTTCACTACTTTCCTTAACTCTAAGTGCAGCTCTTGTCTTTTTTTAAATGCTTGACAACCTGTTCATTAGATTGGTATCCAAATGGCATCTGATCAAGTACGTGGCATGACATCGAGTGGTAATATCCACAAAGGAGCTTAGCTGACACTTAACCTTTGTTATGTGGGCATGTGGTGGAACATACTGTGCATTAAAGCAGTTCATGGTTCCAGTCTGGTTGTGTGAAGTGGTAGCAGTAGCAGGCTGATTGATTCAGAATCCTCATAACCACCATGGTGAGTCACGCCAAAGGTCCATTTGGCCACACACTCCAGCAGGATCTCCAACAGGTGAGGAAAACAGGGAAGATGGAAAAGGTCCATGTTGTGTGATCTTTCCTTGGACATAACTTTGATCAGTCAGCATTTTTTAGGTGATTTTAAGCCCATTGCTATACTTAAGCCATTGTGTTTAAATAGCCGCTAATGAACTCTTCCCAGTAAAACAGTTTAATCCATCTTTTAACTCATTTATCCTTCTGATTTCTGGGACACCTGTTGCAATGTGGTGGTAAATGTAGGCTACTTCTTTTTCAGTTATTTTGCAGCTATTGTCTACCAGTTGCATTTGGTTTTATGTTGGGAAGAATAGTTTCCACGTCAATCAGGATTTTGATGTTTATCATAGGACTTCAGTCATCATTTTCCAAAACCTAAGCATATTATCTGCTTTATATATCCGTGAATGTTCATGTCTCACATCAACCTTGTAATCTTTTCTACTTTATTTCTTTCCCCCAGTGCTAGTATAGATGTAAAATGCATGCTAACATACATTTTTAAATATCAGGTTCAGGATTCTTCTTCGGTAAGTTAAGTATTTAAATGTTAAATAGCAGTGTCTGAGCTAATCATGCTTAATCTTCAGGACCAGCAAGTCAAAAATCCTCTGGCCCCTTGATTTTTCACCACTGGGTAGAATGGGTATGGTAACCAGCACAGATTAAGGTGTCAAACACATCAATAGCATCTGATGCTAGAGAAGGGGACCAGATGTATGTGCTGCATGTTGGATTTGTTGAGTTGTTAGGTGGTGTTTTGTTTTGGCCTCTCCCTGCATATTCCTTAGGTGTGATAACCTGCCCGACATGGTGGAGCTGATGTTCTCTGGCAAGTGGTCACATTTGTGTTGTCACTCATTATATATGTAAGATTCTGTAGTGAGTTTGCATGGCCAGGTTTTCGTAGTGGGGGCTATAGGAGTGGCTTCTCTGAGAAGCTGCCAGAAGCTTCCTCCATGTCTGGTAGAGCCAATCCATGGAGCTCCAGGATGGATGTGTCACTGGCCCAAGCTGGGGCAAATTAGAAATGGTGGTAATGTCTCTGTGATAACAGATTTAAGAAGGAAAAAGAAAATTATTGGACAGATCTAATTGAAGCCAGAGAAGAGCAGGGTGAGAATATGTAAGAGGAACAGCCCTGCAGACACCAAGGTCAGTGGAGAAGGAGGGGAGGAGGTGCTCCAGGCGCTAGAGCTGAGATTTCCCTGCAGCCCGTGGTGAAGACCATGGTGAAGCAGCTGCCTCCCTGCAGCCCATGGAGGGCCATGGAGATGTAGAGATCCACCTGCAGCCCATGGAGGAGACCAACACCAGATCAGGTGAATGCCTAGAAGGCAGCTGTGACCTCATGGGAAGCCCTTGCTGGAGCAGGATCCTGGCAGGGACCTGTGGACCTGTGGAGAGATGAGCCCATGATGGAGCAGGTTTCCTGGTAGGACTTGTGACTCTCAGGGCGACCCATGCTGGACTAGACTGTGCCTGAAGGACTGCAGCCTATGGAAGAGTGACCCACATTGGAGCAGTTTGTGGAGAACTGTTGCCAGTGGGATGAACTCGCTGGAGAAGTTTGTAGAGTACTGTGTCCTTTGGAAGGGACCCCACACTGGAGCAGGGGAAGGACTCTTCTCTCTAAGCAGCAGCAGGAAAAATATGTGATGAACTGATCGTAACCCAGCCTCAGATTCCCTGTACCACTGCAGGGGAAGAAGTAGAGCTGAGGAAGGGATGGGGGAAAGGTGTTTTTAAGATTTATTTTATATCTTGTTATCCTGCTCTGATTTTATTAGTAATAAATTGAATTAATAGCCACAATTTGAGTCTGTTTTGCCCATGATGGTATTTGGAGAGTGATCTCTCCCTGTCCTTATCTCAACCCATGAACCTTTCCTTGTATTTGCTCTGCCCTGTCCAGTTGCAGAGGGGAGTGATAGAGCGGCTTTGGTGGGTGCCTGGCATCCAGCCAGGCTCAACCGACTACAGTTTTCCACTGAGTTTTCATGCTGTAGGTTTTGGTTGGCTTAAAACAAAAATGTTACCAAAAATGCCTCAGCCCCTGCCCGAAACAGGAAAGTCCTTGATCTACACGAAGTTCATTCTTGAAAGATAGGAGGTTATTACCATTTTGGCCATGTCTGTCTTCCATGCAGCATTTAAAAGAATGGGTTGCACACCTGACACTGTAACCTGGCATTGTCTTGAAGGAAATGTTTTGTTTCCCAAGAGAGCTGCTGTAATGTAACCCATTGCCACCAGGGCAGCTCCATTTACATGTTCTGTTTACAAGTCAGCCTTGTATGTGCACAGTAAGGGTTGGTTCTTCCACATGCATTTTGTGTTATTACCTTGTCACTCAGTATTGCAAGTTCATTCTGCAAGTCTTTGTAGATGGATATCAGATATAATGAATATAAGGAAAGTCTCTGAAATGTGACTTAAAAACCAGAAATGCCATATGTTAAGTGTTCTTTAAAGGGCCAAGAATACTGCATATTAAGTAACATGACCTTTAGTGCCAATCTCTTGATGTAATTAGCATCGGTCTTCTCACTTAAGCAACTTCTTATGTCAAGTGGCAAGTTCTTTCTTGGCATGGTGCTGCTGAGCGTGAAGCCCTCTTGTCTAGGCAGTGTAACTCTGTGCACATTGTGCTTTGGCTGTTACCTACTGCACTTTTTCATTGATTCTGAGATTGATTGGATGGAAAGTATACTTTAGACACAGAAAGAATTTTTTCTACTTTGAAATGTATAAAATATCCCTCAGAAATCACAGAATTCTATGTCTTATATCTGAAAAGTGCTAATGGGTTTATTGGTTATTTCTTTAAACAGGTGCACTGTTCTTTGCAAATACATTGTTTGCAAAGTCAGTGACACGACCAGAGACCATTTGCTGTACAGCTAAATGCTGCTTGATTGTTTGTCGCTATCTCATTGTTCTTAATTGGAACTATATTGAACTTAGGATCTGCAGAGATCTTAGTTTGTGTTTTAATAAAAAAATTATACTACTTCTTTTCTGACCTGCTTGCTTTGCCTGCTGTTCATAAGGGATCATTTGGATGTAATTCAGCTTAAATTAAACTTTGTGAGTTTCCACTGTTACTGAGCTGTTCGTATTTAACATCTTCAGCTTCTGAAGTGTAGTCCTCCTCTTCCACATGAAATTTGTCCTTGGTATTACTGCCTCATCTTTGGGTCCATTTAGTTTGGTGGGTGTGTTTTTCACATTCATGGGGCCTCATCCCTGTGGCACTTCCATGTGAGGGAGGATTTCTAGAGAGGTAGGCTGGCAGGACAAGCAACACATTTCCTGCACCTTGCTGGGAACAGAAGTGGAGCTTTATGGAGGCACTGATTCCTCTACACTCCAGGGTCTCGACTTCCCAGAGTGTTGAGGCCTGGCTGGTAGGTGTGTATAGCAGTGGGGAATTCAGTAAACCTTGAACTTGGATTGATTATTTCTTCTATGACATGAATAAGAAAGCTTTAGTATTAGTTGAAATGTTTGAGTGCATCTTCCAGAGGAAATGGAGTATTGAGCAGTCACTGGTGACAGTGGAATAACGAGTACAATCTGTTGTCTCCTTCACCGATGGTTGTTTGTCATGAGCACTGAACAAACAGAGAGCTTTGCACAAATGATAGTGTGCAATCATGTAAATGAAGCACAGGGAGAACATTTTAGGAACAATAGTACAATGAAGTTGTCTGTGCATGGTCCCGTTGATCCCAGCGGGATTACTGACAGAAAGTACCACTGGATGTGAGTTGATTATACACGACTCTGGCTGCTCAAGCAGATGTCTGCCCCTTCTGCCTTGCCCTCAGACCCCCACTTCATTTTGTTGTCACCGTCCCATGGTATATGCCAGTACTGCTTCCAAAACACAGTATCCTCCTACCTTGTCTTCTTGGCTGCACATGGTTGACCTCAAGCTCCTTCTTTAACAGTAGCATTCCTAGTGCATCAGATTGAGGAATGGGTATACAGTAAAAATGAATAATTTTTTTGGGAGGAAGAGGTGATTCTCAATCCACTAGTTCCCTAGTGCTGGTGTGCAAGCCCCTATGGCAGCATGAGGGAGGAGGCAAGTTGGAGGCAGGAGGGCAGTGGAGTTACTGCCTCTTGTAAGATCAGGTTTTAATGTCATTTTCCACTGGTGTGGTGCAAATGCTACTCTTGGTTAAAAAGACCAAGGTGATGAGTTAATTCCTTACCTGGTGGTAGCTAGGCCACTTGTTGTTACTGTATGAAGATTTTCAGCTTGAAGGCCTTTTCTCCAGTATTTATAATTTTAAAGATTGCATATAATGCATATCCCTTTGCTTTCTAATAGTGGGGTTTTTTCACTGGAGAGAATAAGACCAAGAAACAAAAGAAAGATTAAAAAAAAAGAGAAAAGGTTGCCTTTTATTCTGAAAATAGATGGTTTTAATTGTTGGCTGAACTCAGTGTTACTTCTGGGCAACAATCACAGATTTTCTAGGGTCTGTGGAGAGATTTCCACAGATTCATGTGAGTCAGCAGTTCAAAAATAGAACCTAAATTGCTGTTCACACTCTGGACAGCCTGATAAAATTACTTTCTTTTTCATTTTGAGGTTACAAGGTATTAGAAAAATACAGAAAAAAATCATAGAAAATACTTTTGTTATGATTTTCTTTATCTGAGAAACTCTACTTAAAACCTTTTTGCTAACAGATGCAGTTCATACTAGGTAAGCACCAGCAGCAATAGCTTTGTATTTCCTGGAATTCTTTTAAAGTCTATTTTTCTATGAGTTTCAAGTTTAGTTCGTGGTAAAGAGGTTGCCCGTGCTTCTTTTGGCAGCAATCTTAATGATTCTCTTCAAAAGTTTATAATCAGATACTTGGTGACAAAAATTAATGTCTCAATGGAAGCCAGTAGGGAGAACTTCTGATTGATCTTCTGTTCAGAAGTTATTGGCAGTGTGAGATATTGTCAGAGTAAGGAACATTTTCAGTTATGTCCTGTGAAATTTTGGAGAAGCAGTCAAAACACTGTTGCTAATTTTGAACAACCTAACTTTTGAGCTTGGATCCCTCACTCTCTTCGAGACCAATGGTTCATATCTTAGCAGAGGTTAATTTCTTTCTTCATTTATATGAAATAAGTAAATTGAATACTATGCACTTGACCGTGTGTGTGTGTTTTGGACGAGATCTTAAAACCTGAGATGCTGTTTATTCTGAGTGGGTGTTAAAGATGCCCCTGTTAGGCTATATGCTGCTTGCAAGTTGCTTAGTACCATCTACCCTATGAGATGAGTGCATTTCAGCAGTGTTAAGTGTACTTAGTTGCAAAATGTTTTGGGATCCTTCAGAGCGGTCTTCCACGTGTGTCTGTTGCACACATTTATTGTCCCTACTGCTGTCATGTTCCTCTCCATTTGTCGTCATTGTTTATTGCATTCATGATGGTTACTGTGTTAATCACATAGTTTCAGAAAGTAATAATCTGTTTAATATTTTGAGCTGGCATGGCTTAAGTTTCATCCAGACTTCTATAATGATGCGAAAAAATTTAGCTGTAAATTGCTCCCTGGCCTTCAGGAAGTGCATTAATGATTGCTGGGAGCCTTGACTTACTCCTGTTACTGAAGCAAGCTGCAGATATGCAGGACTCCATGGAATAAAAGCCATGCAGCATCAGGCAAGTATTCAGTTTGTCTGGAAGTCCAAGATTTTACCCTTTTATGTAGCATTTGTGACTCCTCCTTTGGAATCCCTCAAAGTCAGACAAAATTATCATTTATAGCAATCCTGGTGGGGTGAGTTAGTCCATAATTTGTACTAATACTCAAAGAAAAGCATAATAATAGGTTAATACGGAGGTAATGTGAGGAGCTAAAGACAGCTTGGCCTGAAGATATTTCCATGGCAACAGAAAGGTCCCTACAGATGTCTTCCTTCTAAACCTGATGCTGTTTATTAAAGGGTGTCTGTAGTACAATCTGTAATTATCATTAGGTAAAGAAAGGTTGTGAACGTGGGTGTACTGCTTGGCTGATGCTTTCTGACTGATTTGTTTAGCACAGCTTTGAAATACAGTTACAAAAGAATATTAAAAACCTGATATCATTTAGCAGTTTCTCTCTGCAGGTAAGTTGAGACTTCATTTGAGACTGTACAGGGATGATAGTTTGAGAAGTTGACAAACTCTTTTGGCACTATGATTATTAAAGATAAAAGACCATCAGAAGCATGCTGGACAAATGAAAAAATTCACAGCTGCAGATAGTAAGGGATGTAGTGTGCAACAAACCAAGGTTTTGTAAACAGCAAAAAGCTTCTGTAAGTAAAGGGAGACAAAGGAAACTGTAAGACCATTATCTAAAGGAGAAATTGAGAAAATAATTGAAGACAGAAGTTGGAATACTAATCTACCTGTCTTCTGTCTTTACAAAGAAGGTTGATTGGTATCAGCTACTTAGCATGGTTGAAGCTAACAGCAAGGTGGAAGGAACTCAGGGTGGAAAAAGGAAAGAACAGGTTAAAGAACCCTTTCATGAATTAGAAGCATTCAGGTTTGTAAGCTTAAGGTGGAGTTTATTCTTTTCTACCCAAATAACTGCTGGAAGCAGTTTTGTGTCCAAGAGCAATTACCTTGTAAAAACCTTAAAGGGCAGGTGATATCCCAAAAGAGGGCCCACAGAGAGTATGTTCTTAAAAGAAAGAAGGAAGATCTTGTGATTGCAGACCAGTCAAACAAATTTGGCATCATGAAAGACACTCAGAGACATAACTCTTCAAAAGCACATGCTCATGAGTAGGTGTAAGCTGGACGTTTTATGACAGTTTTGTAATAAAGCACGTAGACTTTAAGTCTTCTAGTTGGTTACAGTACTGAGGACAAAAACAATGATTGAATGTAGTGAGCTTGTGAAATGGGTTTTATGAAATTACTGCTTGAGACAGAGTGATTTGGTGACACTGTAGCTCAGCTGGGGTGAAAGAACAGTCCAAGTGTTTCTTCTCAACTTCAGTAAGGCTTTGATGGGAGACATATGTGACGTCTCAGAAACAATCTGGAGATTTTACAGTGTATATGAAATTATTACTATGTGGATGACTGCAGACATACACAAGTATGTGATGTGGATGCCTGCAAACAGATCAAATGGTGGTGGTAGTCTGTTTGGCAGAGGAATATGTATCTGGTGGTGTTACCGAATTACGGATGGTAGGATGCAGTTGAACGTAACCACAGGATCACAGGATAGTTAGGACAGGCAGGCACTTCAGGATATGATCTGGTCCAGCACTTTTGTCAAGTAGGACCACCCAGAACAGGTTGCTCAAGGCTGTATCCAGTCCCTGCGTGCATATCTCCAAGGATGGAGGCTCCACAACATTTCCTGGCAACTTGTTCCAATGTTTGATCATCCTCATAGTACAGAAGTTTTTTCTCTTATGTTTAAGTGGAATTTTCTGTGCTTCAGTTTATGCCATTGCTTCTTGTCCCACTAGGCATGACTTGGGAAAGATCTGGTTCTATCTTCTCTACGCCCTCTTATGTGTATTTGTTATAAACATTAAGATGCCTCTGAATGCTCGCTCTGTGTTGATACACAAATGTTGTGGTTTAGGAATGGTATTCTCCACTTTAGTGCTCCCACTAAAACTGAGCACTGCTTGCTCTCCCCTCCTCTTCTTCCCTGTGGTGGGCTGGAGAGGAGAACTGGAGGCACAAAAGGCAAAGATCACGGGTTGAGGTAAGAACAATTGGCAGGAAACAGTAATGAGATAAGGAAATGAACAGTAATAGCAAAAATATTAGTAACAGAAGTAGACAAAAGAGAGAGTGATTCACATGCAAAAAATGCTCACTGCAAAGCTCAACCTGACCTCAGCCACACCACCACAACCGCTTCCTCCAGCTTAGAACTGGCATTATCCAGCGACTCCTTCGGCTCAGAAACGCCGTTATCCAGCCACTCGCTCCAGCTTGGAACTGGGGTTATCCAACCGCTCTCTCCAGCTCAGAACCAGTGTTACCCAACTGCCCCCTCTGGCTTGGAACTGGGGTTATCCAGCCACTCCCTCCAGCTCAGAACCAGTTACCCAGCTGCTCCCTCTGGCTTGGAACCAATGTTATCCAACTGTTCTCTCCCACTGGGAACTGCCACCACACTTACTTGACTGGAAGGAATCCCTTCTCCCCAGAAGAAGCTCCCTTCTCCCCTTGCCCCTGGCAATGACATGAGGTGGTATAGAATAAACTTCCATGTACTGGCCATGCCGCCTCCCAGCTACCGCAGGAATTAGCTCTGTCTTGGCCAGAACCAAGACAACAAAGCCTGTGAACTTCAAGCTGGACTGCAAGCATTATAGAGGATGAGATTAAAATTTGTAAAATGGAGGTGAGATCCATATCATTAAGAGGAAGACCAGTACAGAAAATTAACAAATAATTTTAGACTGGGAAATCAAGTCAGTAAGTGCATAGCATAAAATAACCGGATAGAAGAAGTTTGATGGATAAATATTCATTTAGTCTAGAAAGGAGAAAAAAGGGCAGCATCCAAATTTTTTAAAAGGCTGTTTATAGGCAGCAAAATAAATATTTCATATTCTCTGAGACTATGATGAGAAATTTTAGTTTTCCCAGGGAAAACCACATAACTCTGATGATAGCTAAGTGCTCTTAACAGATCCTCTTCTGAGGTTGTGAAACCCTAGTTCTCAAAGTTTTAACATTAAATTGAACAAACCTTTCTAAACCTATCTGATTCAACTTTTAGGACAACAAAAATCATTGGTTTCTCCCTTATCATGTGGAATCTTACATTTCTCTGCTGCTGTGATCTTGTACAAAGGGATTTTTCATTGTTGTGAGGGATGGGGTGTCCTTTGAATGTGCTTTAGGATGTGGTCTGTCACTGTTGCCTTAGAATTTGCTTTTTTAATTGTTTTGCCTGGGTTACAGTTTGGAACTGAAGCAAATGTGAAAACCTGAGTCAGCTGTCAGAATTAGGGTGATACTGTAACTCCCTGTAGTGTGTGCATGTCTGATTAGGGGCCAACTGTCATTACTAGAGGAAAAAATTTAGCAGCGGTCCATTTTACAGTGTTAATAAATTATGCCCTCATGAGTTTTGCTCACTTGTTTGCCTGGAACTGACATTTTAAATTGTAGCTCAGTCAGAAGATGTTAGTTGATATTCATGGTAAGGTCCACATCTGCATTTGAAATGTAGTGATTTTGGCAGCTTAGGTAAACAGCGAGTAAGAGGGGAGGAGAAATGTGGCAAATAGATTTGTGAAATTATTTTTTTATAATAATATCTTCCATGAATAATATGGTACAGTGCTCTTCTGTTCATATTGATAGGCATTTTGCATATTACTTTGTGGTACATGATCTCAGCTGAGATGGGAGCAAGAATACACCACCCCAATAACAGAAAATCTGCTAAAAACCAACGGATTATCTTTGTGTACCTTAAGATGAGCAAATCAACCTTTGATTTATTGCTAGCCTGTCTCTGCAGAACTCTGCCAGTGCCTAATCAATGTCTGAAACTTTCCAAAAATTAAAGAGAAATTCTGACTGCTTCTACAGCATTACAAAAAAAAAAAAAAGTAACTCAGAAGACAGAAGCTACATAGAGCTGAGCAAGTGCTTTTGCCTTCTTCTTTTTCTTTTTGATCATCATTTTAGCATCTCCTGTAGATGATTCTTTTTATTGTTTATTAAGTTAATCCCAAGTTATATTTGGGTTAGTGTCTGTTGGGAGAAGAGAAAAGCAGTGGTCTTGCAAACACAGGGCTGTTCCTTGAGCCTTGTGAACCACAGCATTTTGTTTCACTTATTTTCTCAGAGCCTTACAACTATTTTGTGCTTAATTGCAGCTTGCCTTAGTTGCAGGAAGATTCCTGGGGGGTTGTGTATTTTATTTGAATTAGACAGTGATGGTTGCAGAGTTCTAGAAGTGTGAAAGCAGAGATCCTGATGTACTTGCTCGAGGCTAGTCAGTCTCTGAGTTGAATGGTAAGCTGACGTATTTACTTTCTAACCATGTCTCATGCTGAATACACTTTTTTAATGTTGTAAGGGCTGAATCATCTGCTCGTTTTTAATAAAAATGAAAACATACATCCCAAGATTATTTGTAAAGCTTTTCTTTGTAAATTAAATGGAGAATGAAGGAGGCACCTACCTCTGCCTCTGGTTTATGCAAGCGTAGATAAAGTGACTGGTGCAGGCATAATCTCTGGCATCTGTAGATGAGGTGAGTAACATTATGCAACCAGTACAGTCCTTCCTTTCCTAGTGGTGTTTGCAGTGGGAGTTTGGATTTTGTATTGCCTTGGGATGTAGAAAATTCTGTCACAGGACAGGAGCTGGTCCTTTTTCTGACTCCCTAAGCCTGTCCTTTATCCTGTAGACTAATCAGTGCAAAAACATGTCTGTATTTGAACACATAGCTATTTTAGTTTATTTTCCAAGTGTTCTTCAGCAGAAGAGTAGCTGAATCCATATTGATTTAAACTCTCCATAGCTTCCATCAGGTACAAAAGGGTGCAGGAGGGCTTTTCTGAAGAATTTTGATGTCTAGAAGTTGTACATGACCAAAGCCAAGGCATTTGAATGTGACACTATGTGTTATATTGCTTGCTTTCTTGTACATCACAGGTGTCAGAGAAATACTTGATTTTTATGCCCTGTTTGTTTGTCCCAGTCATAATTGTAATCAGAGAAGGGCAGTGATACATTTGGTGTGCCTGTTAACGTCAGTGTGAAGTTTGCATTTTCAGCTCTGTAGGCGTTACTAACATATAGCAGTGCTACAGTGGGAGTAGTGCTGGAGTGAACTGGGAGGGTCTGGGACACTGTGGGTTTGTGGACACTTTCAAGTCTTTACTTAAACAGTCTCTGAAAACAAAAATTCCATGACAGGCATCGTGTTTCACCTAATTCTGATCGGCCATTGTGTTTTAGATAGTTAAAGCAATGTGGTCACTGCTTGCAACTCAAGACACAAACAAAAGAAACCCCAATGTTTTTCCTTTCAAGTGCTGTATGCTGCTGTTCTGCACACTCTGTGCATGTCCAAATCAGAGAGCTGCTGCTTGGCATTTCACTGTTCCCTGGGTCAGTTAAGGTAACTTCTCAGCTTCAAGAAGATTTTCAAAGAAAATGAGCTTCATACACTTGCATTTAGAAGCTTAGATAATTTCAAAGTCTGTTGAAGATGAGCTTGATTTTAAGATCCTTCCTGTAGCAGTCATTGTAACAGGTTTCTGAATGGTGTCAAACTGCAATGCAGCTGTTACCTGAAAGAACTGTGTTTATTACTGCTGGAAAACAGTAGTGAAAAGGACTTGAAAGGAAAATGATAGTTAGCCAGCAAAGAATCAGAGTTGAAAGTTCCTGAACAATGAGGGTGCTCTGGAAAATACGCAATTTTTAGAGGTGCAGGGAGATAGCATGTCAGCGTGCTTTGCTGTACCATGTGAGTCTGAGTTCACAATCTAGTTTTTGCATGGATGTCAACTTTACAGTGAGTGGGGTTCAAATGTCAAAAGTCAAGATACATCTGTCTGCAGGATTGAAGCTATGCAACAACTAAAATTTAGCTTAACAGTAGTAAAAACAACCCCAAATGTTGCCTAATGGTAAGCATTAGAAAAATACTGAACCAGTGTGTTTCACTTACAAAGACTTCATATAAGCTTGGTATGCTATGTCAGGGGCGGGGGGGAAGATGGAGGAAAGCCCTGAAGAAGAAGTCTGAGGAATATCTGTCATGACACTGCTTTCTTTTTAAAAGAAACTCTACTTGCTACTGAATAGAGAAAAGATGTCGATGGGTTTGGTTTCTTTTTTTGCTTGCTTACTTGTATTTTTTCAAACTTTCTACATTGAATGGAGTGTTAGAAGGCCACTTTCTCCTCTTTTGCTATCCAGCACCTTTGACATAGAAGAGTTGTGAGAAACTAAGCAAGCATAGTCCATACAAGTATTTTGGGTTTAGACTGCCTTTATAGACAAAATTCTGGGTTCTTGGGCTTCTGGATTCTTGGTGCATATATTTGGTTGAATCCACTCACCAGGGCACTGGGAATATCTGAAGGTGTTTGCTACTGAGTTTTCAGCATTTACATTGTATATTTCCTGACTTTAAATATGGAACTTCATAATCTTTGCTGACTGTGGCTGTGGTTAGAACATTTGATTGATTACGCATGAAAAAATCCATCAAGATGTTCTCAGTTTCAGACTAACAGCTCTTTTTCCTAGTTGTGACTGTAGCCGAGATCAGAATAAAACCCTGTTGCCCACAGAGTGTTGGTGGTGATTGAAAACAGCTCCTAATTTAAAAATTGGCTTCTCCTTGATGCAGAACTTCTGGTATCAAATTTAATCTCTCTCCTGCTGTTCCAGTGGTTGGGCTTGCATGTCTGGGAAGAAAGTCCAAGTAAATTTTGGAAGACATTGCACAACAGCATGAATCAGTAATTCTGGACAAGAAGGTAGTTTCAGGGATGGGGGTGGGCAGCTAGTGAGAAGACCATGCTTTTATTATGGTTTAAGTATGGAGTGCAGAGTAGAGCAAGGAGAGGCTGTGCCGTGTGATCTCTGTGGGTGGCAAGAGATAATGTTTAACGTGTGGGAATGACCTTTAGGGACATAGTCTTTATAATGCTATCTGATTTAAAACTAAAAATATGACTTGCTACAGCCCTGTAAGATAGCTTGTAATTCTGTGCCCTCACGTCTACTCCAAGAGCCACATGATGATGTTTGATAGAAATGGGTTTAGCTGCTGTTGTAACTGGCAATGCCATATCTGTTATTTCCCTCAGGTTTTTTTTTTTTTTCTTTGGCCTTTGTGTCCCCAGATGTCTTTCTGTGGGCATCTCCTATGAATGCAATTCTTGTCTCTCTCTAACAGCAAACCAGAAGGAGTTGGCTGTAGTTAACCACTACTCCTGTCCAGTTCTGGCAAGAAAACAGGAGTAATGTTCTTTCCAGAAACTTTGTTCATTTGCTCAAAACACATTAAATATTTCAGTTACTTCTGAAATTTTTTCACTTGGCTTTTAATACTGAGCTGGGTAGTGTAGAAGGAATATAAAGCCAGTAAAAATAGGGTATGTTTGGAAAGGAGACATTTAGATCATATCAAGGCAATCAGAAATGTATGAAGACAGAAAAATGTAGACCATGCTTCTCTCAGAAGGACTTTCAGATGGCTACATTAAAGTGGCTGATGGTTCACTGGAGAGCTGATGGTGCTCCCAGTGCAACTTGGGCCTTTGCCGAGGGACGTATCCTGTTGGACAAAACTGCTCATGTGGGCCGACTCCTAGGAAGTAAACTTATGAACTTGCATTAATTACTGACACATTCTCTTTGAAGACTACTGGAATACCCAAAGGAGCAAACTGATGTAAAATTCATGTCAGAGTTTTCTTTAAATGGATCCTTTCCTAATAAGACTGTGAATTCAGTGAATTATGAATGTTGTGTATGGGGGAGGCGTATGGATGTAGCAGAGAGGGAATAGAGCTGAGGTGAGAGGATGTCAACATTTTTTGCAAGCCTCTTTGGCCAGTAACATGAAGGAAGCAGCACAAGAGTATTTAACTCATGTTTGAGATTGCCCTAGAACATCTATCTTTGTGAGTTTGATAATTTTTAGAAGTTGTTTAGATTTGTTGTCTTAAACTTGCACCTTGTAAAAAGAATGATTAATGAAATATGCAAATATAAAAAGCCTTTGGAATTGAGGATGGTTTATTTCTGAGTGCTTTTTACCTCTTTAGTTCCAGTGATTTCAATAACTGTCTGAAATTTAAACTTCTTTACTTTCTCTAGTGGATAAATCAATGACAGGATCAAAGTACTGAAAAGCAGGATCAGGAACTGTTTGACCTGTCTTGAAGACTGAGACAGAACAAAGCTTCTTAGATTTCTCTGCTTGCATACATTTTCCCTGTTATTTTTTGTGCACCTTTTAATTGATTTATTTCTCTGTTAGCAGAAATTCTTCTGCCTTGAGTACCAACTAGCTTTACAAGTTGGAAACTCAGATGTGTCCTATAAACCTAAAAATTTTCCTTGGAAATGCAATAATTTGGTAACCTTGGAAGATTTCTCAAGGGTGGAACACATTTCAATACAGAAGCTTTGCAAAACTATGTTGTGTTTTGTTTCCAGGTCTTCTAAGTCTTTGAAGAGTTTTGACAGTGCTGTACTTCTGAGTCTCAGCTGGGCCTGAGCTGAGATCACATTTGGGGATATCTGAAGAATGAGAAATAGGGTTGGTTTGAAGGACAGACTGTTGCAGTTGACTGCAATTTTCCTGAATTTTAATCAAGCACAGAATTTGCTCTGGGACATACCCATAGATCTGGTGAAGGCTGTTTTACCCCAGTCAGTTCATTCACCCCTAGTGCAAAACTCATGCAGAAGGTTTCCTGGGAAGATAACCTTCCCTGGTTAACTGGCAGAGAAGAAAGAAATGGAAGGAGCCATTATTTTCCTGTCAAGATTTCCCTGAAACAAAGAGGTGTGGAATTGTGCATGCTGAGGGGTGTCTGTGGTCCTCTGATTAACAGCAGAGGCCCAATTTCACCATCAAAAGCATTCTTAATTATAAGCCGTGTTGAAAAGGCTGCCTTGAACATTGAAGAAATTATAGTAACAGAGCACATCTGTCTTTGCTTAGGTGATCTGCAGGCATTTTGTGGGAGTGTTTTATTAAAAACATTGGAAGTACACAGAAAGTAAAAGAGAAAACTAGAAATATGTTATTTGTTTCAGTTTAATCACAGCAGAAGGTGTTGCATCACTGAGGAACTCGAGTAGCTGATCCTGGCTTGAGTGTGAGAAAGCTTCCTGCTTTGCTGCCTTCGCAAAGCCTGATATTCTTCCCCTGCAGCTGGTGACATAGTGTGTATCACAAGGTTTTCCTCAAATAAAAGACATCCATCTTGGTTATTTTATGAGTCTGCTGATTAAAGAGATTTTATTGTAATTACTATGACTAAAACGCTACAGCAGAAGATGGAAATGTTAATTTACAATCTGCTTACTGACCAAGGGTCATGTGATAATGGATTGGGACAGACTGTGGTTTGCAAATGGGTGTGAATATTCGGAGCCACTAATTTGAAGTGGCAGATACGGTGCCATGGTGCAGGTTTCAGAAGGGATGTGTTTGATTAACCAGCTATGGTGCAGCAGTGGTTGTGTGACAGGTTGGTTGAGAAATTATCACCTTTGGTTTTACGCTGGTGGCGGCCATGTACATGGTAAAGGAGGAGAGGGAAGAAGAAGAAAGATGAACAGGGATTGAAGATACATCTCTGGCCTGTAGTAAGCAGACTGTGCTCCAGACCCACCACAGCACTTATATTTCCAATTTCTATTTAACAACGGGGATTTACATAGCTATCTAGATATGTAGATCAGGTCTTTAATTCTGTTTCTTGAAGATGTGTATATAGTCACAAATGTTGTATTTTTCCAGCTGTAGCATTGGCCCTGGTCTTTTTTCAGAGGCTTTGTAACTCAGGATGCAAGATGTCAGGCACCCACACTGATATGGTGCTAAAAGATTTGAAAGTTTTATAGATGTGGACTCAGATGTTCAGACAGTAATAGTGGTGGTAGCCTAATACCAGTTTGAATGGGTTTTACTGCTTCTATGGAAATTTTGAAATAGAATATTCCATAGCAGAGGGATAATCCTTCCTGAAATTACCCATCTTGATATACATGTCCTGTTAAAAAGATTATCCTAATGTGTAAGCATAAAAAATAATTTCTACAAATTTTACTTCTTTATGTATGTTACTGAAATCTCATGTATAGGTTAATTTATTTGCAGTACTGTTGAGTCTTGTTATGGACTCTTAGTAGATGACCGTACTGAAACGTTAATTGTAACTGGCTTGAACTAACAATAAACTAAAAGAGTGTTGATAAAGTTCTTATTTTGGAAAGTGATATTATATTATGGAAAGAATAGTTGGCAGTGCAGAACACTGTGTTTATATTGTGGCTTTGAAGTAAAGTTTTTCAGTTGATCACTCTAAAAGCAGTGATATATCTGATAGCATCATGGGGAATTTTGGAGATTTTTAAAAAAAAAATTACTACTGTTGTGTATGATAATTTGAAAATAAGGGTAGAACTTAAATGCAGATTCAGGACAACTGATGAAGAGCTGTTTAGGTAGATATTGTTGCTTTACAGAGGAATGTATGACATGTTTCTGGGATAGCATTTAAATTATGTATGATTTGTAAATGATCAATTACAACTGTGCTCCAGTGGTGGCAGTGGAAAAGAGAAGCAGCAACATCCTTGTAGCATTAGGTCTGCTCTACACATGGAAGGATTGCAGGCTGGAAGCAACAAGTGCATGTGTTAGGGATTTGTTTCTGGGAAATAATCACCAGAGCATACTGTATATTCAGTACAAAAATATTTCTTGCTGAACGTTGTGAGCGGCTACTGAATATCTGAAGAAGATACAAAAAATAAGAAGCCAGAGCTGAAAAAGGCATTTTAGTGATTGGCCCCTAAGGAGCAGATTCATGAGCACAGCTTGAAATCTAATGGGATTAGAGCTGATATTAGAATTCACTCTCCTCTCTTTTGATCTTTGACTATGTTAGGACAGTATTAGGGTTTTGCTGGTGTCATAAGCAGAAATGAGTTGGAAATTCTCAAACTCAAATATTTATTGGGATATTGAGGGGAATAGTAATAAAAACTGGCTAAAAAGAAAGAAGTGGTGCTCATTAGTGTTTGTTTGGGTTTTTTTTGTAAAGGATTTGCAAAGATGAAAAAAAAGAAAAAATAGATACTCAAGTGAAGCCCATGTTTCATACAGATTTTTCAGTTGTTCTTTAGGTCACAGTAGAAATGCTGTCAGTCAAAGAATAGACCTGGCCTCAAGAAAATTGTCTTTATAATATATATGTCTTTATACTTACATCTTTACATGTACAGATAAATAAATTATACAGTATGAATATAAACACACATATCTATCTATATACAATTATATTTAAATATATTCATTTGTATTTTATACTTTTTGTATGTGTATCTCTATATAAATAAGAATTGTTGTTCCACTCTTCTTGATGAATCCCAAAATGAATGGATTTGGGTTGGACATTATTGTAGACAAATGCATTCTCAGGCTTGAGCTTAGATAAAAGCCTTGTCAGTTGTTGATATCAGTATAAAGTCAGAATGAAAAGGATGGAGTAATTTGGTAGGTAGTGCCAAGACAGATGTTTAAATTATGAGGTGTCTATTTTGGGGTGGCAAAAGGAAATCTATTGCTGTGTTTGTTGGGGATTCTGGATTCCACCAAACAAAAGCACTGATCTCACCCATTCACTACCCTGAAGCACATATGATGTGTTTATTGACTTTGTCACATCTCTTAACATTGAGGCAAAATGTCAGTGGATCTGTTATAATTTTATTAGGATGTCATTTCTGATAGAGTTGGTAAGCCATAGAAAATAGTTGCTGACCTATATGTAATTACCCTGTGACTGAGAGCTCTGCTGTGGTGGAAATCTGTGCTCAAGAGACCATGGAGGATGTACCAAAAGCCTCGGTCAGTCCCTGAACTAATGCCAGATTCTGAGTTAAAAGGCAAGGAGGGAGGAGGGCAGTAAATCTTGACAATGCACAGCACTGCTGAATAGCATGTGCGCTGTAGTGCCAAGTAAAGATGCTGCACCTCACTGCCATCAGCGTGGATTTGGAAGGTAGCTGGAGTGCCATTTCTAGCCCATGGTGACATCGGGTAGGTCTCCTGGCCCTGGTCCCAGGCAGCCTGTGGTGAGGCTGCCAAGGGCTTTGTGGGGAGTGTGATTTCGGAGACGTGCTTCAGCTGAGTGTATGAATATGTTGTTCAGTAATTTTTTTCCAATTTTTGCGTGTTTATCCAAGGTTTTGACAGAACTTTGAAGTATTGTTTTGTGGTATGACTTGACTTCAATTTCAAGTGGCCCACAAGGGAGGGGACCTAGCTTTCTCCCTTGATGCCATCGTTGACACCTTGCATGCCTTCATTGCATCCTCAGTCTTGTTTTCACTAGGAAAGAAAAGGTGGTCCTTATTGACTACAAACAAACTTCTGGAGATCTCCTGGCAAGTAGTCCCATATTCCCAGAGCTCGATGTGTGGCTGGCAAATGGTAGTTAGCAGTACTGCACGCAGCAGCCTTTGGCCATAATAAGATCTTCTGGTCTCTCCAGAGCAGTCTCTTGACATGACTCTACCAGGAGAGGTGTTCATTGTCCTGCCATCAGCCCCTTGCATAAAAGAGGTTTCTGTGCAGTGAATGTACCAGCGCTGTGTGGCTGGGATAAAAGCAGTGATTCATCACCCAAAAATAAGTGCTGTGCTGATTATAGCTGCCAAATACTCAGTCATGAGTCTCCTCCCTGTTAAGCATTTGCCACCTCTCTGACTGTGGTGTAAGCAGATGGTGGGCGGTGAGAGTTAACCATTGATGAAGTCAGTCATTGCTGGAGCGAGTGGTGGCCTTGCAGCTGCCCCAAGGCTTTTGGGACATGTGAGGCCGGGTCTGCAGTCCTCCCCTTTTTTTGGTAGTAATCTTGGTAGTTTAAGCAAGCAAAAAGCCACAGCTCATTGCTGTTGGAGATGAGTTAAATTTAGTTGCTGTTAATGGAAATTAAGTTTGGTTTTCATGTTTGCTGTCTTCTTCATCAGAAATGGTTATTCTATAAGGTGGACCGATTCAATACATCGACTTGAGCTCAAAACTGAACTTGGTCTCAGGCACCCGTGCTATTTAGTAACCACACAAGTGTTGTATTATCTTTCCATTTGTTTTATATCTAGAGTAATAGTATGTAAATCACAGATTGTATCAAGTTACATTGTGGCTTCAGTAGTATAAACTCAGACAATATTTTAATTTTCAGTAGCTTTATGATACACCGTAAAACAGAAAAGACAGCAATTCACCTGTGCCCTGCTCATTCTTTCTAATCACCCATGTATTTTTAGTTTTCGTTTTCAAAAATGTCTCCGTCTTGAATGCAAATAATGAATCTTACTCCATTTCATCAAAGTAATTCATTACTGTAGAGCTATTTTTATTGTGTTGGTCACTTCAGAGTTTTCTGTTGAGAATAAATTGAAACACTTCACTGGTTTCGGTATTAAATATGCTTAATAACTCTAGTTCTCTTGATTGCCCTAAAGGTGATAATGCCCTTCCTGGGAAAGCCAAGATGAAGTTAAAATTCAGTATTCTGAACATCCTTGAAGTCTAATGCCTTCTGAAAGCCTATAAATGGTGCTTCATTTAAAGAAGAAGAAAATAAGTCTTTCTGAAGCATCCTATTGTCAGGTCTGTTTTAGTTTGGATGAGTAACATTGTGCTATTTCTGCTCCCTGCTGTGCTTTTAATATTTTTACTGCAGCTTCATTCTGACCCATGTGTACCTGTGGCCAAAAATTAATCTGGACAAAATGAAGGGGATATTGGCAGATGGAGGAAATCAGAATTTCTCAATGAGATTGTCCTTTTGTAGAGATACTTTGCTTCCCTTCTTCATTACCCACCCACTCTGCAGCTTGAGGTCTACAATTAAGAGTTAGAAAGGGGATGATTATGCAACTTGCAACATGAAATCTTGTTTATCCTTTGGAATTTTTTAGTTAGGGTGAGAAATCTCTCTTTTTCACTGTACAGGTGGAATATTAGAAAAATCACGAAGGGATGTGTTTTCTTACCTTGGTTTTAGCCCATTTCAGAATGTGTATGTAAGCTGGTGGCTGGACCTGGTTAATAAGGGCCAGCTTTTTTAGGTGGAAATCCAGATCTCATTCTTTGGGGAGACAGCAGCCCCACTCAGCCCAGGAGCTCTCTGGCCTCTCCTGGCTCTATTGATTATAGGCAAAGGTTACTTCTGCACAGCTCACCTGTGAACAATTACTTTGTAGACATTGAAATGCAGGATCAGGAGATACTAGCCTGCCTGAAGCCTGTTTGTGATACACCATTATGATGGCAGGTCCTAGTGGATTTTTTAAAATATTCAAAGTACACTCTCCTCAAATATTCATACTTAAGTCTAACACCTATTATTGTAATAATAAAATCAGTTTGACACACTCCTTTCACCGTCAGTAAATTTTCTGGATTTTATCTTGTGTAATGTAGGTTATTGGTTTATTGACTTAAGCTGTAGTGTTTTGTTGAGTTTATTTGGTTAACTTAAAGTGAACTAAAACCCAACTCTTAAAACTCACAGCAAGATTTCAAGAGGCATGTTGACCCATGAATACCATAAGTAGAATAATATTTGATAAGTAAGTGCCTCTCAAATTTTCATAAGCTACTTACCTGTTGAGGAGGGAGGTTTGTCTGGATTAATTCAATAGCAGTAACATACCAGAAATACCATGCTATGATAATTTAAACAGATAATATATTCTGGATTTTCAGCAATTTTATTCTAGGGATTTTTAAAATTTTATTTGCATATATCCCTTTGCTTGAGGAACGGAGT